>NC_134901.1:2370000-2412500 GCF_041734735.1 Babylonia areolata
AGAATTCCTCCAAGTCGTGAGACTAAATGCTGAAAACTGTGTCAACATTTAAAAAAAATCATTTATAGCTGGCGGCACAAAGGATTGATAATAATAATAATAATAATGGATACTTACATAGCACACTATCCAGAAACTGCTCTAGGTGCTTTTGTTAACATAAAACATTACATCTATGTTACATACACACACCAAAATGTGACTACACACACACACACACACACACACACACACACACACACACACACACACACACACACACACACACACACACACACACACTGCATACATACATTTTAACATACATGTGTATCTAACAGCTACCCTAACACATACGCACACATAGGCAGGCACAAACTTACATAAACACACGGATTGTGGGAGATTGGTTAAGACACTTATCTGCCAATACAGTGTCCGGGTCTGGGTTCGAATCTCGGCCTCGTCCTTTCTCCCAAAGTGTGACTAGAAAACCAAACACAGTATCTGGCCGTTCGGGTGAGGAGATAAACCGAGCGAGGAGAAAGGTGGCAGAAAGTTGATTAAAACTGTCATCTACCAATACAGAGAGTCTATGAAGGTCTGGGTCCTTCTTCTTCTTCTTCTGCGTTCGTGGGCTGCAACTCCCACGTTCACTCGTATGCACACGAGTGGGCTTTTACGTGTATGACCGTTTTTACCCCGCCATGTAGGCAGCCATACTCCGTTTTCGGGGGTGTGCATGCTGGGTATGTTCTTGTTTCCATAACCCACCGAACGCTGACATGGATTACAGGATCTTTAACGTGCGTATTTGATCTTCTGCTTGCATATACACACGAAGGGGGTTCAGGCACTAGCAGGTCTGCACATATGTTGACCTGGGAGATCGTAAAAATCTCCACCCTTTACCCACCAGGCGCCTTCACCGTGATTCGAACCCGGGACCCTCAGATTGACAGTCCAACGCTTTAACCACTCGGCTGTTGCGCCCGTCTGGGTTCGAATCCCGCTCTGGGACTGGAAAAATCAAACTGAATAGTCATTCGGATGAGGCGATAAACCGAGGTCCCATATACAGCACGCACTCGATGCTCTGAAAGAAAAGAAAAAAAACCCACGGCAACATAAGTGTTATCGTGTTAACAAAATTAGGTCGAAGAAATCCACTATGATACGTACACAAATATAATATGTATAAACTCAAGGCTTCACATGCTGCTGGTCGGGCATTTGCATAGCAGATGTGTTGCAGCAGCGCATATGGATACGCCCAAAGACACTGACGCCTCATTGAGAAAATGAAAACGGGGTCGGATTCATAATCAGAGAGGCTTGAAGGAGGTGTGGAGAGACATGCATACAGACAGACAGACAGACAGACAGACAGATTCGTGAAGAGAAAGAAACAGAGAGAAATAGAGACAGACACTGGCAGATGAAAAGACAAACAGACAAGAGTGACAGAGACAGAGAGAGACAGAGATAGAAGTTTCAGTTTCAGTAGCTCAAGGAAGAGTCACTGTGTTCGGGCAAATCCATATACGCTACACCACATCTGCCAAGCAGATGCCTGACCAGCAGCGTAACCCAACGCGCTTAGTCAGGCCTTGAGGAAAAAAAAAAGGTGAATAAATAATAGATAAGCTTACATAAATAAATAATAGAGATAGAAAGAGAAAGGCAGGGGTGAGAGAGCACGCGCATGTCAGTATCTAAGCGCGCGTGTGCCAGCACGTAATCGCGCGTGCATGTGCGTACGGGGTGCAGTCGTACGGTCTCGCATGCGCACTTTGGTTTGTTTGTTTTTGACCGGGGGGGGGGGGGGGGGGGGGGGGGGGGGGGGGGGGGGGGGGGGGGGGGGTTAAATTTTGAAAGGGGACCGTCTTTTGTCACGACAGCCGAACACGAGCTTTACCAAATGGGTTGGACTCAACCAAAGGGGTTGGACTCAATAAACAGCAGTGACACTGGAAGGAAGGTTCAGACCATCACAAAGAGGAGGGGGGGGGGGGGGGACGGGGGGGGGGGGGAAGCTGAGGGGGGGTGGGAGGGGAAGACGAGCGAACTGGGGTTACAAAAGAGAAAAAAGTAAATAACGAGTGTGTGTGTGTGAAAGGCGCACAATAGTAAAAGAGACGAAAGAAAGAAAGTCGGGTGAGGAGTGTAGAGGGAAGATAAGTATGGGGCGGTACGCGAGGGGGGTGGGGGGGGGTGTGTGGGGGGGGCGGGGGGGTACAGGGGGGGGATAAAGCAAAAAAGGTGGTTGCAGGGGCAGGTGGGATGGTGGTGATGATTTAAGGAGGGTGGAGGAAAAAAAAGGGGGGGTAGATGATGAGTTAGGAAGGGTGGATAAGATCGGTGGAAACTAATTTCCCACCCTCATCCCGGCCGTTTGAGAATTGCCTTGCCATGATCGCAAACGTGTTGGGGTCTAAAGCCTCTTGCTAGTCGTTGTTTTTTTCCTGGTTTTCCCCTCCCATCACAGTTCTTCAACAAACAGGTACGTGTGTACACCATTTCTTCTTTCGTTTATGTCTGCGTTATATCGAACAATATTTGCCATCAATTTCTGCTGTATGGGAATCTCTGTTGTTGTATTTTGTTCTGGTTTGCAGTGGAGGTTTTGTTCTGTTAAAGCTACATCAAATGTTGAGAAATCGTACCGATGATTAAGTGAAGTAGATATCGTGAACTGTATGGAAGACAAGGAGAGGCGGGGGGGGGGGGGGGGTGCGGGGGGGACAAAGGGGCCGGGGGATGGGGGCCGGGGGGTCAACGGAAGCTTTAGATTAAAGGGGACACAAAGTTGTTTGGCTTTATGGCTTACACGAATAGATTTTAGGTTGTAATGGATCGTCCAATATATATATTTTTTTTAAACAAATGAATGTGTAACTTGAGAGAGAGAGAGGAAAAAAAACAAAAAAACACCAACTTTATTCAAATATGATGCTTCGAGTGGTCATGGAGGCCGCCATTTTGAAAAAGGTTGTGACGTCATGAGTTCGGAGACTCACTTTCGCTTTTGTCTGACTTGCTAAGCAGATCGAAACGAATTCGTTAAAAAATATATATATATACAAATGTAAAAAAGAGAAATGGAATTTGAAAAACTGTGATGGAATTGATTTTGGTTTAGTTCCATGTAAACTTTGAACCCGGGTTTATGGAAGCAGAGTTAAAACAAGCTGTCATAACGTCAACATCACGGACAGTTCAAAGTTGTGAGTGCCGATGTGAAAAGTGCATGTTTGCCAACTTTGGTGTGCTTGAAGAAAGTATAACTTCTTGTTGCAGTTGCAGAAACAATGATTTGACTGTCGCTGCTGTTGAAAACATTAATTGTGATGGGTCTACATTTTTGCGTCGCAGAACACCCGTTGTTTCCGAGACTTGTTCTGAACCGAGCGATCCTGGAAGTTGGCGTTGTGCACGATCGATGTGACGTCACGGCTGAGCTCTTTCTGGCTTCTTTCTAGAGAGCCAAGCTCAATATGGCGGCGCCCTGTGTTGCCTCCAGGGTAGTAGCTTACATCAGTGTAATTGCTTTAGCGCGCAGTTGTGTTCAGGTTATTAACGCATGCTTCTGTACTTACTTATCCATTTGCCAGGTTTTGAGTGCAGGATGCTATTTCACTTCGCGACCCGTTTATGTGGTGATGGCCTAGAGGTAACGCGTCCGCCTAGGAAGCGAGAGAATCTGAGCGCGCTGGTTCGAATCACGGCTCAGCTGCCGATATTTTCTCCCCCTCCACTAGACCTTGAGTGGTGGTCTGGACGCTAGTCATTCGGATGAGACGATAAACCGAGGTCCCGTGTGCAGCATGCACTTAGCGCACGTAAAAGAACCCACGACAACAAAAGGGTTGTCTTTGGCAAAATTCTGTAGAAAAAATCACTTCGATAGGAAAAACGAATAAAACTGCACGCAGGAAAATATCCAAAAAAAAAAAAAAAAAGGGTGGCGCTGTAGTGTAGCGACGTGATCTCCGTGGGGAGAGCAGCCCGAATTTCACACAAAGAAATCTGTTGTGATAAAAAGAAATACAAATACAAATCACCAGAAGATTAGAGAGTGGAAAGAGAGGGCATGGAGGAGGACGGACTGACGGGTGAGATAAAGAGAAGATGGAACACAGAGAAAGAGAGAGAGAGAGACCGTCAGATAGACAGTTTGGTTGTAGCTATCAACTGAAGAAATGGAGGATAGCACATGCTTGCTACTTTTGTTTATGTCGATCGCCTTTGGCATTGCTCGTGATTTCGATTAAAAATTAGATGCGCATGCGCAAGATCCAAGATGACCTCGGAACTCTCCACTGAGCGGTCTATTCGCTGCTGTTTAAGGAAGCAGAGAGTCTGAGGGATCCAATCAGATCAAATCATGTCGCTCATTGCCCAGCTTACCTTGAGGAAGGTCACTTGAGGACAGTCAGAGGGATGAAGCAATGAACATGAACTCTCAGTGTATACCAGGATGATGCTTTCGTGTTCTTAATGCTAATGGTGAGGAGGAGGAGGAGGAATGTGGCAAAATGTTGAATCAAAACGCTTATCTGCCAATACAGTGTCCGTGAGGGTCTGGGTTCGAATCCCGCTCTCGCTCGTTCTCCCAAAGTTTTACTAGAAAATCCAGTTGAACGTCTAGTTATTTGGATGAGATGAGACGATAAACCGATGTCCTGTCTGCAGCACGATGTTGGCGCACTGAAATAGAAACTCACTGCAACATAAGTGCAGCAAAATTCCGTCACAACTGTAATATACATGCACTCAATGCCTGACTAGCGCGATGGGTTGTGCTTCTGGTGTAGCGTACATGGATTTGCCCGAACGCAGTGACGCCTAACTAGGAGGCTGAAACTGTAACTGAGGCCATTTTTCAGCATGAAGTCGCGATGAACATGGATTCTCAGTGATACTGGTGACGGGTGCAACAGCCGAGTGGTTAAAGCGTTGGACTGTCAATCTGAGGGTCCCGGGTTCGAATCACGGTGACGGTGCCTGGTGGGTAAAGGGTGGAGATTTTTACGATCTCCCAGGTCAACATATGTGCAGACCTGCTAGTGCCTGAACCCCCTTCGTGTGTATATGCAAGCAGAAGATCAAATACGCACGTTAAATCCATGTCAGCGTTCGGTGGGTTATGGAAACAAGAACATACCCAGCATGCACACCCCCGAAAACGGAGTATGGCTGCCTACATGGCGGGGTAAAAACGGTCATACACGTAAAATCCCACTCGTGTGCATACGAGTGAACGCAGAAGAAGAAGAAGTGATACTGGTGTTTTAGTGTCCTTGATGGTGGTGGTAACGATGTTGCAGACGATGGCCGGAGTTGTTGCAGTGGTGGTTGCGGCTGTTGCTCTGGCGCTGTCCGGCTCTTGCCAAGGTGACAGTCTGGCCAATAACACCATCCAGTTCAACCTCCTGAGGCATTGTAAGTACTGAGAGAGAGAGTGGGGGGGTTGAAAAGGGAGAGACAGAGAGGGGTTGAAAGGGGAGAGAGAGAGAGAGACAGAGACTGGATGTTGAAAGGGGTGAGAGAGAGAGGGAGGGAGCCAGAGAGAGAAATAGAGGGTTGAAGGGGAAAAGGAGAGAGGGGGGGGGAGTAAAAGGTGAAGGAAAGGGAGAGGAACAGGGAGTAGAAAAGGGGAGGAGAAAGAGAGAGAGAGAGAGAGTGTGTGTGTGTGTGTGTGTGTGTGCGAGAATGTGCGTTTGTGCGTATATGTGCTTGTGTGTGTCTGCGTGATTTGGTTTTGTTTTTGTTTTTTTCCAGAAAAAGAGAAAGGGGTGGGGGTAGAAAGAGGATGAGAGAGAGAGAGAGAAGCCTTCAGGAACAAACGTTTCTGTCTGTCTGTCTGTCTGTCTCTCTCTCTCTCTCTGTGTCTCTGTCTTTCTCTGTCTCTCTCAAGCGCTTATGGTTTTATGTTTGTTTTCCACCAAAGGCCTATCGATTGCAGAAGGCAACATTGCCCAGAATTAAGAAATATTCGTGAAATGTTTGTCGTAAAAAAATATATAAAAAATACTGCAAACATCCCTCTCTGTTTACGGTAAGTCTGTTAATGTCGTCAAGCAAAATTAATGATGTTTATAATTTTCTTCCATGTGTGTGTGTGTGTGTGTGTGTGTGTGCGTGAGGCTTTCACACATAGAAAAATCGCTACTTCGTAAAATGAATGTGATTTTATGTTTTGTTGTCTATACTTTGCTTGTTTGTTTGTGTTGTTTCATTCAGTTGTACTATGTTCCTTCGGACCCATACATTTGGGGCTCTGGTCTTAAAAAGAATATAGTGTTGTTCCGTTCTGTCTGTCTGTCTGTCTCTCTCTCTCGATATATATATATATATATATATATATATATATCTGTCTCTCTATGACCCTCTCATTTCCTCACACACACACGCACTGACACACACACACAAAAGAGGCCACAGTTTGTGACAAGGTAGGCAACCATCTCATAAATAAATAAATCAATGAACTGTATTACTTCCCTTTAACCACAATCTTCAATCCCTTCTCTCTCTCTCTCTCTCTCTCTCTCTCTCTCTTTCTATCACACACACACACACACACACACACACACACACAAAAGAACCCACAGGTTGTGACAAGGTAGGCAACCATCTCATAACCAATTAGCTATATTATTTCCCTTTAATCGCAATCTTAGTTCTCTCTCTCTCTCTCTCTCTCTCTCTCTCTCTCTCTCTCTCTCTAGTCAAGTGATAGATTCTGTCTCCACAGATTTCATACTTGTACATATTTAGTTAAGAATTATCTTGTGTTTGACATGGAAAGACATCTATCTTTTTTTTTTTTTTAAACAAGATCTAGAATTGGCATTTCTGAAATCTATATGCACAGAAAATGTTGATCATGCAGAGAAGTTGCATCCTTTGTGCAAGCAGTCAAATGAAGAAGTGCATTTTGTCCTGATTTGTGTGACATTGTTTTCGCGTAAGATTTACTCCAAAGAAATATTATGAACGTCCATGTTTGTTTAAATAATGTTCATTGGTGGTATCATCTGATGATGGTGTCAAACGTAATCTCGCATTGCATTTACATAGAGCTTTCAAGTTCAGAGAAACGGTATTATCATAATTTCTTTAATTAACTAATTGTGAAAATGGTGAATGTTTACTGATGGTCATGGTGACATCTGCATATTCTGTTATCGCCCTTCATTCACATGGGGCTATTGTCTAATGTGAATAAATAATCTGTCTCAGTCTCAGTCTCTCTCTCTCTCTCTCTCTCTCTCTCTCTCTCTCTGTCTATCTATCTATCTCTTCCAGATCAGCTTCCTGCATGCTTCGAGCTACACAAAACGTTATATATATAATATGTATATGTGTGTGTGTGTGTGTGTGTGCGTGTGCGCGTGTGTGCGTCTGTGTGTTTCTGTGTGTGTGTGTGTGTGTGTGTGTGTGTGTGTGTGTGTGTTGTGCTCACCCTCAGTTCTGCTTCGGAGAGCTTTTTCATCATCACCATCACCACCATCACCAGCAGCGACCACCCCAACGCGAACGGCAGGCGGTCTCCCTCAAGCCCGAATCATCGGCGGTTCGCGAGTGACGGAGCGGTGTAAGGCGCCCTTCAACTCCATGGCGGCCATGCAGCTCTACGCCAACGACCCAGTGCACAGGCTGACTCACTGCTCGGGGGTACTTATCTCCCCTGATGTTGTCGTCACTGCCGCTTCCTGTCTGATGCCGTGAGTGGATGTATGTGTTGGGGGGGTGGGGGAGGGTTAGGGGGGATTGGGGGGCGGGGGGCAGGTTCCAGGGATGGGGGTATATGTGTGATTGTGGGGGGAGGCTGGGGTGCAGGTAGGTTGAGGGGGCGGGGGGGGTATGTGTGTGAGGGGGGTGGTGGGTGGTAGGGGTGAAGGGAGGGGGTATGCGAGTTTGCGTGTGTGGGAGGGGGGAGAGGGAGGGGAGAGGGTATGTACGTGTGTGTGTGTGTGTGTGTGTGTGTGTGTGTGTGTGTGTGTATAAGGGGGAGGGTTGGAGGTGGGAGGTGTGCGGGGAAGGGGGTATGTGTCTTTGCGTGTGTGGGAGGGGGGAAGAGGGAGGGGGTATGTGTGTGTGTGTGTGTGTATGTAAGGGAGGTGGAGGTGGGAGGGATGCGGAGAGGAGGGTATGTCTTTGCATGTGTGGGAGGGGGGGGGAGAGGGAGGGGGTATGTGTGTGTGTGTGTGGAGGGGATGTGTTTATGTGCGTGTGGGTGTACGTAAGTGTTGTTGTTGGTGGTGGTGGTGATGGTGTGTGTGCGAGGGTGTGTGTGAGTGTGTGTGTGTTAGTGTGTGTGTGTTAGTGTATGTGTGTGTGTGCGCGTATGTGTGCGTGTGTGGTGTGTGAGAGAGAGAACGAACGAACGAACGAAATTGTTTTAATGAACTTTGGCCATTGACCACAATTCAAAACCAGGGGACTGGGGGTGGGCTTGGGAAGGGGTATTATAACACTTGAATAGATGACACAATATCATAATATTCATGGACTTGACATTAATTCTACTTAATTAGGTCTGAGTATATGATTTCTCCTTTTGATTGCATGGAAAATAAATTTTGATACATGGAAATTTCTCTGCTTGTTGTTTGATCGGAGAAGTGAACTAAGAGACATGTTTAAACAGTCTTGAAGAAATTTTGTCCGTAAATCATTATATACAGAACAAACAAACAACAAATGGTATTCATCTTCTAGTTCACCTTGGCAAAAAGGACAATGCTTCAAAACATCATTTTCAGTGTACCTATTAACATTGTTATTTAAAGGAAGCACATTAAATCGGGCCTGAGACAACGCCACTCTGAAACAATATTCATCAGCATTTGTTATGTATTTTTCTTTCTCAAATACAACTTTGAATGATCCTGTAGCATGAATATCTGTCTCTATCACTAATAGTACCCGACCATTCTTGAATGAAGATATCTATAAGTCTTTGCTTGAAAGTAATAAGAAATCCTTTCACATCACCAACACCCTGTTGCAACCACACAAAATTAAAACCTGTTGTACATAATATTTCTCCAACTTGAGAAGCCCAACACTGTTTTCCATTTAAATCTAATCCAAGCAACATCTGATAAGCCATGTAAGGCAATCTATTTTGATCCATCTGTAGTATTCTCAACCAGTACCTTATAACATTTATAACGAGTTTATAAATAACGGATATCTACCAAGATCACCATAAACCACTTTGTTTGGTGTTTTAGAGAGAGAGAGAGAGAGAGAGGCAGTGTGTGTGTGTGTGAGAATCAGAATCAATCTGTTCTGAGCATGTTGCACTGCACATTACAACAAAGCACAACTCAACACAGGACTGGACACGACAGTAGCCTGCAGTGCAGCACATCACAGCGCAATACAGCACAGCACAGCACAGAACAGTACAGAAGGGTACAGTGCGGTACTGATCAGGGTTGTTAACTACCATACACCACAGTCCACAGCAACACAACACAACGTAGCACAACACAGCACAGCGCAACACAACACAACGCGACAAAACACAACACAACGTAGCACAGCACAGCGCAGCGCACCACAGCACAGCACAGCACAACACAACACAGTACAGCACAGCATAACACAACACAGCACAGCGCAGCACAACACAACACAGTACAGCACAGCGCAGCACAGCACAGCACAGCACAACACAACACAGCACAGCACTACACAGCACAGTACAGCACAACACAGCACAACGCAGTAAAACACAACACAGCACAGCACAGCACAGCAGAACGTAGCACGGGACAGAACAGCACAACACAACACAACACAACGTAGCACGACACAGAACAGCACAACACAACACAACGCGACACAACACAACATAACGTAACACAGCGCAGCACAGCACAACACAGCACAACGTAGCACAGCACAACACAACATAACGTAACACAGCACAGCACAGCACAACGTAGCACAGCACAGCACAGCACAACGTAGCACAGCACAACACAACACAACGTAGCACAGCACAGCACAACACAACGTAGCACAGCACAGCACAGCACAGCACAGCACAACACAACGCGACGCAGCACAGCACAACACAACGCGACACAACACAACACAGCGCAGCACAGCACAACACAGCACAGCGCAACGCAACACTACATTGCACCACACTAAACTACACTACACAACGAACTCAACACAACGCGAATAATCTTTTTTCTTCTTTTTCTTTTGCTTTTTCGTGTGTGTGTGTGTGTGTGTGTGTGTGTGTGTGTGTGTGTGTTATTGACCGAAATTCACTCATCAAAACCAAACAAAATCCATGTCCCCCAGCTACTTCAACTTCCCCACCTCAGCGCTGACCATTCTGCTGGGCGAGAGCAGCTTCGACTTCGTGGACCGGTACCAAGCCAGTGCCTACATGGACGAGTTCAAGATCCACCACAGCTTTAACAACTTCACCTTAGGTCACGTCCTTCTACTTCTTCTTCTCCTTCTCCTCCTCCTCCTCCTCCTCTTCTTGTTCTTGTTCTTCTTCTTCTTCCTCCTTCTCATCCTCCTCCTTCTTCTTTCTTCTTCTTCTTCTTCTTCCTCCTCCTCCTCCTCTTCTTGTTCTTGTTCCTCCTCCTCCTCCTCCTCTTCTTGTTCTTGTTCTTCTTCTTCTTCCTCCTCCTCCTCCTCCTCCTCCTTCTTCTTCTTCCTCCTCCTCCTTCATCTTCTACTTTTTCCTCCTCCTCCTCCTTCTCCTCCTCTTCTTGTTCTTGTTCTTCCTCCTCCTTCTCCTCCTTCTCCTCCTCCCCCTCCTCCTCTTCTTGTTCTTGTTCTTCTTCCTCCTTCTCCTCTTCCTCCTCCTCCTTCTTCTTTTTATTCTTCTTCTTCCTCCTCCTCATCCTTCTCCTCCTCCTCCTCTTCTTGTTCTTGTTCTTCTTCCTCCTTCTCCACCTCCTCCTCCTCCTTCTCCCTCTTCTTCTTCCTTCTTCTTCTTCTTCCCCCTCCTCTTCCTGCTTCATCTTCTACTTTTTTCTCCTCCTCCTCCCCCTTCTTCTTCTTCCTCCTCCTCCTTCTTCCTTCTCCTCCTCTTCTTGTTCTTGTTCTTCTTCCTCCTTCTCCTCCTCCTCCTTCTTCTTCTTCTCTTCTTCTTCTTCCTCCTCCTCCTTCTTCTTCTTCTACTTTTTCCTCCTCCTCCTCCTCCTTCTTCTTCTTTCTTCTTCCTCCTACTCCTCCTCCTCCTTCTTTTCTTCATTTTTACTTTCCCATCTTCCACACCATGTTAATTAGTGGCTCTTCCCTAGTCCTCCCTTCAGCCCCCACACCCCGCCCCCATCCCCCCGGCCCCCACACAGCCACACCCAGGTTGTGTGCTGCAGTCCGGGTGACGTTGTGTGGAGACTGTGCGTTGGTTGCTGTTGAGTTTACCTTGGTGTTTGTTGTTCAGTGTTGCCTCTTCTCATTCACCACAGGGACAACACTTTTGACATAGTGCATTGCTGTGTGTAATACATGCTATCTGTGAGGCAGTTGTTCTTTTGGTTTTTAGGGAGGGGGTTGGAGGGGGGGAGAGTGAAAAGACTTTACCTTTTCCTGCCTCGTACTGCCATAATCGTTTAAATTCCGATGTCGCAATCATAATCTACCGGCTGAAAGCCACAAATCGTTACTTTGCTGGCAAAAATAGCCAAATACAATAGGTGTTTTTTCAATAAATGCGACATGCCTTTTGTGGGTTATTACTTCCACTTTTCACACAGAATTAAGTACAAGATCAGCACTCTATGCTATAAATGTATTCACAAATCTGCCCCTTCCTGTCTCTGTGGCTGCCTTCACCTCTACACTCCATTTCGCTCACTACGATCGGCTTCGGATCGACTCTGTTTGCGCATACCCCGATTCAAACACTCTACTGTCGGCCGCCGTTCTTTCTCTGTCTCTGGACCTTTTATTTGGAATGAACTCCCTCTTTCGCTACGCCAGGTCTCCACACTCAGCTCTTTCAAGTCTGGCCTTAAAACCCACCTCTTCACAAGATAGCCCCCCTCCCCTGCCTTTTCTTTGTCTTCAGTTTCTCAAGTTTAGAGTTATGCATGCGTGTGAATGAATGGTGTGAAAGCGCTTTGATTTGTCTCTGCACAAGATTCAGCGCTATATGGATACTTAGTAGTAGTAGTAGTATCATAGTCGAATGTCCCCATTGTGTCAATTTACGTGTGACGCACGTGCCCCCTCCCCTGCTGTGAACTATGTTGCACTGCACTATCATTCCAGGTACCATCTTTAACATTTCTTGGTCAAATCCAAGTTTAGCATCCTAAATCATTGCACCTATTCTACCAGCAATTGTTGTGCATGTATGAAACGATATTACCATTAGTAGATGTTGTAACCCATTTTAGACTTTTACTGATTTTGCACGTTATTTTACTTAGTTTTAATGCGAATTCAGTACTAAACTAACGTGCCACCATCTTTTTTTGTCCCACAAACCATAGACATGTAACCAGTAGGTGCAATGATTAAAGGATGCTAAAATTGGACATTACCAATTTCTTCACCATACTTCACCTCACCTTTTCCCCTCTTTGCTTTTCAATCTTTCAGAAAACAATATCGGCCTGATAAAGCTTCGGGCACCAGCGGCGCTGAACGAGTGTGTGCAGCCTATGCAGCTCTACCGAGGGGACGCAACCCAGTGCACTTCCGCCCTCATGAACTGCACGGTCACAGGCTGGGGCCCCTTTTTCTATGATCGTCAGTATCATCATCGTCATCATAATCATCATTATCGTTTTTGTTATCATTATTATTAGTACTAGCAGTAGTAGTAGTGGCAGCAACAACAGCAGCAGTAGTAGTAGAAATAATGGTTGAGTTGGTGGTGGTGGTGGTACTGCCGCAGTAGTCGCAGTGGCCATCATCATCATCATCGCTAAAGGTTAGTTGTAGGATTTTGTTTTGTTTTGCTTTGGTGTGGGGGAGGGGGGTTTGGGGGGATGCGGGGATAGGGGGGGGGATGTTGCTGTGATCATAATTGCGATACGAGTTTCGTTTTGAATGGAGACGTCACCAGTTACATTTTCCTTTGACAAACTCTCTCTCTCTCTCTCTCTCTCTCTCTCTCTCTCTCTCTCTCACACACACACACACACACACACACACACACACACACACAGAGAGAGAGAGAGAGAGAGAGAGAGAGAGGACTACAACTCCTACTTCTGGAAGTATTTTGAAAAAGGTATTGAATGCTTCTGGACCCATTAACGTTTCGTTTCCTTCTCCAACACACCACACTGAGGTGCACGTTGAGGAGACCAAAAAAAAAAAAGACACTGACAATCTTAAAACGAAATAAATTTTGCATTTGTATTTCTTTTTATCACAACAGATTTCTGTTTGTACCTTTACTAATACACGTATGTTAGCAGATTAGAAGTGCTAAGTAGCAATGGCTTGAAGGTGTGTACATTTGAGAGGCAAAAGTGACTGCCTGTGTCCGTTATTTACCACGTCTTTTTTTTCTTTTTTTTTAATGCTTATGGTATCGTTTATATTTCGTTTCAGTGATCGACACGTCAATATCCTCATCACTGATCACGACGAATTACATCTTGTTTTTTGCTCTGTGTGTGTGTGTGTGTGTGTGTGTGTGTGTATGTGTGTGTGTGTGTGTGTGTGTGTGTGCGCGCGCGTACGTGCGTGTCTGTGTGTGTGTGTGCATATGTCTGTATATATGTGTGTCTGTGTTTGTCTGTGTGTTTGACTGTGTGTGCGTGTATGTCTGTGTGTGTGTGTGTGTGTGTGTGTGTGTGTATGTGTTTGTTTGTCTGTGTGTACGTGTTTATTTGTGTGTGTGTGTGTGTGTGTGTCTGTGTTTGTGTGTGTGTGCTTGGTCTTTGTATGTGTGCGTGTGTATGTGTTTGTCTGTGTGTATGTGTTTATTTGTGTGTATGTGTGTGTGTGTCTGTGTGTCTGTGTTTGTGTGTGTGTGCTTGGTCTGTGTGTGTGTGTGCGTGTGTATGTGTTTGTTTGTGTGTATGTGTTTATTTGTGTGTGTGTGTGTGTGTGTGTGTGTGTGTGTGTGTGTGTGGCAGCCAACTCCAAGACTCTGCAGAACTCCAAGCAGCCTCTGTACGGCCACATCCGGCTGGCTGACGAGGCGATATCAAGGATGCTGGCTGGCTCCCCTGCTTACCCCAATGTCACCATGAAGCCGAACAATCTTCTGGGGCTGCCCTACCCGGACTGGAATATCCAGACCTGCCTGGTACTTGTTTCCTCCTCCTCCTCCTCCTCCTTCTTGTTCTTCATCATCACCATCAACATCATCATCCTTATCGTCTTCTTCCTCATCCATTTCTTCTTCTTCTTCTTCCTCCTCATCATCCTTATCGTCTTCGTCTTCTCATCATCATCATCTTCTTCTCCTTTTCTTCTTCTTCTTCTTCTCCTCCTCCTCCTCCTTCTTGTTCTTCCTCATCATCATCATCATCCTTTTCTTCTTCTTCCTCATCATCCTTATCTTCTTCGTCTTCTCATCATCACCTTCTTCTTCTTCTTCTTTCTTCTTCTTCTTCTTCTTCTTTATCTTCTTCTTTATCTTCATCTTCTTCTTCTTCTTCTTCTTCATCATCATCTTTATCTTCTTCTTCCTCATCATCCTTATCTTCTTCTCCTCCTCCTCCTCCTTCTTCTTTATCTTCTTCTTTATCTTCTTCTTCTTCTTTTTCTTCTTATTCTTCATCCTTATCTTCTTCTTCTTTCTCATCAACCTTATCTTCTTCGTCTTCTCATCATCATCATCTTCTTCTTCTTCTTCTTCATCTTCTTCTTCTTCTTCATCTTCTTCTTCTTCTTCTTCTCAATATCTGTTCAGAGACTGACAATAATCTCAGAGTTGGGCCGACAACGAGGTGAGAGCTGTATGATCAATGGTTTCTCCACCGCAATGAGAATTCATTTTACAGCAGCTTAGTCTTTTGTGAAGGACTATGACTCTCAAACCAGGAGGCAAGATTGCACTGGCTCTTAGTGCCGCAGCCTTGGGGGCTGGCTGGCCTTTAGGGTCCATCCCCAGTGCCTCTCCAGTTTGCTTTTAGCTTTGCCATCGCAGATGTTCTGGCTTGGATCCTTCTTGGCTGATGATAGCAACAAGGCATTTGAATTGTTGGACATTTTCAAGTTGTTGACCACTGACTTTGATTGGCGTCCTGATGGGTTCAGTACTGTTTCTCATCAGCTTAGTTGTTTGTTTGTTTTTTTGTTTTTTTCAGCGCTGATTTCCATACCATATCTGGATGATGTACAGTGGTATAATAGAGAGAGAGAGAGAAATTTGTTTTCATCCACAGTGCAGCAGATGCATTCTTCATATTTCAAATAAGTTTGCATGCTATACATGTCATGCATGTCAAAAATATGATTGTTACTAGGCCTGAGGTTATCTCCCCAAAATAACTAACAACACAAACACACACACACACACACACACAACACACACACACACACACACACACACACACACACACACACACACACACACACACACACACACACACACACACACACACACACACACACACACACACACACACACGCACACACGCACATACACACACACACACACAACACACACACACACACACACACACACACACACACACACACACACACACACACACACACACACACACACACACACACACACACACACACACACACACACACACACACACACACACACACACGTTCTCTGTGTTTAACAAAGCATGTGCTAAGTATGATGTGTTGACATGAGGGCATGTTTTATTTATTTGTGTTGAATATTGCTCAGCTGTGCGTATACCACTGGAACAATGCATGTATGTGTATTCGTATTTGTAAACGCCCTGGGCTCTCCGGGCGTCCAAATATTCATTGATATTATTATTGTTATTGTTATTAAAGTATCTTTTTGCTATGATGATGATTTGTTTTCTCCAGCATTCATTTTATGACACCCTTTCATGAGGGGCATTGGCCATTTAATGAATAAAATCATCCATCCATCTCTCTCTCTCTCTCACACACACACACACACACACACACACACACACAATCTCTCTCTCTCTCTCTCTCTCTCTCTCTCTCTCTCTGTCTCTCTCTCCCACTCTCTGTCTCTGTCCTCTTACCTCCCCCTCTCTCTCTCTCCCTACCCCCCGGCCCCCTCTGTCTCTCTCTTTCTCTCTTCCCCTCGCTCTCTCCATCTCTCTCTCCACCTCACTATCTCCCTATCTGTCTCCCCCCCTCTCTCTCTCCCTCTCTTCCTCCCCCTCCCTCTCTTCCTCCCCCTCTCTCTCTTTCTCTCCCCCCTCTCTGTCTCCCTCCCGCTCTCTCAAACCCTCTCTCCCACCTCTCTCTATCCCTCTCTCCCACCTCTCTCTATCCCTCTCTCCCACCTCTCTCTATCCCTCTCTTTATCTCTCTTCTCTATCTCTCCTTGTCTTCCTGTCTCTCTCTCTCTCTCTCTCTCTCTCTCTCTCTTTCTGTCTATCTATCTCTCTATCTATTCATCCATCTATCTCTCTATTCATCTATCTAGCTAGCTAGCTATCTGTCTATCTATCTATCTATCTATTTATCTATTCATCCACCTATCTCTCTCTCTATCTATCTCTCTGTCCACAGCTGGACTGGGGAGGTATGGCAGCATGTCAGATAGCCGACACCTGGAAGCTTCGCGGAATCATCAGCGAGCACAACTGTATCCCGACAGGCAACGCGGCTCCCATGGAGTTCAGCAACGTGGAGAAGTTCCGGTCGTGGATCGACGCATGCGTGAACGACTTCAAATCGTCTGCCTGCCAAGCTTTCGTGCCTTGAACACAAAGACACTAAAACAAATTGTAGACACTATGTACCAGTGAGTTTGTGTCTATGCTTGAATACTAGTGAATATCATTCGATGCGTCGCCTTGCGTGGCGTTTAACCATACTGGGTATGAAATGGAAGTGATTCTTGTTTTTCATTAAATTAAATTATTTTATTAAATGCATTATTTCTATAATTAGAATTATTATTTTTGTTGTTTTTGTCGTTAATGCTGTTGTTGTTATCATTATTTTTATAAAATATTTTTATTGTAATTCAACACTTGCAATTTTTTCAACGTGTTAGAGTAAAAAAAAAATGCTTTTCATGGACCTTTAATTCATTCTTCTTTTGTTGCTAAAGCTAAACTAAGAAGGCACCTGTGGCAGAGAGTCGACTGGTTTAGGCGTTGGGACTTCTGATCCAGTGTTCACCAGTGATGAGGGTTCGAGTCTCACTTTCACCATGGTGTTGTGTCCCTGGGAAAAACACTGTACACCCATTTTCCTCGCTCCACCCAGGTCGGTGTGAAATCATACCTGACTTCAGTTGGGGAAGGATAAAACGGCAGAAGGATAGGATTGGGCCCCGCCTTCCTATGCCGAGCCAAAGACACAGTGGGTATGAATTCAATGCCCCGATAGCCGTAAAAGACTACAGGACCCTTTTTTTCGAACCTTTAAGCTGTCATCGGAGTGGACAGGAACCACAGACTACAATCAACGAGTCGACCTTATTTTGGATTTCTGGCATGGACACAAGTATTGAGAAGGGGGTTGAAGGATAACGAAAATCGATACGTGCTTCTGTTTCCCAGCTTTGACACACAGTCCCGTTACAGAAGTTTAAACACAAACTTTGTACTATTTTGGGGAATAAACTTATTTTCTAAGATCAACAAATTTTGGCCATTCAGTTACAAGAGAGAGAGAGAGAGAGAAAGAGAGAGCAGCCCAAATCTTTTCACAAAGTATGTCCTGTGTTTGTTTGATATTGACACAAACTTTGTACTATTTGGGAGAATAAACTTATTTTCTAAGATCAACAAAGTTTGGGCATTCAGTTACAAGAGAGAGAGAGAGAGAGAGAGAGAGCCCAAAAGTGTTCACAAAGTATGTCCTGTGTTTGGTTGATATTGTATTTGTTGCTGATGTTTGTTTTATTGTTGTTGTTTTTTTGTTTGTTTGTTGTTTGTTTTTGTTTTGTTCTGTTGTTGTTGTTTTGCATGCGTGTACGTGTTTGTCTGTGTCTGTATTGTAGTTGGTGGTGAGGAGGGGGAAGGTGGCCTGATGGTTAAAACGATGTTCTACCAATACAGTGCCCGCCAGGACCTGGGTTCAGAACCCCCATCTCGCCTTTTCTCCCAGGTTAGACTGAAAAATCAAACTGAGCGTCTGGTCATTCAGATGAGAGGATAAGTCGAGGACCCGAGTGCAGCACGCACGTAGCGCACTGGTAAAGAACCAATGGCAGCGTTCGTGTTGTCCTCTTGTAAAATTCTGTCGAGAAATCCACTCTGATGGGTATACAAATACATGTGCAAGCACTCAAGACCTGACAAAGGGCCGTGGGTTATGCTGCTGGTCCGGCGTCTCCCCAGTGGATGTGGTGTGGCGTGGGTATGTATATGGTGTGGGTGTGACTGGGAAGTGGAGGCCGGGTGAGGAAACGAAACGAAACGAAACGAAACGAATTTTTATTAACATTTTAACGAGGGTAGTGGAGTAAGCACAGCTGCTTTTTTACATCCAGCCCTCAAGGGCAAAGAAGAAGAAGAAGAAGAACACACAAAAAATAAAGGCAAAACACACACACACACACACACACACACACACACACACACAATTACATATGAAAATAAAAGGCATAAATGAAAGCATGCACATTACCTAATTAAGCACGACACGACAGACTATCATTGAAAAGATCAAATCATTAAGGGGGGGAAAAAAAGGAGGAGAGAGAGATTGACAGAGGTGGGACATGGGTGGTGAATCAAAAGCAAACTTCTTTTTCTATATTCATAAAAAATATCACTGACATTGGAACATAATCAGTACATTTTAGGATAAAGAGGTGCAAAGTTTGAAAGATTCATTAGGTATATTAGTAAGTTAGATTTGAATTATTGAAAATTTGATTCCGTTCTTTAAAGTTTCTGGGATATGATTCCATAACCACCCCCTTGAATATGCAAGGATTGATTTACATAAAAAGATATTAGTAAATGGAAGGTTTATCTTATGTGAGTGTCGATAATTATTAAAAATAAACATATTTGTCAGATAGGATGGAGCGTTGCCATGAAGGATTTTGTGCAGGAACAGTCCTTTTTTGTATAATAGTTTAGCCTTAAGTGGAAGGATGCCTACTTGAGGATGGAGAATGTGCCGGTCACGTTGTCAGTGTGAACGTATCTAGATTCGTTTCTTTTTGTCCTTGGTCTTTCCGTTATTCAAATCGTGAATTGTATTGGTGGAATCTCTCGGAGCTTCTCTCTGCTTTAAAAAAAAAAAAAAAAAAAAAAAAAAGAAAGAACCACACTGTATGACCTCATCTATCCTACATTGTATTGTAGCCGTTTTTTTAATTTCTTTTTTACTCTGTGACGACAGATTTCTGTCTGAAATTGGGGCTGCTCTCCCCAGGAAGAACGTGTCGCAACAATGCGGCTTCATCATTTTCACTCTTTTTTTTCTGTCTGCAGGTGCATTTGTTTTCCTCTCGTAATGGATTTTTCTACAGAATGTTGCCAGTGACAACCCTTTTTCGCTGCCGTGGGTTCTTTTACGTGCGCAAATTGCACGCGAGATACGGGGCCTTGGTTTATCATCTCATCCTAATGACTAGCGACCAGACCACCACCATCACTCAAAAATCTGGTCTAGTGAAGAGGAAGAAAAATACTGACGAGGTTAGGATTCGATCCCGCACTCTCAGGTTATCTCGCTTTCTTGGCGGCAGCGTTACCACTGGGCTACGTCCCGCTCCACTGTTGTGGCCGAGGTGCGTCGTTGTTGTGGGTTTAACGACCTGTTGGCTGATGCCCTTAACCCCTTCACTGCTGAGGAAAAAACAGCAACAGAAAGTGGTCTTTCAAGTCATAAATCAACATCCAGATATAATCAGCCAAAAACTGAGAAAAAAAAAAAAAAGAAAGAAAGAAGAAAGGCTCTGTAGAAAATATCCTTCGCCAGATCAGATATGTGAATTTCCAGGGTTATTTTCCCCTGCATTTGATGATGATGTCATCAGTGACGTCACCATGCCCGTGAATTATGTGGGCATGGCACTCAAGGGGTTAAGGTGGAGTTTGTTCAGAGCTCAGGTTTTGCTCCGTGAAGGGTGGTGTGTGGTTCGAGTCGTCGGGTCCGTCATGGCTGCCTGTCCGGGTTGGGGTGTGTGTGGGTGGGAGGGGGGAGCGTGAGGGGTTGGGGGGGCGTATGCTGGCCTGGTCTGGTGCCCTGTGAAGAGCCCTGCTGTCAGTGGGTCCCATCCAGGGGTGGAGTCCTGGCTGGCGGTCCGAGGGGCGTCCTCGTTGGGTCCTGGCTGCCTGGCCAGGTTGGTGGGGGTGGAGGGCTCTGGTCTGGTGCCCTGCTGTCAGTGGGTCCGTCCCGGGGTGAAGATGTTATAATAGATGCATTTACAAAACTGCCCCGCTTCATATCTCTGTGGCTGCCTTCACCTCTACACTCCATCTCGCTCACTACGATCGGCTCCGGATCCACTCTGTTTACGAATACCCAGATTCAAACACTCGACTGTTGGCCGCCGTTCTTTCTCTGTCTCTGGACGTTGCGATTGGAATGAACTTCCTCTTTCGCTTCGTCAAGTCTCCACACTCAGCTCTTTCAAGTCTGGCCTTAAAACCCACCTCTTTCCCAAAATAGCCTCCCTTGCCTGCCTCTTCCTTGTCTTTAGTTTCTACAGTTTTAGAGTTATGCATGCGTGTGAATGACTGGTGCGAAAGCGCTTTGATTTGTCTCTGCACAAGATTCAGCGCTATATAAATACCATTATTATTATTATTATTATTATTAAGTCCTGGCTGGCGGTCCGAGGGGT
Source organism: Babylonia areolata (assembly GCF_041734735.1). Taxonomy (NCBI): domain Eukaryota; kingdom Metazoa; phylum Mollusca; class Gastropoda; order Neogastropoda; family Buccinidae; genus Babylonia; species Babylonia areolata. The sequence continues at coordinate 2,390,897 of NC_134901.1, forward strand.
CTCAAGGTCTATTTAAAAAAATGAAAATAAAAAACACATATGTTAGGTCAGTGGTCAGAATGAGTCTTGATGGTGATTGTTTTATTTATTTATTTATTTATCTATTTATTTATTTATTTACTTACTTACTTATTTATTCTTTTTTTTTTTTTTTGCTTTGTTTTGTTTTTGTACAGGTGGGAGGGGTAATATTTCAGGGGTACACTCCAAAATGTTAGTGTAAGTTCAGCCGTGTTCACTGTTTTGTGTGTGTGTCTTCAGTTTAGCGTCTTTCCACTTGAAGTGATATTAGTTGTGTGTGTGTGTGTGTGTGTGTGTGTGTGTGTGTGCGAGCGCGCGCGTTTTAACAGCCTCATCAGAACCAATGTCAAAAGCTCTTTCAGCGTTATCAGTTATAATTCTGTCCCCTGACGATGCTCGAAAAACTTTCCTACCATAAAAACACCCAACAAAACAAAGGGAGACCACCATACGTTAGTATATCATTATCTCCCTCGTCTGGTCGATTCCCACTTGACATGTTTGACCTTGACCCGGGCAAGATAACCACAAAGAACTCAGAAAAGTACTGAGTCACGGTGTGGCCTGCCCGATTTAATTGCTTGGCTGAAGCGATCAGAGAGAGACTAAAACTAAAAGCGAACCCAATCCATGACTTTTATCTTTACTGTCCAACCTTGTAAATTTGTGTAATCACGACGAAAGCCGAGACAGAGTGTATGGAGGTGTGTATGTGTGTGTTGCTCTAGCTGTGTAGCGATTGGTTGGTTCAGTTCGTGAGTGTGTCATGTTGTCAGGCCGCTCTTCAAAGCCTTCAGTCGGAGACAGACAAAAGAAATGAGACGTTGGAGATGTTGGCATGAAAGATGGGGAGATGAAGAAAAAATGTAAAATAATTAGAGGCTGGGATAGGATGGGACTGGAGTCGCTTTTTTTTTTTTTTTTATTGTAGACAAAAAATATTTCAGACAAACATTTGAACTGGTGCTCCCTGTCTGTCTGTCCCCTTGTTAGTCTGTCTTTGTCAGCTTGAAAGATAACTATTAAAAAAGGGGGGGTGGGGGGGGCAGGGGGGGGGGCGTTTATAAAGATAAAGCATAGTCAGTAAGTATCCTAAATCCAACTCTCTCTCTCTCTCCCCCTCTCTCTCCCTCCCTCACACACACACACACACACACACACACACACACACATTCAACCACACACACACACACACACACACACACACACACACACACACACACACACACACACATTCAACCACACACACACACACACACACACACACATTCAACCACACACACACACATTCAACCACACACACACACACACACACACACACACACACACACACACACACACACACACACACACACATTCAACCACACACACACACACACATTCAACCACACACACACACACACACACACACACGCACATTCAACCACACACACACACACACACACACACATTCAACCACACACACACACATACACACACACACACACACACACACACACACACATTCAACCACACACACACACACACACACACACATTCAACCACACACACACACATTCAACCACACACACACACACACACACACACACACACACACACACACATTCAACCACACACACACACACACACATTCAACCACACACACACACACACACACACACACACACGCACATTCAACCACACACACACACACACACACACACACACACACACACATTCAACCACACACACACACACACACACACACACACACACACACACATTCAACCACACACACACACACACACACACACACACACACACACACACACACACACACACACACACACACACACACACACACACACACACACACACATACAGTGATAAAAAAATAGTATTCTTTAATTGGTAACAAAACCAGTGATTCTTCATTCACAATGAAGTTGACATGCAACATACTTCGTTGTGATCGAAAAGGTAAAAACATGGTATGAGCAAAGAATGTACCACGAATATTTAAACTTCCAATGTGTGTCGATTGTTCGTGCTACTATGTATGTATGTATGACAGCCAGTACTTTTCGACTATGACCATCAGAACAGTACAGGAAGTAACAGCTGTCCCGCCTATCTGGGCTAGAATTTGATTATAGTGGAGAGTGTCTTGCCCAAGTTACATCCCCACTCTCTCGGCCAAGAGGGTTTTAGGACAGTCGGTGTTGGGATGGTTCGCAAAGGCCAAGGCTGCAGCACTAAGAGCCAGAGCAATTTTGCCTCTTAAGTTTGAGAGTCATAAACTACTAAACTTAAGAGCGGGGACCGAGACAGATAAGACCGGGTGGGAAGTGTCTGATGATGTCTGTTTATAAAAGATTGAAGATAAAAAAAAATAAAAATTCATCAGAGAGGGAATGGGGTGTACTGTGGCCGGGGTCGCTTTAATCGGGGAAAAAAATATATGTCAGTCATAGCGTCTGTTCCGTCTCTTTCTGCCTCTCTGTCTCTGCCTCTGCCTTTGTCTATGTCTATGTATCTCTGTCTCTCTGCAATACTCTCTCTCTCTCTCTCTCTCTCTCTCTCTCTCTCTCTCTCTCCCCTCTCTCTCTCTTTCTCTCTCTTTGTCTGCCTTACTGATGCGAAAACAGTATTCCCATCTTGTTAAAAAAAAAAGTTTTAACTCAATTCAAACTAATACACTCTGCAGGAGAACTAGAGACTGGAACAGTATGTATGCAGCCAAATATAGAGAACACAACTTAGTTTTACCCTTTATTCATCCTTTTCAGCTTGCAAAACAGAACATAAACATATAAATGCAAGCATATATCTTCTCTTACACCAACTCGTACATCCAGCCACACACACACACACACACACACACACACACACACACACACACACACACACACACACACACACACACTGAAATATTCTCTCATTGTATATTTACCGAAGTGATAACTGTCATAATTAATTGCAAGCAGTCCTTCCACCCCCTCCATTAGTTGTTGCTGCTGACTGTTGTTGTTGTTGCAGCTGCTGTCGTTGAAGTACAGCCCCTTCAAATAGCTGACCCAGCGGTGCATATAATCCAGGCCGCCTGTGTTGCTCATGAGCCCACTCCCACTGACGAAGTGAATGACCAGGGCTATATATAGCATGTGACGTAATTGTGGTCACTGAACTGGTCAACCAGCCCTGCTTGCGCGTGTCACCCACGCGTAAACACACTGCCTCATGCACAGACATGTACACACATACGCTCTCTCTCTCTCTCTCTCTCTCTCTCTCTCTCTCACACACACACACACACACACACACACACACGCACGCACGCACGCACGCACGCACACACGAAAGTTGCCTCATCGATCGAATTTCATTATCAGAAGCACAACATCTAAAAATGATTTGAAATCTGAAATTAAACTTAGATCACAATTTAAAATCGATTTCCCGAAACTCACGAAATCCATTTCTTCTCACATAACACATGCAACATGGGCCATACTCCTGCTATTGTGATGGGCTCGGGGATTGCAATCGAAAATGATTCAGTATTTATCAGACCATCTTTCTTTCCCAAGGGAGCTTCCAAAGAGTTCTGTTTGTTATTGACCATACTGGTTAAAAAATGATAATGAAATACAACAACCATACTAGCCAGTTATCTTATATCATATCATATTCAAAATGAATATTAGTTACCTTATATTCAAAATTAATATCCAAATCATATGAAATGTGTGTGTGTGTGTGTGTGTGTGTGTGTGTGTGTGTGTGTGTGTGTGTGTGTGTGTGTGTGTGTGTGTGTGTGTGTGTGTGTGTGTGTGTGTGTGTGTGTGTGTGTACAGACAGGACAGTAATTGATAAAAAGGTGGGTTCTGCGTATTCAATTAATTCCTGATCTGAGGACAAGAGAAACCCTTTCATGTTTGAAACAACAAATCAAATTTTACAACTGAACATATTGATGGCCTTAGATTTTCTATTTCATTTTACACGAGGCATTTTAAAGTTCTGTGTTGATTCCAAGTCAGTGCTTCAGGCACTACAACCATTTAGAATACGGACAAAATATGAAATGATAATTGAAATCAACCACTCAACTCTCTCCATTCGAACGGCGAAAGAGACGACGTTAACAGCGTTTCAGCCCAATTACCATCATCATAATATTGCAAGCGGAAGGCTCTTATATTGAAGAGGTGAATGTTGACAAAGAATACCACAATTCTGACGACGGAAGCTAAAAGTTGAGTCATTGAGACACCCACTGGGCATCCGAGGGGTCTGTGTAGTGGAGAAGAGAGGACTGGCCGTACTGAGTGAGTTAATCAATGTTTTATGTTTGCAATCTGGATATCATTTCATTCTTCATTTCAGTATATGCTGATGATAAAGCTGATTGAGCTGCCTCAGTCTATTCTTCTCTTAGCTTGCGAAACGTGGACTCTCACTTCCGACCTCCAGAAGAATATCCAAGCCATGAAAACGAGATGCTTCCGAAAGCTACTAGGCATCTCCAACACTGAGCACGTCACGAACACTGAGGTCCGCCAGAAGATCACCCAAGCCATTGGAGCCCCACGATGACCTGCTAACCGTCACCATGAGGAGGAAGTTGAAATGGTCCAAACACGTCACAAGATCCGACAGAAGATCACCCAAGCCATTGGACACCACGATGACCTGCTAACCGTCTCCATGAGGAGGAAGCTGAAATGGTCCAAACACGTCACAAGATCCGACAGAAGATCACCCAAGCCATTGGACACCACGATGACCTGCTAACCGTCACCATGAGGAGGAAGCTGAAATGGTACGGACACGTCACAAGATCCGACAGAAGATCACCCAAGCCATTGGACCCCCACGATGACCTGCTAACCGCCACCATGAGGAGGAAGCTGAAATGGTCCGGACACGTCACAAGATCCGACGGGCCCACAAAGGCCATTGTGCAGGGCACTGTACCAGGCAGTAGAAGAGAGGGAGGCAAAAGAAAATGTGGGCAGGACAACATCAAAGAATGGACAGACCTGAATTTTCCAGATTCCCAGAGAGCTGCGAGAGACAGGAACTGATGAAGAGAACTGGTCTGGAAACCATCTTCAGTGCCCCGACGACCCTGCACTGGGTCATGGGAAAGGTGAAGGTGAAGGTGAAGGTGATAAAATGGACAGAGCGGCCAGGAAGGGAGATAACTTGTCTCCGGAGTCAGTTCATGTGGATATTCTTTTGTCCTTACATGAATTTTACATATCACAGTTGAACTATATTCAATGAATCAGTTTCAAATTTCCCTTACAAAATACTATATTCAGTGCAAATGTTTTACAATTAGCAATGAAAATAATGTCCACTTAAACAGAAAGATGACACCCCCTATTGTAGATGGAAAACTAATGCTTTTAAAAGTCAGTATACTAGAAATATTACACACGTTTGCGAACGAAATGTCATCCCTGAAGATGTTGTCACCTGTCGTTTCTTGAAGCAATACACCACTCTCTCTATAATTCTCTGTCAGCTGTGCTTCAGAAAGCAACGTCTCTTCTATGACTGAAAATATCAAAACTGCATCAACAAACAACTAACTGTCTGTAATCACTGGGGAAAATGTCAGTTATATTAGTTCTCAGAAGATCTCAAATCTCTCGTGATATACTTTAGGAGAGTGTAACAGCCAACGTTTCAATGAAAAGAGCCCCATTAAAAGACACTATCGAAGTGGATTTTTCTACAGAATTTTGCCAAGAACAACCCTTTTGTTGTCGTAGGTTCTTTTACATGCGCTAAGTGCATGCTGCACACGGAACCTCGGTTTATCGTCTCATCCAAATGACTGGCGTCCAGATCACCACTCAAGGTCTAGCGGAGAGGGAGAAAATATCGGCGGCTGAGCCGTGATTCGAACCAGCGCGCTCAGATTCTCTCGCTTCCTAGGTGGACGCGTTACCTCTAGGCCATCACTCCACTCCAATTAACAAGTTGGATTGACAGAGACTTAAAAATGCACTTGTTCAACCGAATTGTTCCTCATTATATACACGCCCGAAACTGACAAATCTGATTCCAAACCTCTTGACAAACTTCAAGTGCGGAGTGGTGACCTAATGGTAACGCGTCCGCATAGGAAGCGTCAACATCTGAGGGTGCAGGATCGAATCCCATACTGGCTAGTATTTTCTACCCCTATACTAGACCTTGATTGGGTGGTCTGGACGCCTGGTCAGTCGGATGAGATGATAAACCGAAGTCCTGTGTAGATCGTGCACTTAGTGCACGTAAAAGAACCCATGGCAACAAAAGGGTTGTCCCTGGCAAAATTCTGTAGATAAATCCACATTGATTGGAAAACAATGATACTTGCGGGCAGGAAAAAAGGGGGTGAGGGGGGTAGGTGCTGCTGCACGGTTAGCGACGCGCTTTCCCAAGGCAGAGTGACCTGAATTTCATACAGAGAAAGCTGTTGTGACAAAGAGTGATACAATACAATACGATACAATACAATACAATACGATAGAATACTATACGATACAACACAATACAATACGGTACAATACGATACGATACGATACGATACAATACGATACGATACAATACAATACGATACGATACGATACGATACAGTACAGTACAGTACAGTACAATACGATACGATACGATACATTACGATACAATACAATACAATACGATACGATACAATACGATAGAATGCAATACAATACAATACGATACGATACGATATAATACGATACGATACGATACAATACGATACAATACAATACGATACAATACGATACAATACAATACAATACAATACAATACAATACAATACGAATGACCATTTCTGACAGATTTACTGCGTGGCGACTCCGCCCTCCAATGCCCTGACTAATTAATCAGTTAATTAAGAGACCGGCCCCTGCACTGATGTCTGTTAGAAACCTTCACACCTGTTCTGTGTGTGTGTGTGTGTGTGTGTGTGTGTGTGTGTGTGTGTGTGTGTGTGTGTGTGTGTGTGTGTGTGTGTGTGTGTGTGTGTGTGTGTGTGTGTGTGTGTGTGTGTGTGTGTGTGTGTGTGTGTGACTCATGATTTGAAACAAGTAATGATCTCAGTCTGCCCACCTTCACACCTGTTTTCTCTGTCTCTCTGTCTGTCTCTCTGTCTCTGTCTCTGTCTCTGTCTGTCTCTCTCTCTCTCTCTCTCTCTCTCTCTCTTGCTCTCATATGGTGTTACTTTTGATTTAATTGAATTGTTTGTTCTGCTTTTTGCTGATGACATGATTTTGCTGTCTAACAACAGTTGGTTTACAGCGACAACTGAACAGTTTATACACTGCTGCAACTAATTTACAGTTAAAAGTTAAATATGGATAAAACAAATATTGTTGTTTTTCGTAAGGGAGGGTATTTGGCAAGAAATCAAAGATGGTCATATGGAAGCGAAAGAATAACTGTCGTTAATGCATATAAATACCTTGGGATTTATTTTTCAACAAGACTCAGTTTCAACTTTGCATGTCAAGACATTGCTAATAAAGCAAAAAACAAAACAAAACAAAAAAAGCAGTAATTTTGATTCTTCATATTTTGTATAAAGTAGACTGTAGCTCTTTTAGTGTATTTGTTAGATTATTTGATTCGCAAGTTCAGCCAATATTACAGTATGGAGCAGAAATCTGTGGATTGGAAAACAGAACAGTAACAGAAAAAGTACACTTGTTTGCAGTGAAACGTTTTCTTAATGTAGACAATCGAACTCCAAATGATCTTGTTTATGGTGAACTGGGGAGATATCCGATACAGTCTAGATAATAATGGTAAGAAGACTTGGGGCAACGAGTGTTAGACAGTGTTTAAATTCTTATGGTTTTGCATTTATATGGGATAATCAGGGGGTGGAAGATATTGCAGGTTTCTTAAAGTGTTTCAGACAACGTATTATTGATTGCAGGTGGCAAGATTGGTATGGTCATATACAAACTATTGATAGATTCGCACAGTTTAGACTTTTTAAAACATCGCATGTGATTGAGCCATACATTGCGTTAGGACTGAACAGATATAGGCCTATGAAATATGCACTGACAAAATTTAGATTTGGTATTTCTAATATTGCTTCTCATAGTTACAGATATATCATTTTAAATGAACCTATGTATACATGCCGTTTATGCAGTCTGGGTAAAGAAGATGAATTACATTTTTTTGTAATGTTGCCCTGCTTTGTGTGCGTGTGTGTGTGTGTGCGTGTGTGTGCGTGTGTGTGCGTGTGTGTGTGTGTGTGCGTGTGTGTGTGTGCGTGTGTGTGTGTGTGTGCGTGCGTGTGTGTGTGTGCGGCGTGTGTGTGTGTGTGTGCGCGCGCGTGTGTGTGTGTGTGTGTGTGTGCGTGCGTCCATCCCCCTCCTTCAACAACCGCCACCCCCAAAACAACCACAACCACAGAGAGAGAGAGAGAGAGAGAGAGAGAGAGAGAGAGAGAGAGAGAGAGAGATGGTTTATTCAATTAAGGCCACAGCTCCGTATGAATAGGGGGTAATAACAGAATTTTACGTGCATGTGTCATTCCAATCAGTTGTTAATATAAGCAAACGCAACTTCTTCCACAACAAACCGCCATTGAATCTAAGAAGAAAGTGTTTCTCTTAATTGAAGTGCTTTATAAAATAAAATAAAATTAAAAAATAAAATAATAAAAGATACATAGCAAAACTACGTATAAGAGAGAGAGAGACAGAGAGAGACAAAGACAGAGACAGAGAGAGACATAGAGGGAGAGACACAGAGAGAGGCTGATTAGGCTAAACGGGACCGATGAGTAGGCGAAACTGGACAGAGTGAAACACTCAAGAGGCAATGGAGGGTGGCGGCATGATCAAGTATTAGGCGAAACGGGACTACTGAGGCGAATCGGACCTGCAGTGCACTAACTCTTGAAATGATGTCGTTCTGCCCAACGGGCAGCTCGTGCGTCTACCTCCTCCACCCCCAGCCCTCCCCACGCCCTCCTCCCTCTCCCCCATATGGGGTCATGTCGCTTCGTTTACCCACACACACACACACACACACACACACCTCACCCCCCACCCCTCAGCTCTCGACTGTCAACCACATAAGCACGTTCAACAATCAAGTGAACAAACCAGATGGCGGTAGTAATTACCACAATTTTTTTTTTTTTTTTAATAATAATAATTTTTTGTTTGGCATTGAATAAAATGAAAAACTGAAAAGAAAAAAAAAGAGTGGAAAGAGTTCCTCCACATGCGGAGCGTTCATTGTATTTGGCTTTAGCACCTCTCAGTGAGCGACGGATCAAACTGCAGTGACGAGTTTCCCACTCTGTTCCAACTCCACGTTAATTTGTTCCCCGGGTCAATTGTTGATGTCTCCCCCTGTTTCTCTCCTTGATTCCATCATCATTTCTCCATCCCGCTCGATCTCCTCTCCCATCTATCATGTTACACTGCGCCGCAAGGAACCGCTGTAGTGGAGGGACTGTGGGCCGGAGACGGAGGGGGAGACACAAAAAAAAAAAAAAAAAAATTGACAGCACTGCAGAACGGACAGGAAACCCATCTGCAGAGACCCAGGCTTAGAAATTGACACAGAACCGACAAACCTGTGAGGAAGGAGCGGAGAAGAAGTAGAACAAGAAGAAGAAGAAGAACAAGAACAAGAAGTCTTCCCATTTGAGTCCAAACACACTCCGGGCAATTCCGTGGGTGCGGCTGAGGAGCCAGCCATACCTCTACACCTTATGCGGTTCGAAACCGGCCGTGTCCTCTGGATTGTCAGCCCGCGACACTAACCACTTTGGCACGGCGGCGGGTTTTACTCAGGACCGCTAAACACAACCCCTTGCAAAACAAAAACCAAAAAATCGGAAAAAGGGTGGTGGTGATGTAAAGTTTGTGTGGAAATATAGAGTTTAACATAACCTCACTGAGAGATGGGGATAAAAATAAAGGGACAAAAACAAATTGGAGCAATCAACCAGAAAGCGATTCAGAGTGACCAAGTGAGACCATTGACCTGAGCGAGACACAAACAGACATGTGTGTCCACGTGCAAGGGGAGTGTCCCCAGTTCAGTCGTGCACGCGCGCTCCGCCAATGAAAAACCGCGGCATGGTGACTGGGCCAGCACGCGCGCACGGATAACATGCAGCGCTCGAGCTTGCAGCGTTCGAGCTCGGAGAGAAAGAAGGAAAGACTTTGCTGATGCAACTCGTCGTCCGATCTTGTTTCAGTTGTGGACAGTCTGGCTGACGCAACTGGTCACACATCCTCCTGGAGCAACGGAAAGAAGTGAAAATCAGCTCTGTCGACAAAACACAGACATTGTGCTCTGCTTGTGAGAAAGCCGGAGCTTCGATCCACTGTGTAAAAAAGTAGCCACATGGCAGAAAACATGAACGCCCAAAACAGGGCCCTTCACCCAACTGAGGGAACTACCAGCTCTTCGTCCTCGTCAGCGTCTGAAGCTGTTCATCTCAAGCGGAAAATTGGCTTGATGAATGGAGTTGGAATCATCATAGGGTCTATCATAGGATCTGGGATATTTGTGACGCCCAGGGGTGTGTTGGAAGGGGCAGGATCGGTGAGTTTCAGTTCGTGCGCTCTCCCTGTTTCACCATACTCAGTCCACGTGTGTGAGATTCGGCTTTTCCCGAAAGGCGGAGCAGATTTAGTTGTTAGGTTGTCGTTTTTAATCACACAACTGCTGTTTGTTGTTCGTTTTCAGTTCTTTATGCATGTCACACACTTCTTATTCACAAAAGAACAAAACAGGACGATTGATAATCTATTAGTCATGCGTAAAAATCCAGACCCCAAAGCGGTAATGGTTGCTATGTTTCGGTGGGAGGCGAGAGGGGGGAACCAATCACAGAAACAGCTCGGAAGAAGGATTTGTCGCTGCCACAAGAGAAGCGGCGCGTGTAGCGAATAATGCCTAAGAAGTAAACAGTCGGTAGGCAAACGACCTTTGCAGGCATATGTTTGAACACGTTTCCATGTATTTCAGCTTAGACGTGCCTCTTTGGCTAAGTGGGGCAGGAACTGGGTGTGGATTTTACTCACAAAAGAAATGGGTCAGATTCCGACTTGGTAAACTTTATTCCAGTGAACCGGAACCAAAACTAGCTTGTACGGCTACATGCAGATGCCAATACTTTTAAAATATTCAGTTTTCGTATTCGATGCTTTACGTACAAAATACCCTTAATATTGTATCATGAAGATGTCGCTCATACAGTTTCATGATCTAAACTTCCTTTTACATCCATAAATCGAACTGATGATCTCGCTTTCGCTCTCTCTCTCTCTCTCTCTTCCCAAAAACCCTGTTTATTCGTCCACCAAGGATCACGATGGCACATGTGATGCAGAAGACTGTTGATATGTTGCTGTTTCCCCAGTGGGGTTTTTCCACTCACATATGTTTCTTGTTTTCTTAAGTGACATTGCTTCACCATGGTTGAAAATCAGTTCCTGTCGCAACAGTCCATGTACTTTATAATCTAAGCCATGTGTTTGCTCCATCTCCTGTTATTTCAGTTTATTTTTTAATTGTGGTGTAGGAGAGGTTTTGAAGGAACTCCACTAGGTCCCTTTGAAACGTGGATCAATGAGTACATGTACACATCATTTACATGTATGACTATGATAGTCATGTCTGACTATGACCGTCAGAACAGCAGTGGAAGTAACTGTTGTCCTGTCTATCCAAGCTAGAATTTGATTATGGTGGAGACTATCTTGCCCAAGTTACATCCTCACTCTCTTGGCTAAGAGGGCTTTCAGACAATCAACGTTGGGATGGTCCCCAAAGGCCAGCTACTTCCCATGGCAGCAACACTTAAAGCCAGTGCAGTCTTACCTCCCAGTTTTGAGAGTCATAGTCCTTCACAAAAGACTAAGCATTGCATGAATTATCATTGCAGTAGATAAACTGTTGATCTTACAGCTCTCATTTTGCTGTTGGCCGAACTGTAAGCTTGTGTTATTTTCTAATGTGAATTGAGTACAGAAAAGGCCCAACAGTGCAAGATTACAGTTATTCCACACGTACTTTTTTTTCCGCATAAAGATTTCTTGTGCACAGCACTCTTAAATTGGAAATTGCTTTTCGTTTCTCTTGCGCTTTTTTTTCTTCTTCTTCCTCTTTTTTCCATATCTGAAAATTGACACATACAACAAGGACATTTTTACAACTAATCTTAGTTTCATTACATCATACATTTGGCGCATCAGGTGCCACATTCATTGATAACAGTTGGATTAAATTTATGCAACTGAGTCTCAACAGAGAAAGTACAGGGAAAGAATGTGTGACCTGCCGATACAGTGACAGTGTTCATGTAGATTGCAAACTTCATGCTTCTCACAAATTATTTCTTTCAGTTTCAACAGGGATTTATAAGAGAGTGAAGAGAGAAGTTTACTTGTGGTATATTTGTATGAATATTTCTGTAATATATATCTGCTGATACGGTGACAGTTATGTGGATTAAAAATTTCACACCTCACACAAATTGTGTCTGAGGAAAAGGGAGGAAGCAGAGAGGAAGGATGAAAGATCTGAAAAATCTCCACACTTTTCCCACCAGGCGCTGTGAATGGGATTTGATCCCGGGACCCTCAGATAGAAAGTCCATTGCTTTAACCACTTGGCTGTTGCACCCACTTGAACGTGGAAATAGATATTTATAAGAGATAGAAGAGATAAGCCTACATATATTATGTTTCTATGGATAATAATGATATGTATGAACACACATGTGTGCATTTGTCTGTGTCTGTGTGTGTGAAGTTCTGCTTGCTAAGCTTTTTTTTTTTCCAACAAACATTCTAATGCGCAAAAATGTTTTTAACATATGGGCCAAGATTTCAGGAAATATAACTGGTTCAAAAAGAAAAGAAAGAAAACGAAAACCTACATGTGCATGTATGTACTTTGATAAAATATCAGCTGGTTTTGAGTAAGTCACCTTAAATGGGTTATCTTGTCCTAAACTTGCTTGTGGAATTTTTTTGTTTGTTTGTCTCTAATCAGTAAGAGTTCAGCTCTAATCTGTAAGAGCTTAGCCCCCAGATGGCCTTGATGGTCATCTTGATCTACAAGTACAACTTGGAAAATGAAACTGAACTTGTGACAGACTTCATAGCCAAGTGATTGGAGCATCTGATTTCATTTTGAGGGTCATGGGTTCGAATCCTGGTTGCAGCCTCCCTGGTGGTACAACGTTGGAAATTTGATCACCTGAGTCAACATGTGTACCTAGTGCTGCAGGTGCCTTAATTCCCTTCATGTGTCCAGGTCTGCAGAAGACTTGATACATATATTAAAGATCCCATCATCCATATTGGTGTACAGTGGCTTGTAAAAAAGCATAACACCTTTTACAGAGCTTGAATTATACCCAGCAGAAGATTAAATATGTACTTTTAAGATTCCACATGCATGTTGGTGTACAGTGGATTGTGGAAGCATAAAACCTTTTACCAAGCTAAAAATGTAAAATTATGCACAGCAGGAGATTAGATAGGCACATTAAAAATTTCTTCATCCTTGTTGCTGTGCAGTGGGTTGTGGCAGCACAAAACCTTTTACCAAGCTAAAATTATGCACAACAGGAGATTAGATAGGCACATTAAAGATTTCTTCATCCTTGGTGTACAGTGGGTTGTGGAAGCATAAAACCTTTTACAGAATATAGATTATGCACCTTGACATCACCATTGCAATGGACTGTGTGCTTATTGCTTGACAGTATGTTATGAAATTTGTCTGGCTAATGGTTTGGAGATCTGTCATCACTAGTATAGTGAGATTGACATGCAGACAAAGGTTGTTTTTTTATGTTTTTTTTTTACACAGTACATATATATATGTGCATCAATTCATATACATATTCACTTGCATGCCTACTTGTGTGTATGCGTTGATGTTTGCACCTGTATGCTTGTGGTGTGTGTATATGTGTGTGTGTGTGTGTATATATATATATCTGTGTGTGTGTGTGTGTGTGTGTGTGTGTGACAGGAATAGAGAGAGTGTGAAGAACAGAGGATCAACTCATATATTTAATCAAAGTGGAATGTGTTCTGTGCAGGTGGGGGTGTCCATTCTGATATGGTGTCTGTGTGGGTTGATCTCGCTAATCGGAGCGGTGTGCTATGCAGAACTGGGCACAACGATCACACGCTCCGGTGGCGACTATGCCTACATCTTGGAGGCATTTGGGCCCTGCTGTGCCTTCCTTCAGTTGTGGGTAAGGATCCTTAGTGAGTGTCTGTATGGTGTGTTTGGGTGGGTGTTTGGGGGGGAACGCGACTGTGTGAGAGAGAGGGTGTGTGTGTGTGTGCACCATATGTGGTTGTGTGCATGTGAGACAGACAATCCTATTCGTTTTATTTTCCCCACTGCTTCAAGATGTTTGCGGTGTAGGAAAAATCTCCACTATATACCCAGCAGGCACCATTACTGACATTCGAACCCAGTACCCTTAGATTGAAAGTCCAACGCTTTAAGCACTCGGTTATTGCGCCCATCAAAATTCTTTCAGTCTCACCTGTGCTTTTTCAGGTGAACCTGATAATCATCCGCCCAACTGCCCAGGCCATCGTGGCGCTGACCTTTGCGTACTACAGCCTGCAGCCTGTCTTCCCGACCTGTGACCCCCCGGACATGGCTGTCCGACTCCTGGCCGCCTTGTGTATCAGTGAGTTGGCGTTGTTTTGTCTTGTGTCGTGTTGTGTGATTGTGTGTGTGTGTGTGTGTGTGTGTGTGCCAGTGTGTGTTAGAGACAGTGTGTGTGTGTGTGTGTGTATGTGTGTGAGACAGTGTGTGTATGTCATGTGTGTGTGTGTGTGTGAGACAGAGTGTGTATGTGTGTGAGACAGAGTGTGTGTGTGTGTGTGTGTGTGCACGCGTGCACACAAATACAAATACAAAATACAACAACAACAACAAAAAAAGTTTAGAATAACAAAATCTTTAGATGTTTTATTTGGTTTCTTCAGGCCATTTTACCTCTGTGTGTGTGTGTGTGTGAGTGTGTCTGTATGTGTATGTGTGTGTGTGGTTGTGGTTATTTGGGGGGGGGGGGGTTGTTGCGGGAGGGGGATGAGGGGGGGGGGAGGGGAGGGTAGTTTTCTTTTTCTTTTATGAATCTCAGTTTTGTTCTCTCATTATTTCTATCCATTCATACTGTTTTTTCTCTCTCTTTTGGGTGGGTTTGGGGGATGTTGGGGTTTTGGGGGGCTTGATATGAGGCAAAATTGTTTATAATAAAGAAGTATACTTCATATTTTATACCAGGCTTTGTATGCATGACTTCATTGATGTTTTTTTATGTGCACTTTTCTGTTCATGTGCTGAGGCACATAAGGCCACAATATACATCCATAAGAAGCAGAAATGTATAGTTACACCTACTATCTTTAGTTACACCCATAGATAACAAAAATCTTTAGTTACACCCATAGATAACAAAAAATTATAGTTACACCCATAGGTAACAAAAATCATCGTTGATTGTGTGTGTGAGAGTGACACACGGAGGCAAGGATGTGAGATTTGTCAGATTTATGCAGTACTGTATGAACTTGTGTTTTTATTTGTCACTCATATTGATCGATATATGCTGGCTTATTTAAATGAATACAATATATGCTGGCATATTGAAATGAATTTGACAACTGTTTGTGTGTAACTTAGTGTTTCTGTGTGTGTGTGGGGGGGTGTATGTGATATGTCATTCAAATGTCTGTAATGATATACACGCATAAGTAATTAAAAAAAAAAAGAGCTGAATTAGCAGATTTTATGTCTTTCATATGTATGTGGGAAACACACACACACACACACACACACACACACACACACACACACACACACACACACACACTCACTCACTCACTCACTCACTCACACACACACACACACACACACACACACACACACACACACACACACACACACTCACTCACTCACTCACTCACTCACACACACACACACACACACACACACACACACACACACACTCACTCACTCACTCACTCACTCACTCACTCACTCACACACACACACACACACACACACACACACACACCCACGCAAAAGCCTGTCAGGTTTGTTAATGAGGTTTATGAATTGTGTTTTCATTTGTCAGCCTGTCACATCACACGTGTTCCTTTCTGTATGCTTAGGTTAGGTGGCTCAGTCATTGTCCATCAAAAATGTTCATAACTTGTGATTCTGGATAACATTGTACTCTGAGTAGATGAGTGGGACCAGATGTTTATTTATAGGGCTTTCCAGTTTAGCATGACGGATTTCCATGAGCCGTTATGCTTTGTATTGAATAGCTTTGCTGCCCATATTGATATATATGTGTGTGTGGTGTGTTTGTGTGTATGTGTGTTGTGTGTGTGTGTGTTGTTGTTGTTGTTTTCATCAGGATCCCAGAGTGGACAGTCTTTTTTAAGCTTTCTCAGTTGGGTGATAAAAATATTTCATTTTTAGAAAGATTTTGTTTTCCATCAAAAAAATACATCTATCTATCTATCTATCTATCTGTCTATCTATCTATCTATCTCTCTCTCTCTCTCTCTCTCTCTATATATATATATATATATACAGTATATAAACTGTGACTCTGTATTGTGCATTGTTTCACTGATCCATGCCAAACAGACTCAAATGAGAATATAGGATGGGGATATGATGCTTGTGAGCATGGAATACGAGAAAGGGTCATATACCAAAAACTAAATTGATAACTAAGTAAACAGACAGATAAATAAAATAAATGAATGAAAATGAATTGAAACAAACCAACAAACAAGAACAAAAAGTGCTGACTTTCATCTTTTGATATGTGTGTGTGTGTTTGTTTTTTGATTGATTGTATTTTGGGATTTTTTTGTGTTTGTTTATTTGTTACATGTATGCCCTGTCCACCCCTGTTAAAATGAACACATTAAACAAACAAAACAAAACAAAACCATCCTAAGTTGATTACAAATAAAAGGAACAAAGCTCTGAACAAGAATTATTTATAAAATATGTACACGAACCAACATAATCAAACCAGCTGAAATGTACATAACATCATTTTAGTACATGTCGCTTGACATAACAGCATAATCAAACCAAATGAAAAGTACAAAACAGCATTATATATACATGTCGCTTGACATAACAGCATAATCAAACCAGATGAAAAGTATAAAACAGCATTATATATACATGTCACTTGACAAAATAGCATAAATCAAACCAGATGAAAAGTGTAAAACAGCTTTATAAGTTCATGTCATTTGTTTCAAAGCTTACTTTTGTCCATATCCAGCAAAGAATGGGATCAAGTTGTTGAATTTAAGAGGAATAAAAATGTTAAAAACCACTTAAGTGAAAGGTCAAGGCCGTAGCTGGTCAAACAAGGATTGGACAAGGATACAAGAGGTCCATAAGTATTTACTGTCGCTCTGGGCCAGACTTCACGAATGTGTCTTTTACTTTTAGGGGGGTAAGGAGTTATAGCTGTTGATGCCAAGTCATAAATTTGTAGTGCTGATACCCTTTTTTTTTCTTTTTTCTTTTTTTTTAATGATTTCCATGTTTCTTTACTGGTCCATAATTATTAATGGTTTTTGTAAAGTGTGTGCTGAAAAAACAAAAACAAATAAATAAAAAAAAAGAGAAATTTATCACATCCAAATTGCCTGATTGTGAAATTGCTTGAATGTATGGAAGACTATAATGTTTTGCCAGGCAAATACCTCAAAAACAGAAACAAAACATGCTGATGCACCTGTTTGATTAAAACAACAACAACAGTAAAATGGTAGTCACTTATTTACAGCTGCGTTATCCGTCAAAAACCATTAACAAAGTAAGATTAGTGACGATTTTTGAAGAAGTTTCCCAGAAGTGATTCTGTTTATTGTTGCTGTTGTTTTGTTTGTTTGTTTGATTTTTTTTTGATTTTTTTTCTTTTTAATACATCTTTTCAGAAAGGGAAATTTCACACAGGACGCTTTGTAGAATGTTTAATTTATTGGCTTTCTTGAATAAGATTTCAACTTTAACAGGTTTTTTTACATCAAGAGTTGGGGGTGGGAGCCCCACCTTATTTGTAACTTATAGGCTATATTTTTGTATCTATGGTTTCTATGCACTGAACTGCTGAACGAATCATCAGGAAAGTGGAGCTTGAGTATTAAAACTCATGTGGTGTCTTCTGAATAAAAATGTTGGGGTTTTTTTAAGAAAAAAAAAAGAATAAGAAAGAAAAAAGGCACATTTTTCACATGGTTGAATATGAATTTTCATTATCGGGAGAATGGGTAAATTTTGCTTCCAAAGAGATTTATGGCAAACCTGCCCCATCCCTGCTTGCCTCTGTGTCTGTCTCTCTGTCTCTGTCTGTCTGTCTCTCTCTCTCTCTGTCCATGTCTCTGTCTCTCTCTGTGTCTGTCTCTGTCTCTGTCTCTCCCTCTCTCTGTCTTTCAAAGACCCTTTCAGGTTATGACAACGAAGTGTCATACTGTCTTTCCTCATTTGTCTGCAAACCTCTGTTAGTGCGAATTAACCCTTTCTGTTCATAATGAACAGAGACTCTGTCTGTGTCTGTCTCTCTGTCTCTGTCTGTCTGTCTCAGTGTCTGTCTCTCTCTGTCCATGTCTCTGTCTCTCTCAACTCTCTTTCTCTTTCTCTTTCTCAGTCACTCTGTTTCTCAGTCTCTGTCTCTATCTGTCACTCTCTCTATTTTTCTGTCTCTCTCAGCTGTCTCTTTCTGTCTCTTTCTCTCAGTCACTGTGTTTTTCAGTCTCTCTCTCTTTCTCTCTCTCTCTTTGTTTTTCTGTCTGTCTGTCTGTCTCTGTCTCTCTCCCTCTGTCTCTGTCTGTCTGTCTCTCTCTCTCTCTCTGTGTGTTTTTCTGCCTCTGTCAGTCTGACTCTCTCTCTCTCTCTCTTCCCTCTCATCTCATCTCATAGTGATAAACTGTTGTTAGCGTTTGTTAGCCCCTTTCAGACTGTCTGAACAGAAAAACTGAAGGAGAAGCAGAGCAGATTGATCATGTCAGTCATTGATTTCGGAGACAGCAGTGCTAATGCTCAAGTCTCAGGGGCATAGCCCTTGCCAGCAACTGGTACCATGTAACCCAGAACTACCTGCCGCATGTGAAGTCTCTCAACGATGTACCAGGCGGAGGAGGAAACCTTTCCAAACGGCTGTGAAGGCGGAAGAGGATGACCAAAGGGCAGACCTGGTGTCAGGTCAGGGGCATAGCCCTTGCTAGCAACTGGTACCATGTAACCCAGTACTACCTGCCGCATGTGAAGTCTCCCAACGATGTACCAGGCGGAGGAGGAAACCTTTCCAAACGGCTGTGAAGGCGGAAGAGGATGACCAAAGGGCAGACCTGGTGTCAGGTCAGGGGCATAGCCCTTGCAAGCAACTGGTACCATGTAACCCAGAACTACCTGCCGCATGTGAAGTCTCCCAACGATGTACCAGGCGGAGGAGGAAATGTTTCCAAACAGCTGTGAAGGCGGAAGAGGATGACCAAAGGGCAGGGGGAGCTCTTATCCTTGGCTGGAAGTCCTCCTAGGAGACGGAACTCTGAGGAAAAAACCTGCACCTGCCGAGGCCGTTCTACACATGGCAGTATCTGCACCTGTGGGACTGTGACCGTCGGTAGGTGAGAGAGTGGAGAAGGGACTGCACAACTCCTCCTCACTAAAAAAAAAAAAAAAAAAGTCACCTGTGCTGGTCAGGCAACCAGTCTAATGTCGTAACGACGAGCTAGCCCTTCAACACCCTGCTGCGGATCGAGAATCGGCCTCTTCTCCCATATAAGGACACACACCAACAGATAAGCCTGCCTGCCTACTCATCTGTCGGTCCGACAGGAGATACCATCAGAGACCTGGGGGAAAAAAGTGAGGAAAAAAACCCCAAAAAAACCGGGAACTGTGGTCTTTCTGGACCCGAGTTCATTTGGCAAGCAGACAAAGAACACTTTTTTCCGTGTCAGAGCAAAATCGCACTGAGAATAGCAGTTCTTGTATGTATACATGTGTATGTATATGTATGTGTGTATAATATGTGGGAATAGATATATGTATATATGTGTGTGTGTATGTGTATGTATACTATGTGTGTATTACGCTGAACTTTTGTTTAAAAAAGAATAGGTTTATTATTTCATGTACAAAATGTTTCAATGCTCAGTTTTCATTTTTGTGTGTGTGTGTTGTTTTTTTTGTTTTTTTTCCGGGGGGATGGGGGGGTTGGGGAGAGTGTTTTTTTCTTCTTCTTTTTTCCATGTATTTCTTTTTTTCTTTCTTTTTTCTTTTTTTTTTCTTTTTTTTTTGTTGTTGTTGTCTTTTGTTTTTGGTGCTCTTCATCCTTTTCTCCCACAAATCTTTCCCCCTGGTTTCCCTTTTTGAATGTTTTGTTTTTGCGTTTGTTTAGCTCTTATGATTTGTCATGTTGCTGTTACCTTTTTCCAGTGAATAAATGCCATAAATGTCAACAACAACAAAAGAAATTACCAAACGATCAGTTCCAAAGGAAAATAGAAAAAGAACCCTTTTTCCGTGTCAGTGCAAAATCACAGCGAAAATAACGGTTCTTGAGCAGATAAAACGCAACTGGCCTCAAAAGAAGCACAGAGGTCAAAAATTGAAGAGGAAGAATTGTTGTCCCAAATCAGAATCGAGATCGCTTTGTTCCAGATAACTGGGGAACATCTGAGCATGTATATTATATCATGCGCCTATGGCTTTGGCGTTCATCACGGCCCTTGCACATGGGCAGCACAAATTTTCAGGATGCATTCTTTGTTTTTTCTGATAGCAAGTATCTGCAGAATCTGGTGTGCTGTCCAGGTTTCTTCAGAGTTCTGTTTGAGATGTTGATATTGAGTTTGGGGTTGACGAGGGGAAATTAAAATAGCCAAATATTCTTTCTTTTTCTTTCTTTTTTTTTCCGGTTTTTCATATACCAGTTTTATGGAATCGAAGGTACTTAATGATGCATAAGGCAAAAGCACATTATAAGGAACATGAAATAATATTATGTAAAGCAGAAAAGGGGGGGGGGAATATCAAAAGCAAAAATGCGCAGCAATTGAACAGTCAAAAAACATACTTCATTCCTGGAGTTAAGATCAAGAGAGATTTTTTTTGCTTTTTTTCTTCTTCTTCTGCTTGTGTTTTGTTGTTGTTATTGTTGCTGTAGTTGTTTGCTTTTTTGGGGGGGGGGGGGGTTGAGGGGGGGGGGGGAGAGCAGTTTGGGAGAAGGGAGGTGTGAGGGACAGTTATTTAGTTATTTTACGAATACAGTACAAATATGAATGCACACACGTTTTAGTCTATACTAAGGTACAGATTTGCTTTTTGGCAGCAGCACATGCCCAGCATAAAAACAAATGAAGAAAAGAAAATTAATGACAAATAAAAAGAAACATATATATATGTGTGTGTGTTTGTTTGTGTGTCTGTGTGTATATATATATATATATACAGATTATTGAATGCTTATGCACCTCCATTGAAGTCAGCCAAACTAGGT
>NC_134901.1:2420000-2442500 GCF_041734735.1 Babylonia areolata
ACCTGAGGTGTTTCAGGCAAGGGGCAGCAGTCTGGCAGTGATTATCATGCTGGTTTATGAAGCTTCAGGGGCGGGTTTATTAAAGCATTGCTCAGTGTGTTGTGTGTGTGTGTGTGTGTGTCAGTGAACGGGGTTGAGGAAGCATGTATGGGCTTCCCGGAATGTTATTGAATGCCATTCCGAGCAATTTATATTCAAAACAAGGGACGTTTACTGTGATTGGTAGATTCATATTACTGTCTCTGCCTCTTTGGGTCTCTCTCTCTCTCTGTCTCTTTGGGTCTCTCTCTCTGTATGTTTTTTCTGTCTCTGTCTGTCTGTCTGTCTGTCTCTCTCTCTCTCTCTCTCTCTCTCTCTCTCTCTCTCTCCCTCCCTCCCTCCCTCCCTCACCATACTGAAACAGTGTAAAGATCTGAAGCCACAAATGTTGTACGGCATTTTTTTTTTTTTTTTTTTTAATTCTTCTTTTTTTCTTTTCTTTTTTTTTTTTTTTTTTTTCTGTTGTTGTTGGGGTAGAAATTATAAAGGGTACCAATGAAAGTGATCAACATAGTATGTGATCTATACTAAGTGGGAAAAGTTTGTGTGTATGTGAATGCATGTGTGTGTGTGTGTGTCTGTCTGTGTCTGTGTGTTTAAAAGAGAGACAGACAGACAGACCGATAGACAGAGAGGAAGTCTGCAATGAAAGGGAGAGGTTACTTTTAATCTTGATTAAAGATTTTACAGATCTATTTATCATTTTTGTCCAGTAATGCTGGGTCAGAGAGAAAACACAATCCAGACCATCAGATTTTACCTGATAAGAAGGAAAGGGTGAAGGCATGACATTGATTACTGGGCTTTCTCCCTGCCCACGCCCCCGCACCCTCCTCTGTCCCCCCCCCCCTCCCCCGGCACTCCCTCCCCCCCTCACCCCCCCACACACACCCTGATCCCTCTCCTCCTTCCCTACCCTACCCTACCACCCTTAATCCTCTCATCGTTTTGTAGTTCAGTCAGTCAGTCCAGCGTCGGGCACATGCGTATGACGTCTGTGGGATATGTGAGTCATTGTTATGAGATGGTGTGGAGGGAGAAGAAGAAGATTAAAAAAAATAATAATAATAAAAAATAAAAAAGATGTGTTATTTATGAAGTGGATGTGTCACCGCTTTTGGTCATTTTGCCCCTTTCTGTCTCAGTCTATGTCTGTATGTCTCTATCTCTCTCTTTCTCTTCTCTCTCTCTCTCTTTATCTTCCTCTCTCTCTCTGTCTCTCTCTCTCTCTCTCTCTCTCTCTCTCTCTCTCTCTCTCTTCCTCTCTCTATCTGTCTCTGTGTGTGTGTGTCTATGTCTCTTTCTCTCTCTCTTTCTCTCCCCTCTCTCTCTCTCTCTCTTTCTTTCTATTCCTCTATCTCTCTCTCTTTCTATTCCTCTATCTCTCTCTCTCTCTCTCTCTCTCTTTCTATTCCTCTCTCTCTCTCTCTCTCTCTCTCTCTTCCTCTCTCTCTCTCTCTCTCTCTCTTTCTATTCCTCTCTCTCTCTCTCTTTCTTTTGTTCACTTTTTTTCTTGGCCCACCACTGATCCCCTTTGCCCCCTACCCCTTCTACACCCCAACCCTTCACCCCTGTCCATTCACTCTCTCTCTCTCTGTCTCTCTCTCTCTCTGTGTCTCTCTCTCTGTCTCTTCCTCTCTCTCTGTCTCTCTCTCTCTCTGTCTCTCTCTCTCAGTTTCTCTGTCTGTCTCTCTCTCTGTCTCTTCCTCTCTCTCTGTCTCTCACTCTCTCTGTCTCTCTCTCTCTCTCTCTTTCTATTCCTCTCTCTCTCTCTCTTTCTTTTGTTCACTTTTTTTCTTGGCCCACCACTGATCCCCTTTGCCCCCTACCCCTTCTACACCCCAACCCTTCACCCCTGTCCATTCACTCTCTCTCTGTCTCTCTCTCTCTCTGTCTCTCTCTCTCTCTGTCTCTCTCTCTGTCTCTTCCTCTCTCTCTGTCTCTTCCTCTCTCTCTGTCTCTCTCTCTCAGTTTCTCTGTCTGTCTCTCTCTCTGTCTCTTCCTCTCTCTCTGTCTCTCACTCTCTCTGTCTCTCTCTCTCTCTCTCTCTCTCTCTCAGTTTCTCTGTCTGTCTGTCTCTCTGTCTCTTCCTCTCTCTCTGTCTCTGTCTGTCTCTCTCTCTGTCTCTCTCTCTCTGTCTCTCACTCTCTCTGTCTCTCTCTCTCAGTTTCTCTGTCTCTCCCACTCTGTGTGGGTCTCTCTCTCTATCTCTCTGTCTCTTTCTCTCTGTGTCCCTTCCTCTCTCTTTCTCTGTCTCTCTCTTTGTCTCTGTTTGTCTCTGTCTTTGTCTCTCTTTGTCTCTCTCTCTCTCTGACTGTCTGTCTGTCTCTCTCTCTCTCTCTCTCTCTCTCTCTCTCTCTCTCTCTCTCTCTGTGTCTCTGTTTCTCTCTGTGTGTCTCTCTCTCTGTCTCTCTCATCTCTGTTAATAAGTGGCAAAGAATAAACTTTGCAAGATTTCGACTAAGGACACTTGGATTTAATGCAAATAAAAGATGGTTTCAGCCTGGGACATCCACAGAATCACCATGCCCTTTGTGTGCTTTTAGTGTAGATGATGAAAAACATTACTTGTTTCAATATAAATCATTCGATAGGGTAAGAGATAAGTGCAAGTTCTTTCAGTCTGATGTAGCTAAAAGGCACGACATTGTTTCTGCTTTGTCGTCTGATGATGACCTCACAATACTGTCAGTAGCTAAATTTCTTGTAGAAGCACAAAGAATAAGATGTAGTCTTACTATTCAGAACAATACCAGAGTAAATGAGGGGGATAACAATGTATAATGTCTACTATCTTATGTTCAGACTGTAAGCCAGATAATAAGGTAGACATTGAACACTATCGTTAATAGAATGGTTGTTGAGTAATGGAGTTTTTGTCTTTTTTTGTTTTTATTTTTGTTTCTTTTTTTAATGTTTGTTGCTTCCCTATTGTAAGGATGTTGTATTTCGATAAAAGCTGTTTTGTTTTTCTTTGTTTGCATGTTTTGTTTTGTTTTGATGGATTAAGCAGAGTGTGGTATGGTACTTGTGGTGACATAAGAATTAACCCTATCACCCCCTTGTCAATAGACCAATGCAGGTAATGACAATAAAATATCAAAGCGTCAAAGCGTCTCATCTCTGTTATTTCTTTTTACTCGGCTTTTATCCAGTGTTTGTCTTCTTTCCACTTCTGTACTCTGTGTGTAAAAAAAAAAATTTTTTTTTAAAAAGAAAAGTGGTATGTGTGTGTGTGAATGAGAGGTGTGTGTGTGTGTGTGTGTGTGTGTGTGATAATGCTGATATTGAATGAACAAACAGATGACAGAACTGCATGGCAGCCCCCTGTGTGTCCCAGGTATCCTGACGTTTGTCAACGCCATGAGCGTCCGTGCAGCCACACGAATTCAGGACATTTTCACCGCCGCCAAACTTCTCGCCCTCCTGGTCATCATCGCTGCCGGTGCCGTCATGATGGGGATGGGTAAGTGGCAGTTTCCTCTGGTCAGCAGCAGCAGCAGAAGCAGAAGCATCAGTATGCACACACAGACTTGTGTCTAAAGAGCTGAGAAAAGTCTGCTCACTACCAACACACATATATGGATACAGCGGCTTAAAGGTTGAAGATTCACCTTCATAGATGTATTTGCATGCACGCACGCACGCACGCACACACATTCACTCACTCACCCAGTCTTTCTCTGCAGCATGACTGTCATCAGTGGGGAACTCTGCAAGTGGTGTCCTACATATGTTGACTCAGAACAGGCAACACTGAACCTCCCAAACAAAGTGACTTAGTAGCAGTGCAGGGTCTCCTCATGTGCGTGGCCTTCTGTGGGCTGCCAGCGCTGCTCCCTATTTGATAGCAGCAGCTGTTGCTGTGTGTGAATCAATGGACAGATTATCAGGAGGCCGTTCACGCTGACACTGCCATCTTTATGCAACATCAAAGGGTGTTCTGTGTGACAGGCATAATAACCAACACTGGACTTTCAAGTCCCAGGTTCGAATCTTGGTAATGGCGCCTTGTGGGTAAAGGGTGGAGATTTTCCCATTCTCCCAGGTCAATGTGTGCAGACCTGCTTGTGCCTGAACCTCGTGTGTATATGCAAACAGAAGATCAAATATGCAGGTTAAATATCCTGTAATTCATGTTAGCATGCGGTGGGTTATAGAAACAAGAACATACCCAGCATGCACACACGCAAAAATGGAGTATGGCTGCCTACGTGACAGGCTAAAAACAATCATACACGTAAAAGCCTGCTCATGCATATACTAGTAAACGTGGAAGTTGCAGCCCACGAGCGAAGAAGAAGAAGAAACCGAGTGTTTAGTCATTGGGATGAGATGATACTCTGAGGTTCTGTGTGCAGCACACACTTGCCACACTGAAAAAGAACCCATGGCAACAAAAAAATGTTGTCCTCAAAATATGCATGCACTCAAGGCCTGACTCTACACGTTGGGTTATGCTGCTGGTCGGGCATCTGCCTGGTGGATGTGGTGTAGCGTATGTGGATTTTTGACTCACTTATGTAAACAAAGTGAGTCTATGTTTTAACCTGGTGTTCGGTTGTCTGTGTGTGTGTCCATGGTAAACTTTAACATTGACATTTTCTCTGCAAATACTTTGTCAGTTGACACAAAATTTGGTATAAAAATAGGAAAAATTCAGTTCTTTCCAGTCATCTTGTTTAAAACAATATTGCACCTCTAGGATGGGCACAAAAAAATAAAAAAGAAGCCTAATTATATGCAAACTGCATTTACTGTTACATTTATATTTTTTGTATTCTCTAAACTTGGCACTTTGACCTCTTATTCTGACCCAACAACAAGAGCAGTCATTATTATCATTTTTTGTTCAAACAGGAACTTCTTTTGGTAAGCATGGAAGTTTTATTTATTTTGCAAACGTTTTGGTGCAGATAGTAAAAAAGGGAAATTACTCTGTAATTAATGCTAGGGGACTTAATTTGCTTAAACTGATCTTTCTCATCTTAAACATTACATTTTGAAATTATACTCAATACATAAAAAGCTTGGATTTTTTTTTTTTTTTTTTTTTTTTTAAGTGTATCACAAGTGAGTCTTGAAGGCCTTGCCTCTCTTGTTTCTTTATGGAGTGATGCCCCCTTGGGAGACTGAAAACTGCAGCTGTGTGTGTCATTCCTCATCCAGGTGGACTTTCTTTCTCAGTGTGCCAAGTCACACAGGAAGAGTGTTGAGACAACGGTAGCTGGTAGCTCCCTCACAGTAGCCACCTTCCCCTCTTCTGTCATCTCTTCTGCCTGTTACGCTGCTGGTCAGGCATCTGCTTGGCAGATGTGGTGTAGCGTATATGGATTTGTCCGAACGCAGTGACGCCTCCTTGAGCTACTGAAACTGATACTGAAACTGTCATTCCTTTTTTTTTTTTTTCTGCCCCTTCATCTGCACCATTTCAGTGGCGTTACTCCCACAGTGCTCATCCCGAGTCCCCCATTGTATACAACCACAGTGGAGTTCATCTGCTGCAGTCTCGGCGTTGGCAGTCCACAGGGATGTTAGGTCGCCAGGAGGCCACACACCAGAGGAGACCCTGCACTGCTGCTGAATCACTTTGATGGTGTTCAGCAGTGCCTGTTCATTATTCAGCGTAATTAGGACAGTGCCGACTAAGCCTTCCCCCCCCCCACCCCCCCACCCCCTGTTGTCGCTCACGTGTTGTTCATACACACAACGTCGAGCGGTGGCCCAGTGGTAACATGTCTGCCTAGGAAGCTAGAGAATCTGAGCGCACACTCGCCAGCATTTTCCCCACCTCCACTACACCTTGAGTGATGGTCTAGACGCTTGTCATTCACATGAGACAATAAACCGAGGTCCCGTGTGTGGCATGCACTAAGCACAGGTGAACAAACTCATCACTACAAAAGGGTTGTCCCTGGCAAAATTATAGAGAAAAATCCACTTCAATAGGAAAACAAGTACACTTGCAGGCAAAAAAAAAAAAAAAAAAAAAAGGAAAAGGTGTCCCGCACTGTAGTGAGAGTAGCCTGAATTTCACACAGAGATGTTGTGACAAAAGAAATAACAATACAATACAATACTATACAGTACAATACAAATCAATAACTACAGTACATACAATGCAATACAATATCCTCCAACCTCACCTGAGTAATAAAGTTAGTCAGCCTTTGTTGTTCAAATGACGTTTTTCCTAAATAATAATTACATTTTTGTGTCAAAAGTTTCCAGTGACAGAACAGTTACTGGTGATGACATCTGATACGATGATATTGCTGGTGGCATAATGATAATCTGTCCACATCTGTTACTAACTTATTAACCACTTCTGTTTGAAAGATGAGAGGTCGGGTTCAAAGGGTTTTTTGTTTGTTTGTTTGTTTTTTTCACCCTTTTTTTTTTTTTTTTTTTTTTTGATTTGATTTCATTGTTGTTATTGGCTGGGTGGTTGATTTTATTTTCTCCCCTGTTTGTTTTACGTTGTTTTGTAGTGTTTGGATTTTGTTGTGTTCGTCTTCAGTTTAACGTCTTTCCACTTGAAGTGATATTAGAAATTTTTTTTGTTGTGTTTGTGTATGTCTGTGTGTGTATGTTTCAGTTTGGATTATCCATTTTCAAAATGTATTGTTCTGTTCTCAAAATATTATGATTTTGTACTTTTTTCCTTTTTCATACAAGTTGCTTTACTCTCTTGTGAATAACACTCAAAAACTCCATTCCTTGTAGGGAACAACGTAAGAAGAATCGTGCCACAGTTTAGAAGCGTGTTGTTGATTAACTACTTGTTTTCCAAGTCTCTGTTTGGCTTCCAGCTTTACACAAACATCTCTACATAGTCGTATTTTCAAGTAGGACTTTTTGGGTTTTTTTTCGTTTTTAGTTGTTTCTTTGTGTTGTAATGAATACAATCATGCTTTCCCAGTCCTCTGAAGTTAGGGTCTGAGAAATTTCTGACATTGGTCTGATACTCCCCACGGGGCACTTCAACAGTGTTTTTACTCCCCATGGGGCACTTCAACAGTGTTTTTACTCCCCATGGGGCACTTCAACAGTGTTTTTACTCCCCATGGGGCACTTCAACAGTGTTTTTACTCCCCATGGGGCACTTCAACAGTGTTTTTACTCCCCATGGGGCACTTCAACAGTGTTTTGCTGATGTTAACTCACTCAGTACGGTCAGTCCTCTCTTCTCCTCTGCACAGACCCCTCGGATGTCCAGTGGGTGTCTGAATGACCCAACCTTTAGCTTCCATCGTCAGAATTGTGGTATTCTTTGTCAACATTCACCTCTTCAGTATAAAAGCGTTCCGCTTGCAATATTTTGATGATGGTGATTGGGATGAAACACTGTTAACGTCGTCTCTTTCGTCGTTAAGGCATGGATGAATCAAAACAAACTACAATTGAATTATAGTAAAACTGAAGCTATCATTATTTCTTCAAGCAGATCGTATATAAAGAACTCTTTACCTTCCTTTCTTAAAAACTGGAGATTCGGATGAAGACACTGTATCTTCAGTGAAAAATCTGGGTGTGATGTTTGATTCAAACCTTTCAGTGATGAAACACGTAAACAGTCTCTGCAAGGTTGCGTACTTTCAAATTTGAAAGATCAGTTCCATCCGACATTTCCTTACTGCTCAGGCTACACAAACTCTGACTTCACTATTGTTAACTCACTCCTCCTTGGTCGTCCTCAATACTTAATACAAAATACACCAGAAAGTTCAAAACGCAGCAGCAAAGTTAATCTTTAGAACCAAAAAGACTGACAATATCACTCATCTTCTGCATTCTCTTCACTGGTTACCAGTTTCTGCCCGCATTCAGTACATAGTCGAAACTCTCACATTCAACTCCATTTCGGGTGCTGCCCCTCAGTGTATGAGAGATGTCATTCAAACCTACACACCCCCACGACGACTCAGATCATCTTCAGATTCACGACAGCTACTTGCTCTCTGTGTTAAAACCGGATCCTTTGGTCATTCCTCTTTTTCTCATTCAGCTCTGTCTGTCTGGAATAGTTTACCCCATGATCTTCACCACTCTCCTTCATTTCAGTCTCTTAAAACTGGTCTGAAAACACATCTTTTTGAAAACACCTGTGCATAGACCTTCCATTCCTTTCTAGTCACATTCAGTTATAAGCCGTGCAAACTTTGTGTGTGTGTGTGTGCAGTCAAGTAATGTAATAGGTATAGTGCAGAATATGCACTATGTATGCCCTTTGTTCTTCTTCTGTATACGTCTTTGTCATGTTACACCTCCTTTTCCTGTTACGCATTAAGTTAATGCAATGTACTGTATCTGTATTGTTTGGTTATATTAAGATTTGTGCATTGTAAACAAAAATTGAATGGATAAAAATATTTTGGAAAAAAAACCCACAAAAACATATGCATGTGATTGTGTGTGTGTGTGTGTGTGTGTATCTGTGTGTGTGTTTGTATCTGTGTGTGTGTGTGTGTGTGTGTGTGTGTGTGTGTGTGTGTGTGTGTGTGCATGTGTGTTTGTCTCTTTGAGTGTGTGTGTGTGTGTGTGTGTGTACATGTGTGTGTGTGTGTGTGTGTGCATGTGTGTTTGTATCTTTGAGTGTGTGTATGTGTGTGTGTGTGTGTGTGTGTGTGTGTGTATCTGTGTGTGTGTGTGTGTGTGTACATGTGTGTGTGTGTGTGTGTGTGTGTGCATGTGTGTTTGTCTCTTTGAGTGTGTGTGTGTGTGTGTGTGTGTGCATGTGTGTTTGTATCTTTGAGTGTGTGTGTGTGTGTGTGTGTTTGTATCTGTGTGTGTGTGTGTGTGTGTGTACATGTGTGTGTGTGTGTTTGTATCTTTGTGTGTGTGTGTGTGTATGTGTGTGTGTGTGTGTGTGTACATGTGTGTGTGTGTGTGTGTGCATGTGTGTTTGTATCTTTGAGTGTGTGTGTGTGTGTGTGTGTGTGTGTGTGTGTGTGTGTGTGTCAAACAACAGGTGAAACAGAGCACCTGGCGACAGGCATGGAGTCGACCAACAAAGATGTGGGTCAGCTTTCCCTGGCCTTGTACTCCGGGCTCTTTGCCTACGCTGGGTGGTGAGACAAAGGCTTTCTTTTTCCTTTTTTTCCCCCTTTTTTTTTTTTTTTTTTTTTTTTTTGTTTCTGGCATTTCTTTCAAAAGTCTTTGGAAAACTCATCAGTTTCCAGCCATTCAAATCAGTGACTAATGCCTTATCTTCAATTTTATGTATATATTCTTTAAAAAAAAAATTATTGTTGTGATTGTTTCTATTTTTTTAAACGTGCACATGTTCATATACCTTGAGCAGCTAAGGTATGCTTGTGTGTGTGGTCAGTTTCGTTTAATGTCGATCCATATTCAGTGATATTAATGTCAATCCACATTCAGTGATATTAATGTCTATCCACATTAAGTGATATTAGACATGAGGGGAAAAAAAAAGGAGGATGAGAGAGAAGATAAAAACAATACTAT
The DNA here is from genome assembly GCF_041734735.1 of Babylonia areolata. Taxonomy (NCBI): domain Eukaryota; kingdom Metazoa; phylum Mollusca; class Gastropoda; order Neogastropoda; family Buccinidae; genus Babylonia; species Babylonia areolata. The sequence goes on from NC_134901.1 coordinate 2,429,511, forward strand.
TCGCAACATTAGCTTAACAACAGTCTGACACAGAGAATAACTTTCCAGCTCTAAAACATATAGGTGTGAAAAAAAAGTTTTTGATTAAAAAAGAAAAAGAAAAACCAATTAGACTATTTTACAAAGATTATTAAAAAAATTTTAAAAATCAACAGTGAAAAGTCCAAGATTTCTTGAACCTCTGACACAATCTGCCTTTTATTGTAAATGTGTTCATGTTTCCCAACAATTTCATGAATTTTATTTATTTCTTTGTGTAAATTTAAACAGCCTATTTTCCTTTCTTTTGACTGAAAGTCTGATCGCTGAAGTCTGATCTGTTCCACCATACTTAAAATGGAAAAGATAAACATGTTGACTCAGCTGATCCCTTTGCTCCTTTTGTGTGTGTGTGTGTGTGTGTGTGTACATTTTGTGTGGAGTGAGTGTGGGTTTGTGGGTTAAGGATGGAGTGGGAGGGTTTGTGCACTCAGGTGTGTTTAATGTATACATATGTCATTGTGCTTTTCATTGTAATCGCTCAGGGCTTTTGTATCATGAGATTGGGCATACCAGATGTCCTCGTTTTATCATTGTCATTATTCATTATCATTATAAGGTTATTATATTTTCTCTTTACCTTTTTGATCACAGTGATAATTCCACCTCCAAGTACAGAAATACCACATGAATACAGCAGAATAAGCGTTTATGACACATTTTTCAATTGCAATACATGTACAATACATAAACAGTTTGAAGACAAAACTGATTCTGACTTACATGCATAATAATAATAATAATGGTATTTATATAGCGCTGAATCTTTTGCAGAGATAAATCAAAGCGCTTTCGCACCAGTCATTCACACGCATGCATAACCCTAAAACTGGAAAAACTGAAGACAAGGAAGAGGCAGGTACGGGAGGACTATTTTGGGAAGAGGTGGGTTTTAAGGCCAGACTTGAAAGAGCTGAGTGTGGAGACTTGATGAAGCGAAAGAGGAAGTTCATTCCAATCGCAAGGTCCAGAGACAGAGAAAGAACAGCGGCCAACAGTCAAGTGTTTGAATCTGGGTATACGTAAACAGAGTCGATCCGAAGCCGATCGTAGTGAGCGAGATGGAGTGTAGAGGTGACGGCAGCCATAGAGATAGGAAGGGGCAGATTTGTGAATACATCTATAACATAGAGTGCTGATCTTGTACTTTATTCGGTGTGAGACAGGGAGCCAGTGGAGATGTTGCAAAAGAGGAGTGATGTGCTCAGATCTTTTCTTTCTGAGGACATGTATGCTTTGTGTGTGTTTGTGTGTGTGTGAGAGAGAGTGTGTGTTTGTGTGTGTGAAGTGGGGGAGGAGGGAGGTCAGGGGGGAAGAGAGGGGAAAAGAATAGTTTAAGAGGGGGGGAGAGAGAAAAAGAAAACCTGACTTTAAGCACATACACACACAGACCCACAAACACACGCACACAGTTCTTCCATTAGAAATGTCTTGTATGATAATCAACATGTGTTTGAAATAGTTCAGAGTTTAATTTGGAGCCCAATTGGCTCTTTGTTGTAATTCTACTGGTTGACTATTTTATTTTGTGCATATTCTCTTTTTTTTTTCTTTTTTTCTTCCTTTTTTTTTTAAAGCCAATTGAGGAGAGAGGAGCAGGGAAAGTAGTGATATAAATAGGCATGGGTGGGAAGGGGGAGATGATGATTTTCGTCTAAAACCACAAATGTGGATAGACGTTAAGCGAAAGAATGAACACGCACACATACACACACACACACACACACATTGTAAAACATTTATGGGTTTTTTTTCTCCACATACATAAAACTCGTTCTTGCGTGCATCCGTCAACCCCATCCCCCTCACCGCATACACATTCACGCTCACCCAGGCTTTTGCATATCTCACCACTTCAGGTGACATCACCTGATGCTTCATTGTTATCCTGTCAAAACTGTTTTTTGTTTTGCTTTCCAGGAATTTCTTAAACTTTGTGACAGAGGAGATGGTGGACCCTTTCAGGTGAGTGTGAAAAGGAGCAAAGTGGCTGAATGGTTAAGACGCTTCTCTGTCAGCACAGTGTCTCTGACGGTCTGGGTTCGAATCCTGCTTTCACCCTTTTCTCCCAAGTTTGACAGGAAAGTCAAACTGAGCCCCTAGTCATCTGGATGAGATGATAACGTGAGGCCCCGTGTGCAGCATGCAATTATCGCACTGAAAAAGAACCCATGGCAACTAAAGTGTTGTCGTCTGGTAAAATTCTGTAAAAAGAAATCTACTCTGATAGGTACACAAATATATGTGTAGGCACTCGAGGCCTGACAAGTGCGTTGGGTTATGCTGCTGGTCAGGTATCTGCCTAGCAGATGTGGTGTAGCATATATGGATTTGTCCAAACACAGTGACACCTCCGTCAGAAACTGAAAGGGACATTGTGAAAAGAAGCAGATGTCTGTTGACTAGACAATGTGAGTTTATGTTGTTAGTGTGTGTATTGGTTGGAAGGAAGTGGGATGGGAGGGGTGGGGGGGGACACGGAGGGGGAATGGGGGGCAGTAGAAGTATGACAGTCATTTGTGTCACACTATGATCATCAGAACAGCAGAGGAGGCGGCTGTTGTCACAACTGTCAGGGCTAAAATTTGATTATAGTGGCCAGTTTCAGTTTCAGTTTCGGTAGCTCAAGGAGGCGTCACTGCGTTCGCACAAATCCATATACGCTACACCGCATCTGCCAAGCAGATGCCTGACCAGCAGCGTAACCCAACGCGCTTAGGCCTTGAGAAAAAAAAAAAAAGAACTACTACTAATAATAATAATATGTATAAGGCGCAAAAACTTGATGAAGTCAACTATAAGCATACAAAATAAAATGAAATAAAATAAAATAGATAAATAAATAAATAATAATAATTTTTTTTTAAATTTAATTTAAAAATAAAATAAATAATTAATTAAATAAATTAATAATAATAACAGTAGTAATAATAATAATAATGATGATGATAATAATAATAATAAGATAAATAAATAAAATGAATGAATAAAAAAGACAACAATGATTATTTATTATAAAAAAGACAACGATTTTATTTATAGTGACCAGTGTCTTGCACTAGTTGCATCCCCACTCTCTTGGCGGAGAGGGCTTTAGTGTAGGTCAGCGTTGGGAATGGTCCCTAAAACTAGTAAAAGCCGACTAGCTTATGTCAGTCTCTGATGTAAGCCAAGGGTTGCAGAAATTTGCTTGGAACTCCATTTTATGAAAGTTTTGAACAAATCTTTGAACGTTTTACACAACATTTACCACATATTTTGAAGTCAATTAAAATTATTTTCTTTTTTTTCCCCCTCTCAGAAGTAAACAAAAAATATTATATATATATATATTTATGTATCTTTTTTTTTTTTTTTTTTTTTTTTTTTCTTAATCATTGAAGCCTCATAAGATGTACTGTCTGTCACCTGACGTTTAGCCACAGTTACTTGACGTTTTTTATGAGTAGGGTTTTTTTTTCATTTTTATTTTTTCCTTGAAATGACAGAAACTTGCCACGTGCCATCTACATCTCCATCCCAATCGTGACGCTGGTGTACGTGTTCGCTAACGTGGCCTACTTCACGGTCATCTCTCCCCGAGAGATGCTGCTGTCCAACGCCGTCGCCGTGGTGAGTTGGAATGGACGGAGTTCAGTATGAACGTGTGGATGATGGCAAGCGTGTTTTTCTTCTTCTTCTTCTTCTTCTTCTTCTTCTCCACTGGATGCTGGTCATTTGGACGAGTTGATGAACCAAGGTCCTGTGTGCAGCATTTACTTAGCACACGTAAAAGAACCCATGGCAAGAAAAGGGTTGTCCGTGGCAAAATCCTGTAGGCTAAGCCACTTTGTTAGGAAAACGCATACACTTGCATGCAGAAAAAAAGAAGGAGAAAAAAAATGATGGCACTCTGATTCAAAGAGACGCTCTCCCTGTAGGGAGAGCAGCCCAAATTTCGCATAATCTGTTGTGACAAAAGAGTAATACGAAACAATACAATATAATGCAGTGCAATACAATACAATCCAACAATAATTACAGTAATAATGATAATGGTAATAATAATGATGATGATACATATTAATTTTATGGCACAAATTCCTCATATATTGGGCTCCTAAGTGACTCACATGAAACAATACAGTATGCAGTAGTGCATAATAGCGTACAATGGCACATGAAGATATACTAGAGAAGAAGGACAAAAGTCTACATATACCAAAAGAGCAAGACAATACTACAAATTCCCAATACAAACAGTTATACCAAAAAAGCACAAAATATGCCTTACACAGCACACACACACACACACACACACACACACACACTTGCACTCACTCACACACACACATACGAAGTAAACACCCATCCACAAGCACAAACACACTACAAGAAGACATAATAGAATGTAACAAGTACGGCTGATGTCGCAGACCTGCTTTGAATATAAACAGGAACTGCATCAGTGCATTGCATTTCCTGCAAGTTTTTTTGTCTTTCTCAAGAGGTCACTTGGAACTGTCTCCTTCTTTCACTTATCAAGTCCCTGCACTCCGCTTCTTTCAGGTCAGGCCTTGGAAAAACCCACCTCTTTCCAAAATATAGCCGCTTCCTCCCCGCCCTCTTTCCATCCATAGTCTCTTTTGCATTCCATCTACATGTGTTTATAAGTTTTGTCTTTCAGCCTTTTTTTTTTCTTCTTTTTTTTAATTTCAGAGTTATTATACATCCATCTGAAAGTCATGAGTGAAAGCATACTCATTTATTTCCATGCAAGATTCAGCGCTTTATATATACATTATTTACTGGTAGCAGTATTGTCATTATTGTTTATCATCAGTATTGTTGTTATTGAATTGATATTAAGAGTTTATTGCTCTGTGAGTTTCTAGGGGCAACAAAGAAACAGTTAACGGCACAAGAAAAACATGGTCAACACAGACTTCAGCCAGACCACTAATGATCAGTAGTATATGGTAGATTGTCTGCATGGCAGTGTAAAAATGGTCATACAGGTAAAACTCCACTCGTGTATACAGAGGAGTGAACATGGGAGTTGCAGCCCACAAAGGAAGAAGATAATGTGGCAGGTCACACTTCACTGTTAACTAACACCGGAGTGTAACATCTGGCTGTTCATCACGTGAAACAAGTGATTTCTTTTTTCTTCCTTTTTTTCATTTTCTCTCTTCTTTTTTTTCTCTCTTTTTTTTTTTTTTTTTTTTTTTTTCTTTTTTTTTTAAGTGATTTCAGATTTTCATCAAAAGCAAACCATTTATCACACACACACACACACACACACACACACACACACACACACATTCTGACCTTTCATTTTTCCTTATCCGCAGTTTTACACTATACTCCTGGGGCAAAAAAAGAAACAAACAAACAAACAAGCAACCCTGCAACAGATTATGGCTCTCTGTTCTTTTTTGGTGTTGGTGGGATAAAAACAGTCACACATGTATGTAATATCCCACAGGCAGACAACTAGTGAATGTCCAAGTCACAGCCTACTAAAGCAGAAAGAATGAAAGGAATGCGCTAAATTGTCACCTGTTGTATGCAGGAATGTGGCAATGTTTCTGTTGACAGTTTCATTGCATGTTAAAGAGACAAAAAGGATTTTTTTTTTTTTTTTTTTTTAGGTAAGCACAGACCCTGTCATGTTTGAATTAAAATGAAATGTTCAAACAGATGCACTAATTGACTTTTATTCTTCTCTTCGCTAACACACACTCACACACATTCACAGAGGTACACACACACAGAGGCACACGCACACAAAGGCACACACACATAGTGAGTTGTCAGTTTAAGGACTTCTCTTTTACAAAGCCCGTTAAGTAATTTCCTGTAATTGTATTTAGATTTTTTTTTTTTTTTTTTTTTTTTTTTTTCAAATTTTCACCCTCATTTTACCCTCATTTGCCCAGTTTCCCCCAACCCTCCATTCATTCACATCTCCCACCCCTTCTAACCGATAATACTCAGATGTATTCATAAATACTTTAACAAAATGTCTTCAATCACCGATATGTGTGACGGGACATTAAAAAAAATTCCTCCACAGTAAGTTGCACACACACGCACACACACACACACTCACACGTGTGTGTCAATTTGCTGATGTCATCCAGAAATGAAACTGTATTGTGCAATGTGGCGTTATACATTTACAATGCCTTAAAGCGATTGCATATTGCTATAACTTAGATTATAATGTCAACATAGATTGTCAAATATAACAAGCATCTGAAGTGTAAATGTTAAACAATGTGATTTTGAAAAGTGTTTGTGTGATTGATATAATTGTGACTTACCCCTTCAGTAAGGGGCTTAGGCCTAAATCTGAATAAACAATTTTGTATTTCGTATTTCACACGTGTGTGTGTGTGTGTGTCAACTGATTAACATTTGATCTCAGTTGCAAATGATCCCTGTTCAATTAACCTTTTTTTTTCTTTTTTTTTTAAAAAACAAAAAAACAACTCTTTCTCTCACACACACCCACACACTCACACGCCTACACACATATGCATGCACGCGTGCGCACACACACACACACACACACGCACATATGCACGCGCGCGCACACACACATGCACGCACGCACGCATGCACACACACACACACACACACACACACACACACACACACACACACACACACACACACACACACTGTCCCTCTCTCTCTCTCAGAGTTTAGGTTTGGTGCAGGACACCATAGGTCATTTGACCGGTTGACGACAAAATGAATGGGTCGTTTTGAAAATTAATAGTTCAGGAAAAACAGCCTCTTATTCCTTCTCCTGGCACCCCCATCAGGCCACCCCATACCCCAGAAGTTTGTAACTGAATTTGTGCTTTGTCCATCACACTCAGCGTGTGAAATGGTTACACACACACACACACACACACAACACAACACAACACAGCACAGCACAGCACAGCACAGCACAGCACACACACACACACACACACACACACACACACATATGTATGTATGTATATATGTGTGTGTGTGTCCATATCTATATCTATATTCCTATCTCTCTCTCTCTCTCTCTCTCTCTCTCTCTCTCTCTCTCTCTTTTGTATGACCCCCTTCAGTAAGGGGGTTTGGCCTTAATCTGAATAAAAGATTGTTATCGTTATCATTATCTCTCTCTCTCTCTCTCTCTCTCTCTCTCTCTCTCTTTCTCTCTCTCTCTCTCTCTCTCTATATATATATATATATATATATATATACTGAACTTTTTGTGCAATGCAGAAACACTGATTTATGTTGACTGACATTACACTACAGTCCAGGTAATACAAAGGCAACTGTAGAAACAACAGCAAAGCAGCACAGCTGAAGAATGTCCGATCTACAAGGCACAAGTGTCACGCGCGCTAGCCAAATACCTTTTGTTTTAGGAAATCACTTTCCTCAGCTTTGTGGAAATCCTTCTGTCCACAGTTGCAAAATGTCTAGAAACATTTCCTCAAATACCATGCCAGCATATGTGAACCTGTTTGATTCTGTTTGTGTGTCCACAAAGAAAGAAGTTCTACTGCGCTTTAAAGGTAACGTCACCTATGCTAGTATATGTGAGTTGGGTTATGGAAATATAAAGACATCCCGAAAACTAAATATGGCTGTGTGAATGACTAAAGATGGTCATGCTTATTAAAGTGCGCTTTTGCATAATTTGATCAGAATTCAGTTTTACTGGCGTGTGCCACACTCTCACATAACATCAACGAAGTAAAGACATAAGTTACCCGCCCATGAATGCCCAAGGTGTCTCTGGATTCAGACTCTCCAGACTTGTACAGAATGGAAGAGATTGCAACCATTCTGAACACTCGTTTGATCTTGATCTTCCTCGACATCAAGCAGCTACTTTGAGCAGCGTGCTCTACAATGTACATGATTATTGTGACAAAACGTTCTGACATGTATCGAAGCCATCCTGGCGGGAAAAGTAAAAAGCTGCACTGGCACTGTGTTCTGCTGCAGTTCATAGCACATGAGCGATGATTATTATTATTATTTATTTTTAATTATATTACTATTATTTAGTTAGTTAGTTATTTAGTTAGTTTTTGTGGGGGGGTTTGTTGGGGTTTTTTTTTTTTTTTTTTTTTTGTGCATTTACAGTTGACTTCATCAAGTTTTTGCGCCTTTTCCATATTATTATTAGTAATAGTAGTTCTTTTTTTCTTCTTCTTTTTTCTCAAGGCCTGACTAAGAGCGTTGGGTTACGCTGCTGGTCAGGCATCTGCTTGGCAGATGTGGTGTAGCATATATGGATTTGTCCAAATGCAGTGACGCCTCCTTGAGCTACTGAAACTGAGCGCTGATGCCTTTGTGTAAGCGTACCTCATTTCCTTTCCTGTCCAGGTACCAAGTTTGATTTTTTTTTTCTTCTTCACAATGTCCGTCTGCTCCATGTGCAGAGGAACAGCAGTGTGGATGGTATTGATATTTTTCTGGGTTAGAAGCTGCAGTCGCGATGATGATGAATTGTGTTTAATGTCTCGTCACACATACTGTTGATTGAAGACATTTTGTTAGAGTTTCGATTTTTACTCTTGAGTGTTATTGTTCAGGAGAGGAGGGGGTGGGCGGGATGAATAGTGAGTTGGGGGACACTGGGTAAATGGGTGGGGGGGGGGGGGAGAAATTTGAAATGAATATTTAAGTACAATTACATAAAATCACTTAATGGGTTTTGACAGTCGTGATTGTTTTGCGGGAGATTGAGAAAATTAAAAAAACGTTTTGTTGGTTTCTCCATATGTGAATTGATAAGTGTGTGTGTGTGCGTGTGTGTGTGTGTGCAGACGTTTGGTGACAAGCTGCTGGGTGTGATGGCCTGGATCATTCCGGTGTTCGTGGCCCTGTCCACGTTTGGGGGTGTCAACGGGCTGCTGTTCACCTCCGCAAGGTACAGAAAATTCTTTTCTTCTTCAGCGTTCCAAGGCCATGTTCAGATGGTCAGTCCAACTGGTCCTGGAGCGCTGCGGGACTGGGCCAGATCTGGCGCCTCAGCTGTCTGTGTAGCGGGCAGTCTTGCAGGACATTGGCTGGAGTTTGAGGAGCAGTGTCACACGGACATTGGTCTGTGTGGGAAATGTTCAGTTTGTAGAGATGGGAGAGGAGCTGGTAGTGGCCTGTGCGTAGTGTGGTGAATAAGGAGTTTAAGTATACTTAATCCACGTTTTGCTGCTTCTTTTTTTTCTTTCTTTTTTATTTTTATTTAACTGCTGTTGACAGCCCCACCTGTGTTTTCTTTTTCGTTTGTCCTTTTCCTTTTGTGAGGGGCTTGTTTGTGTGTGTGTGTGATGATAGGGAAGGAGGCATTCGGTGTGGGGGGTGAGTTGGGAGGGGGGTTGTACAAGTGTGTATGTGTATGTATGTCTCTGTATCACATGGCTGTATAGATATACACACTTTGTATCTGGGCATGTGTGTGTGTGTGTTTGTGTACATGCTTTGAGTGTGTGTGTGTGTGTGTGTCTGTGTATACCTGATCAATCATAACCAATACAATACAACTGATTAAAATCACTTTGGAAAATACAGAAAGTTCTGATATGGACCAGTCTCTCAGAAGTCCTCTCCAAGCTGTCAGTGGCCTTCCCTGCTTCTCACCTCAGTGGAACACTATGAAGAACAAATAAATGAGAGAAACAGATAAAAGATTAAGACGAAATGAAAACTCAGAATGGGCATTCTGAAAATTTTCCGACCTGACAGAACCACAGCATGTTAAAATGTTCGATACCTGAATCTCTAAACAGCCATATATTTATATATGTGTGTGTGTGTGTGTGTGGATAGATAGATAGATCGATGTGACAGAAAAGATGCTCTCTTGATGAAGCCCTATGGGCGAAAATTTGAGAGTAGCTAAAAGGAGGACAATTCTTGCCTTGGGGTTTTATTTAGAGGGTTTTTTTTTGTTTGTTTGTTGTTTTTTTGTTTTAGATATTTTGTTGTTGTACTGCTTTGTTTTGTTTTGTTTTGTTTTTGTTTTTTGGTTGGGAACTGTTCGTTGGGTTATGGGTGTTGAAAGCGTTTCTTCACTCATTCAGGAACAGAAAGGAATGGTTGGAAAAGTTTAATACTTATGGCAAAGCAGGTTGGAGTGCATTGTAAGAGTCCGTTCAAAGGAAGCGCCATAGTATGTGGACTTATCCATGGGTATATGTTACATCACATCTGCCTGACCTACGAATGTGCTCAACAAGGTTTGAAATGTAGATGCTTTTTAGACATTCTCATGGTGGGCAATTCATATTTGAATGATTTATTTGCCCTTAAAAGATTCCATGACTGTGCTTTTTGAATACAGTTTGGAACACATGATTTAAAGACCTGAGATTCTGAACTCTGTAGTGGTTTCACATGACTGTTCGGGGCTGGGTATTCCCAGATGATTTTTTTCTGTTTTCCTGGGAACAAGTGGACAACAACACAAAAATTGACTTGTCCCCTCTGTTTCCATTTTGTCCTCTTTAGATAAAGAAAAGGTTGAGAAAAGTGATGACTAGCAGTGCAACAGATCAGCTGTCATAATTCATTGTATAAGTAGAATGTACATACATGATACATTTCACAAGTAGTGCATACAGACACAGTTCTTTCTTAAGTTATATGTTCAGATATAATTCATTTTTCTAATACTATATACAGACATAAATCATTATTATAAGAATCATGTACAGACATGATTCATTATATAGGTAGTATGTACAGACATAATTCATTACATAGACATAATTCATATCAAAAGTAGTATGTACAGGCATAATTCATCATATAAGTAGTACATACAGACTTAATTCATTATAAAAGTAGTATATACAGAAATAATTCATTATATAGGTAGTATGTAAAGACAGAATTCATTGTATGAATTGCATGTACAGAAATAATTCATTATACAAGTTGTATGTACAGATATAATTCATGATTACGTTTTTTGTTTTGATTTAGTTGGGTTTCTTTTAACGCAAAGAAAGGGAAACTAATTTTTGCAGTATTTCTGGATGTGTGCACATAATTAATTTGGAAGGAAAACAGTATATTTTCTGTGGGCTTTTTTTGTTTTGGTTGTTTTTCTTTTTTTTTCTTATGTGGTTTGTTTATTTTGTTTTGTTTTTTTTCTACATGAATATGGCATGGAAGCTAGCCGAGACTGTAAAACTCACCAGGATTGAATGGGTTAAGCAGCAAGTACAGGCATAGTTCACTATATATATATATATAAGTAGACTGTAAAACTCACCAGAATTGAATGGGTTAAGCAGTAAGTACAGGCATAGTTCACTATATATATATAAGTAGACTGTAAAACTCACCAGGATTGAATGAGTTAAGCAGTAAGTACAGGCATAGTTCACTATATATAAGTAGGACAGTATGCATAACAGAAAAAGAAAGACTGCGGTGGGATTTGAGGGTGTCACGGCGGACAAAAAAAAGATGGGGGGGGGAGGAAGTGAGATGGGTCTGCACTGGTGCAGACTGCTGAGTCACACCTTTGCCTGACACGGGTCAGATCCCAGCATGCCCAGCGGGATTGAAGTGAAGTGGGGAAGAGCGTTTCCGCTTGTCCCCCCCCCCCCCCCCCACTCCTCAGCCCCCTCCACACAAGGCTGGCTGACTTGTCCCCCGCACAACAGGACAGGGTGGGTGTTTCCCATGTGTCCTGGGAAAATGGGAAATGAGCTGTTTCCTTCTCCTTCATCGGGCTGACTGCTTGAGCGTGCAAGTGTTTCCTGAGAAATTTCTCGTTCACTTGGGATGTTGGTATTATTGTGCTTGGAAATGAAGACCAGAGCCTTATCTTTTCATTTTCATTTTTTGATGATGATCTGCACAGTTTATCAATGTCACCTTGTTTCTGTAGCTGAAGATATTGAATTAGATGAGATTTAAGACCAACATCTGGTAGATGAACCCACTACCCACCCCCACCCCCATCGCACCCTCACCCACCCGCAGCAGATATTTCACTGAAATGTGTTTGTGGGCTTGTGCACAAAACCAAGATCTGAGAAAATTTGCTCTCGGAATCTGTACTTCTCTCTCTCTCTCTCTCTCTCTCTCTCTCTCTCTCTCTCTCTCTCTCTCTCTCTCTCTCTCTCTCTCTCTCTCTCTCTCCCTGTGTCTCTCTCTGTCTCTCTGTCTTCTCTCTCTCTCTCTCTTTCTCTATCTCTGTCTCTCTCCCTCTCTTTTTTACTCACTCTGTTTGTCTGTCTGCCTGTCTCTCTGTCACCTGTCACTGTCTGTCTCTCTCTCTCTAACTCTCTTTCTGAAAATGGAGTAAGGGATATCAGACATAGGTTAACTCTGCTTTCAGTTTCAGTAGCTCAAGGCGGCGTCACTGCATTCAGAAAAATCCATATACGCTACACCACATCTGCCAAGCAGATGCCTGACCAGCAGCGTAACCCAACGCGCTTAGTCAGGCCTTGAGAAAAAATAAATAAAATAAAATAATAAAATAAAATAATAATAATAATAATAGATAAATACATAAAAAAAAGAACTACTACTAATAATAAAAATATGTATAAGGCACAAAAACTTGATGAAGTGTACAAAAAAATAATAAAATAAAATAAAATAAATAATAAACTCTGCCCTTGAATAAACTATACAGCAAGGGAGGACAGGAAAAGAGCCATGCTGGTTTTTAACCACTTACCAAGTTACTGATCAATGGTTAGTTTATTGGGTTTTTTGGGTTTTTTTAAGTTCTCTGTCCATGCTTATGACAAGCTTGCAGATTTCAGGTAGGACAGTGGCCCAGTGCATAATCATTTTCTACTGGGGGGAGGTATTTTTCAGGGAGGAAGAAGAAAGTAACCGAGACACCAAGCTGTGCCGTCCAGTGTTGACCGTTGTGTGGCACTGAGCCAGCATGTGTTTGATGATGTTGGAAACGGGCGTGTGGTGTGG
>NC_134901.1:2447500-2565000 GCF_041734735.1 Babylonia areolata
TGCAGAGTGTGTTGTGTTGCATTGTGTGTTGTGTTGCATTGTGTGTTGTGTTGCATTGTGTGTTGTGTTGCAGAGTGTGTTGTGTTGCATTGTGTGTTGTGTTGCATTGTGTGTTGTGTTGCAGAGTGTGTTGTGTTGCATTGTGTGTTGTGTTGCAGAGTGTGTTGTGTTGCATTGTGTGTTGTGTTGCAGAGTGTGTTGTGTTGCAGAGTGTGTTGTGTTGCATTGTGTGTTGTGTTGCATTGTGTGTTGTGTTGCAGAGTGTGTTATGTTACATTGTGTTGTGTTGTGGGTGTGTGTGGTTTCAGGGCGGCATGTCCATCCTGATGCTGATCTCCAAGGACATCTACGCCCTGATCAACTACGTCAGCTTCGTGCAGTGGTTGCGGTGGGGGCCTCCATTCTGGGGATGGTGTTGCCTGCGCTTCAGACATCCCGAGTGGGGAGACCATCAAGGTGGTTCTTTCTGCTTCCTTCGGCTTTGGTTTTGCGGTGTTTTTTTCCCCTGTCTGCACCCTTTCGTGACATTACTTTTGCGGTGCTGCCCTTCCAAGTCTTCCCCCACCCCCTCCCTCACCCCTCCACCATACCGGGGGGTTTGCTGTGGTCAACTGCTTGACTGCTTATCACTTTGCATGTAAAAAGCTTGTATTCTGTTATGTAACTGCATTATTAGGTGTGTGTGTCTGTGTGTTGCAAGTTATGATTGTTTTTACATATGCTCTGTGTGTAGCAAGTTAGAGGGAAAGAAGCATATGCACGACCGTTCTTTTCTTGCTTTTTTTCCGCAGAGCTGTGTTCTTCTCATATGCCAACATTTATGCCAGCAGTCGGTGCGATTTTTTACGAGCATTTGCTTCTTCGTTTTGCCTGCACAGCACTGTGGCTCTTAGTTACAGGTCGTATCACAGAACTTATTTTCTGTGTGTGTGTGTCATGCATCATACGTTTGTGTGTTGTGTGTGTGTGTGTGTGAACATGTGTGAACTTGTGTGTGTGTTGTGTGTGTGTGTGTGTGTGTACACATATGTTTATTTAGTATTTTGTCTGCAGGAATTGAAATTATGTAATCTGAATGGCTGCACATGTTGTGTTTTTGTCTGCACTTTCCCAGGGAAGAAGTGTGCATGTGTGTTGCAAGTGTGCATGCATGGTTTGTATATCTCTGTGTGTGTGTGTGTGTGTGTTGTGATTCTTCTGTGTCGTTTCTTTGCATTGTTGTTCAGTTCTTGCGACAACACAGAGATCAAAGTCCACTGGAGTACGCAACGAATGGTTTGATTATCTTCGTGTTTTTGACGTCTGGCAGTCACTCAGCAGAGTATCGTTGGTGGTTTTTAACTTACCGCTGTCCTGACCTGAACTGTGTGTGCATTGTGTGTTGTGTTGCAGAGTGTGTTATGTTACATTGTGTTGTGTTGTGGGTGTGTGTGGTTTCAGGGCGGCATGTCCATCCTGATGCTGATCTCCAAGGACATCTACGCCCTGATCAACTACGTCAGCTTCGTGCAATGGTTGTCGGTGGGGGCCTCCATTCTGGGGATGGTGTGCCTGCGCTTCAGACATCCCGAGTGGGAGAGACCCATCAAGGTGGGTTTCTTTCTGCTTCCTTTCGGCTTTGGTTTTTGGGGTTGTTTTTTTTTCCCCTGTCTGCACCCTTTCAGTGACATTACTCTTGTGCTGTGCTGCCTATTCCAAGTCTTCCCCCCCTCACCCCCTCCACCATACACGGGAGGGGTTTGCTGTGGTATACTGCTTTGACTGCTATACTACTTTGACATGTAAAAAGCTTGTATTTCTGTATATGTAACTGCATTATTAGGAGTGTGTGTGTCTGTGTGTGTGCAAGTTATTGATTGTTTTTACATTTATGCTCTGTGTGTAAGCAAGTAAGAGGGAAAGAAAGCATATGCACAGACCGTTCTTTTTCTTCTTTTTTCCGCAGAGCTGTTGTTCTTTCTAACATATGCCAAACATTTGTGCCAGCAGTCGGGGCGGATTTTTTACGAGCATTTGCTTCTTCTTTTTGCCTGGCACAGCACATGTGGCTCTTAGTTACAGTCGTGTCACAGAACTTATTTTTCTGTGTGTGTGTGTCATGCATGCATACGTTTGTGTGTGTGTGTGTGAACATGTGTGAACATTGTGTGTGTTTGTGTGTGTGTGTGTGTGTGTACACATATGTTTTTATTATAGTATTATATGTCTGCAGGAAATTGAAATTATTGTAATCTGAGAATGGCTGCACATGTTGTGTTTTTGTCTGCCAACTATTCCCACAGGGAAGAAGTGTGCATGTGTGTATGCAAGTGTGCATGCATGGTTTGTATATCTCTGTGTGTGTGTGTGTGTGTGTGTGTAGATTCTTTCTGTGTCGTTTCTTTGCATTGTTGTATCAGTTCTTGTGACACACACAGAGATCAAAGTCCTACTAGAGGAGTACGCAACGGAAATGGTTTGATTATCTTCGTGTTTTTGAACGTCCTGGGCAGTCACTCAGCAGGGCAGGTATCAGTTGGTGGTTTTATAAACTCTACCCAGCTGTCCTGACCTGAAACCAAGAAACAGCCCCAGAGTTCAAAAAAGAAAGAAAGGGAAAGGAAGAGAGAAAAGAAGAAAAAAAAGTAGTAAAATGCCTGGCCACTTTAGGTTTGATGCCGTTCACTTTGAAAACATACGTCAGTCAGCTCCGAGGGTTTTGATATCTGAATTCCCAACTGGTGATTCTCATAGCTTTTATCCAAAATCTGGGCCAGTCATGAGTGCAATGGCAGTTTGTGTGTGTGTGTGTGTGTCCCTCTTGATGTGAATGTGTGTGGGTGGGTGCCTCTGTGTGTGAATGTGTGTGTGTGTGTGTGCATGTCTCTGTCTGTGTGTGTGTCTGTGTCTCTGTGCCTCCAAAATCTGGGCCAGTCAGGAGTACAGTGACAGTGTGTGTGTGTGTGTGTGTGTGTGTGTGTGTGTGTGTGTGTGTGTGTGGCTGTTGACTGCGGTTTACTGTGTGAGTGGTGAAACGTGACTGTTCTAGTTGTGCTGTCCTGTTACACCTTCCCCTTCCGCTGTCTTTGCTGTGACCTAGTTAGCGGGCTTCCCTCTCCGCATGCACAGGTGTTTGTGTGAACACATGAACCGACAGAGCGTAGATTCAGCATATGCAGGGGTTTTTTTGTTTTTTGGTTTTTTTTGTTGGTGTGTTGGTTGGTTGGGTTTTTTTCCCTTTTGAGGTTGAATGTTTTTAGGGTGGGTTTTTTGTGTGTGTGTGCTTTTCTTCTTTTTTTTTTTTCTCCTGATGTGATTTTTATGGTCAGCTGTCCTCCACTGTTAACTATAGATGTAATGTCTCATGATGAGATGAGAAAATACGCTCAACTTCATCTCATCTTGTTTCAAGCATACACAAACATACAGGCAGGTATACACGACTTGAACATTATACAAAGGTGGCAGCTGAGAGAGTTTTTGTGCGTGCATGTGTGTGTGTGTGTGTGTGTGTGTGTGTGTGAAAGAGACACATACCACAAGGTACGACATGCACAAAAGCAAAACAAAAAAACCATCACATATACATAATTTTCAAAGATTAAATGAGTGGAAATTATCCATCTTTATTTTTTATGCACATGGACAGGGATTCATGTGCACACACACACACAGAATTACTTACAAAGATATTGATAAACTGCTTGCTCTGTTTTAATTTAGCTCATGATCATTTCAGTTCAGATTGTTCCAGTTTGTCTGTGGTAGATTATTTGTGGTCAAATTTCGGGGGGTTTTGGGGTTTTTTTACTGTAGAAGGAGCAGGTGGCCGAATGGTGACGACACTTATCTGCCAATACAGTGTCCGTGAGGGTCTGGGTTTGAATCCTTTCACCCAAGCCTGATTAGAAAATCAAACGTCTAGTCATGTGGATGAGATGACAAACCGAGGTCCCGTGTGCAGCACGCTCTTGACACACTGGAAAAGAACCCATGGCACAACAAAAGTGTTGCCCTCTGGCAAAATTCTGAAAGAGAAATCCAGTCTGACAGGCACAGAAATATACATGCATGCGCTCAAGGCCTGAACATGTTGGGGTATGCTGCTGGTCAGGCATCTGCCTAGCAGATGTGGTGTAGCTTACATGGATTTTTTTTTTTTTGTTGTTGTTGTTGCTGTCCCATCATCTGCACCGTTTCAGTGGCATTACTCCCACGCCGCTCATTTAGATTCCCCCATACACGGCCACACCCGAGTTTTTCTGTCGCAGTTCCAGCATCGGCAGTCCACAGGGAATCATTGATGTTAGGTCGCCAGGAGGCCACACACCAGAGGAGACCCTGCACTGCTGCTGAGTCACTTCAGTGGTGTTCAGTGGTGCCTGTTCTGTTTTAACGTACTTAGGACACCACCTACTAAGCCCCCTACTGACGACAATAATGGCTTAGTCTAGCTTACATGGATTTGTCTGAACACAGTGACGCCTCCTTGAGAAACTGAAAAACTTAAAACTTAAAATTTTGAGACCTTACCGATTCTGCCACAGCAACTCCTATTGTTGAAAGGCCAGCTGATGGGTGCAATAGCCGAGTGGTTAAAGCATTGGACTTTCAATCTGAGGGCCCTGGGTTCAAATCTCAGTAACGGCACTTGGTGGGTAAAGGGTGGAGATTTTTCCCAATCTCCAGGGTCAACATATGTGCACACATGCTTGTGCCTGAACCCCCTTCATATGTATATGCAAGCAGAAGATCAAATATGCACGATAAAGATCCTGTAATCCATGTCAGCGTTCGGTGGGTTATGGAAACAAGACCATACCCAGCATGCCCACCCCTGAAAACAGAGTATGGCTGCCTGCATGATGAGGGGTGAAAACGGTCATACATGTAAAAGCCCACTCTTGTACATACGAGTAAACGTGGGAGTTGCAGCCCATGAACTAAGAAGAAGAAGAAGAATTGTCAGAGAACTGCAAGTTAAAACCTAACAAGTGATTTTTTGGTGTGTGTTTTTTTTCTCTCTCTCTCTCTCTCCCCCTGCTCCCCCTCCTCCCAAACAGTTCCCGCTGGTGATCCCGGTGATTTTCCTGGTGGTGGTGGTGTTCCTGCTGGTGATGCCGCTGTACGCCTCTCCCAGAGACACGGGCATGGGCGTGCTCATCACGCTGTCCGGCATCCCAGTGTACGTGCTGGGTGTCGTGTGGAAGTCCAAGCCCAGAGCGTTCAGCAATCTGATTGGTGAGGCAGCTGCTGTGTGTCGTTTTGGTTTTGGTTTTGTGTGTTGTTGGTTATTTTGTGTGTGTGTGAGTGTGTGTGTGTGTGTGCTTACATGTGTGTGTGTGTGTGTGTGTGTGTGTGTGTTTTACTTTATATCCCCCAAAACATGGATCAAAGGATTAAATGTTCTTGATTCATGTGTGTGTGTGTGTGTGTGTTTCGGGGGGATGGATGGAGGGGGGTAATCTATCCGTACTTCTTGGGTCATTTTCATAGTTCATCACCATGACATTGTTTTTAAAACATTACTGAATGTACATACGTATAAAGCAGAGTTATGAACATAGTTACAATTACATTACCAAAAGTAAAGTAGCAATATTCCAAAATTAATTTACCTAGATGCAAAGCAGTATTATTGACAAAAGTACCACTACACATCAAAATTAAGTGGCAATGTACCAAAATTAAGAGACTAGTTGAGTTGATGGGCACAATAGCCGAGCGGTTAAAGCGTTGGACTTTCAATCTGAGGGTTCCGGGTTCGAATTTCGGTAACGGCACTTGGTGGGTAAAGGGTAGAGATTTTTCCGATCTCCCAGGTCAACATATGTGCAGACCTGCATGTGCCTGAACCCCTTTCGTGTGTATACACAAGCAGAAGATCAAATACGCAAGTAAAAAGATCCTGTAATCCATGTCTGCGTTCGTTAGGTTATGGAAACAAGAACATACCCAGCATGCACACCCCTGAAAATGGAGTATGGCTGCCTCTGTGGCGGGGTAAAAACAGTCATACACGTAAAAGTCCCACTTGTGTACATACAAGTGAACGTGGGAGTTTCAGCCCACGAACAGAGAGGAAGAATGAGAACAATGCACCAGATACATGAATGACGGCACAAAAAAAAAAACATTCAGTATAAAAGAGGGGGGGTGAGGAAAGGGTAAGAAAAATATACAAAAGCGATCCTATATCCCTCAGGGATCTGGCACGGTGCACATATGGCTCACCCATTGTGGGTGAGGGGAAGGTAACGTTACTCCAACCATTCTTCTTGCAGATCGTTTTTTTTAATCATTGATCAGCTCACATTCACAATGTTTTATACATTCAGGATAAGAAAAAGCACATGCAGATCTGAAAATACACACAGACACACACACACAACAAAAATCAACCTACAAACATATGATGATGTGAAAGAGCCAGCTGGGAGGAGAAAAAAGAGGTCAACCTCTTGCACAGATAAATTGTCAAAAGATCAGCTCTTTTTTGTTTGTTTGTCTGTTTGTTTTTTGGTGTATTTTGGAAATGAACTGCGTGGCGGCAGGTCTGGCAGTGGTGTTAATGTTGGTAGTGGAGATTAAAACTGGTGTTAGATATCAGAGTAAATGCGAAATCAAGTCATATTAGTAATAATGATGATAAATAAGCAAATAAATATAAAGCATGCAGACACACATTCACACATACACACACACACGCGTGCATAACAGATATGCAACAAACATGCAGTTTCACAGATATGAAAGCACAATCAGATACTCATAAACATACATCAGCCCCAACACACATAAACACACAAACACACACACACACACACACACACACACACACACACACACACATTACCCTGCACCCCGCCACCCCCCTCCTCCACACACTCATTTCTAGGCTACGTATCGCAGCTTCTATGGCACACACACACCCACACATCATTGTTGTCTTCTTTTTTTTTGTTCTTTCTTTTTTGTGCGCATAGAGTTGACTTCATCAAGATTTTGCACCTTATAAATATTAGTAGTAGTAGGAGTAGTATTTTTATGTATTTATCTTTTTTCTTTTCTTTTTTTCTCAAGGCCTGACTAAGCGCGTTGCGTAACACCACTGGTCAGGCATCTGCTTGGCAGATGTGGTGTAGCGTATATGGATTTGACCAAACGCGGTGACGCCTCCTTGAGATACTGATACTGATAGTAATAATGTACATGAAAATTGTTTGGTCTGGGTGCACATACAATAATGAGACAGATCAGAGTAACAGTGAAATCAAGTCAAATTAGTTATGTAATGTATTGGAAAATAATTTTGAAATCAAGTCAGATTAATTATGTAATGTATTGGAAAATAATTTTGGTTTGGATGAATGTAGTATAATGAGGTAGATCAGAACAATGGTGAAAAATCAAGTTGAATTAGTAACTATATATGTGGATGAAAACAATTTGGTCTGGATGTACATTGGATAACGGGACAGATGAAAATAATTGCAAAATCGAGTCCAATCAGTAACAATGTCTAAAATCAAGTCCAATCAGTAACAATGTCTAAAATCAAGTCCAATCAGTAACAATGTCTAAAATCAAGTCCAATCAGTAACAATGTATAAAATCAAGTCCAATCAGTAACAATGTATAAAATCGAGTCCAATCAGTAACAATGTATAAAATCAAGTCCAATCAGTAAAAATGTATAAAATCAAGTCCAATCAGTAAAAATGTATAAAATCAAGTCAGATCAGTAAAAATGTATAAAATCAAGTCCAATCAGTAAAAATGTATAAAATCAAGTCAGATCAGTAAAAATGTATAAAATCAAGTCCAATCAGTAACAATGTATAAAATCAAGTCCAATCAGTAAAAATGTATAAAATCAAGTCCAATCAGTAAAAATGTATAAAATCAAGTCAGATCAGTAAAAATGTATAAAATCAAGTCCAATCAGTAAAAATGTATAAAATCAAGTCCAGTCAGTAAAAATATATAAAATCAAGTCCAATCAGTAAAAATGTATAAAATCAAGTCAGATCAGTAAAAATGTATAAAATCAAGTCCAATCAGTAAAAATGTATAAAATCAAGTCAGATCAGTAAAAATGTATAAAATCAAGTCCAATCAGTAACAATGTATAAAATTTGAGTCCAATCAGTAAAAATGTATAAAATCAAGTCAGATCAGTAACAATGTATAAAATCAAGTCCAATCAGTAACAATGTCTAAAATCAAGTCCAATCAGTAACAATGTCTAAAATCGAGTCCAATCAGTAACAATGTATAAAATCAAGTCCAATCAGTAACAATGTATAAAATTTGAGTCCAATCAGTAACAGTGTAGATGGAATTTGTTTGCTTTGGATGAACGAAGAATAATGAAACAAATCAGAGTAATTTTGAAATCAAGTAGTTTTGGTACAGGTGTATTTGAAAACTGTTCTATTTGGATGTGTCTTGAACAGACTTCTGGTAACAGTATGATGTCATTTATGTGTTTTAGTTTTGTTTACAAAAGTGTGTTAGTAGGCAACAGTCTGATGTTACTTACATGATTCAGTTTCATTAACAAAGCTGTGTGTTAGTAAGTAACAGTATAGTGTCACATCTATGTTTCTTCTTCTTCTGCGTTCACTCGTATGCACACGAGTGGGCTTTTACATGTATGACCGGTTTTACCCCGCCATGTAGGCAGCCATACTCCATTTTCGGGGATGTGCATGCTGGGTATGTTCTTGTTTCCATAACCCACCGAACGCTGACATGGATTACAGGATCTTTAACGTGCATATTTGATCTTCTGCTTGCATATACACACGAAGGGGGTTCAGGCACTAGCAGGTCTGCACATATGTTGACCTGGGAGATCGTAAAAATCTCCACCCTTTACCCACCAGGTGCCGTCACCGTGATTCGAACCCAGGACCCTCAGATTGACAGTCCAACGATTTAACCACTCGGCTATTGCGCCCGTCACATCTATGTTTCAGTGTCGTTAACAAAACTGAACAAGTAGGTAGGAAAATGATGTCACTTCCATGTTTTAATGTTGCTACCAAACTGAACAAGTAGGTGACAGTGTGATATCACTCATATGTTCAACTGTCATTAACAAATTTGAACAAGCAGGTAACAGTATGATGTCACTCATATGTTCAACTGTCATTAACAAATTTGAACAAGCAGGTAACAGTATGATGTCACTCATATGTTCAACTGTCATTAACAAATTTGAACAAGCAGGTAACAGTATGATGTCACTCATATGTTCAACTGTCATTAACAAATTTGAACAAGCAGGTAACAGTATGATGTCACTCATATGTTCAACTGTCATTAACAAATTAGAACAAGCAGGTAACAGTATGATGTCACTCATATGTTCAACTGTCATTAACAAATTAGAACAAGCAGGTAACAGTATGATGTCACTCTTATGTTCAACTGTCATTAACAAATTTGAACAAGCAGGTAACAGTATGATGTCACTCTTATGTTCAACTGTCATTAACAAATTTGAACAAGCAGGTAACAGTATGATGTCACTCTTATGTTCAACTGTCATTAACAAATTAGAACAAGCAGGTAACAGTATGATGTCACTCATATGTTCAACTGTCATTAACAAATTTGAACAAGCAGGTAACAGTATGATGTCACTCATATGTTCAACTGTCATTAACAAATTAGAACAAGCAGGTAACAGTATGATGTCACTCTTATGTTCAACTGTCATTAACAAATTTGAACAAGCAGGTAACAGTATGATGTCACTCTTATGTTCAACTGTCATTAACAAATTTGAACAAGCAGGTAACAGTATGATGTCACTCTTATGTTCAACTGTCATTAACAAATTAGAACAAGCAGGTAACAGTATGATGTCACTCATATGTTCAACTGTCATTAACAAATTTGAACAAGCAGGTAACAGTATGATGTCACTCATATGTTCAACTGTCATTAACAAATTTGAACAAGCAGGTAACAGTATGATGTCACTCATATGTTCAACTGTCATTAACAAATTAGAACAAGCAGGTAACAGTATGATGTCACTCATATGTTCAACTGTCATTAACAAATTAGAACAAGCAGGTAACAGTATGATGTCACTCTTGTGTTTCAGTGTCTCTAACAAAACTGGGCCAGAAACTAACGTATGTGACTGCGGAAGAGCATGAATCATGAGCGGCAGTCGTGGTAGCAGGGACAGAATCAATACACACGTCACAGCAAGAACAGTGAACAGCAGGGAACGAACCAAACACCTGAGACCTTCACGGCCAGATTCCATCATCTGACTCCCAGTTGGGGCTTTCGTGTATCTGCAGTGTCCTGTCTGTGTGTGTGTGTGTGTGTGTGTGTGTGTCCTGTGGTGGGGGCTTGGTTGTGGAAAATTGCCTGACAGACACTGAAGCCATGCCTGCCATCTCTTGCTCATGTTTGTTGAAAAGTGGTGTTGTGGGCACATTGTCTTTCAAACAGCGTTGTTGTTTTTGCTGTTGTTGTTTGAAAAACCCATGCTATGATGGTGTAGGAATTCTTTGATGATGATGATGATGTGAGCTTTGTCTTCCATTCAGGTTAAACAGGAACAACAGCAACAAAAATTATGTTTTCTGGGATTGGCATGAGAATGATGGCCTATGTGGAAAATGATTTTTGCTACCTGTGAGATGACTTTTACAGGGTTATCAGCTGATCAAAATACAAGCTGCCACTGAACTGTAGAAAATGTATATTATGTGTGATTTGGTTTAGAAAGAAAGGAACACAGTCAGATTATACTGGTTGGTTTTGGGGTTTTTTCATTGTTGTTGTGGTGGTGTTTTTTTGTTGTTTTTTTCAGGAGGATTGGGGAATGTTGCCTCTTAGTATGTGTGCTTTCATAAATGATATTTGCAAACATATGCTTATTTTGTTTAGACACTTACATTTTTGTTCATGATTTAGAATATAAAAGAAAGCTCTCAAGCCAAGGTTGCTTGAATTGATCAGATAACCAGATTGAGTTTGGTTTGTGTGTGCGAAACACAGGCACATCGGCAGAAACGTTTTTCTACATGTTATGGATTATCATCCAGCAACCTTGGGTCACAAAGATTTGGACCACACGGCATTTGCTTACTGGCTGTTTTGGAGGAGTTGAAACTGACATGGTCAGTTACGAGGGTCACAATGGCTGGAAGCGTCATGCTTCAGCACGGGTACAGCTCAACACTCAGCTTTCATCACAGATTGCCATAAGCTTACAGTCAGGTCAACAAAACTGAGAGCTGTATGATCAATGGTTTCTCCCACTGCGATGGGGAATTCATTTACAGCTTAGTCTTTAGCGAAGGACTTTGACTTTCAAACTATGAGGCAAGGTTGCTCTGGCTCTTAGTGCTGAAGCTGTGGGAGGCATGGTGGCCTTTGGGGACCATCCCTAACACCCACTGTCCTAAAAATCCCTCATAGCCAAGAGGGTGGGGATGCAGCTTGGGTGTCACACTCTCTGCTGTAATCAAATTCTGGTCCAAATAGTCAGGACAACAGTTGATCTGACAAGGAGCTGAGCATAGCCGGAGTTTGAAAGGAAAACCATGATTGGACCGGATCAACAGGTGTTTCCATGGAGATTAACCAGCTTCTGTTGGCTGTTGAAATGTGGTTGAGGAAAAACTGTGTTGGTGTAGTCTGGCTTTTGAAACAAGAGAGATTGCTGGTGCGCTTAGGTGGTTGGGTGACAGGGTGGTGTTCAGCTTATCATAGCAGAGTTAGTGTGCATGCTGCGTGATGTAAATAAGCACTGGTGTAGTGGAGAACTGATGCGTAGTGCATTGCCAGCATATGTTTGATTTTTTGTCGATATGGCATTGATTGCTGGTGTTTGAAATGAAGGTGAAAGAGTTACTGTTGTGTTTGGTGACTGTGCTAACAGGTACAGTACCTATCGTATTCTGTTTATATCGTACGTACTCAGTAATACGTTACTGTCATTTCCATGTCTGAAAGACAGACATACGTTTATTATTGGCTTACTGGTGTATGCCATGGGTTTATGGCATGATCTCTGAAGCATGTTGTTGTGTATGCAAATATACTTTATGTATACCATTGCTGCATCCGATGTTAGACAGTTATTCCTCACTCTAAACAGAACAAATTGTGTGATTAAAAAACAATGAAACATTGATATGTATGGAAGGTTCTCTGTCTTCGCTTGTTTTTTTTGGGTTTTTTTTAATCACATGCAAATAGTTTTTAAATGATTTTGAAAAGAAATGCGTTGGACGCTGTAGATGAGCAGTGTGTAAGAATATTTATCTCTGGCTGTTCGCTGGTGTTACTGAGATTTTTTTTTTTTTTTTTTTGATTTATGAAAAGAAATATCTGATTTTCAAAAGAAAGTTTTCCACAGAACAGGAATTAAGAGAGGTTGTTGTTGTTGTTGTTTTTTGGGGGGTGGGGGGTTGTTTTTTAAGAAAATCATGGACAATTTGATTTTTTTTCCTCACCAGCTTGAAGAAAAACTATTTGCTTTTGGTGGATGAAAAATCAGTTGAGTATTTTTATCTGTATTTGAAAAGCATGATTGAGTTTTTTTGTGTTTATTGTAAATGAAAAAAAACTTGACTTTTATTGTCTGTAGATTGTCTGGTCAGCATTTGTTGTGGAGCCGTTTGTGACGGTTTCTGATGCCTTGATGGCATTGTGGAGTCATTATCCAGATCTTTACCGCTTCCTTTGTACTGTGTATAATGCAGCTTCTTTCATTTTCATTTCAGCGTTTCATGTCATGCACAAATGTGTGCAAGGTTTTACTAAGTAAACAAATTAAGAATGTTTGCTTCAAACAGATTGTAATTCTCATACACTGATGAAAAACTTTCTGTTATTGTTTTTTCTTTTCTTTTCTTTGTCATGATGAATACTGTGGGCAGGATTGTTATATTTTGCATTTTAAAGAGTCTTTTGTTGTTGTTGTTGTGTGATACATTTCACTTTACATTGTTTGCTTGCAGACCGGTTTGGTTCCTTTTTTCTTTAGCCCAGTGATTACTTACTTTGAGTCGTATATTGTGCCATTGTGACCATCCTTCATGAGATGACTCTGAGGTCGTTATTTTCTCTTTTTCAGATATTGATCTTTCACTTTGTAAAGTATTTCACTTTGTAAAGTATTTTGCACAGTTCCTTGGATGCTGAAAACTGTGTAAACAGAAGGGAGGTAATATTCTAAGGGAGTCTATTTTACTAAGGGAGGCTACTAGACACATCTTTCAATTTCTCTGCTTGGGCAGAGAAGTAGTTTGCAGAGGACAGGAATCAGACCCCTGCCAGAATCTACATCAGTGTAACAATGGTGAGATTGTTAGATTAAACATGATTTTAGGGATGTTTTTTTGTCTTTTTGTTTTTTTGTCTAAACAGTTCATGATCTATAGTTTGTTGAAGAAAGAACCTCCCTCCTGTGTTATTTGAAAAAAAAAAAAAAAAAAAGCAAAGGAAAAAACAACAACAACCATGGATTTAGGTTTCAAATTATCTCGAAGACTGTTTCTTTTTTTTTTTAAATATTCAGTCTTTTAGAAAGAATTTTTACAGTGAAATCCATAGAATATGTAATTTTCCTCAGAAAAATTCATAGAAGAGTGAATGTAGAATCGAAGTGGACCCAAACTCAGTGATAACATTCTTGCGTTATTGGGGTGTTGGTTTTATTTTCTTGTGCGAAAAGTGGTCAAAGTTGACATCACACTTGTATCAGGGTGGATGATTACAGATTGAATTACCATGACGTATGCCTTCTTTGTTTTTTCTCCCAGCATACCTGATGATCTCTTCAGTCCGGATGTTGATCATTGTCGAAAACGGATTGTCTTTCCAAATGGTGATGGAATTGACTGTATTTTTTTTTTTTTTTTTTAAAGAAGAATCTTCCTGTGATAGTAGTGTTGCATCATTAGCTTTGTGCGACTCCCCGTGTTTTGCTTTGGGTTTATCGATTAGATTTTGATGTAATGGACATCTGTATATGAGACCTGGACAATAGATTATGTGCCACAGAGGGGGGGAGGGGTGAGGGGGGGGGGTGTCGGGGGAGGGGAGGGGGAGGGGGGGTTGGAAAGGGGGATAACAAAGGGAGAGGGGATGGGGGGGGTCAGGACACCCATTGGTTTGTGTGTATGTGAGATGTGGGTGTGCGTAGTTTCACCTTTTGAAATCAGCTTCACTGCTAAGAGCTCTCAGAGCAGTCACCCTTTTGGATTTACACACGACAGTAGATTGTCACTGTTGTGCTTTTACAAAGTTTCCTTGAAATGCTCTTATCAGTTTCCTCAACTAATGCAGTATATTGGGTTGTTGTTTTTTTCAAGTCTTAACCTGTATACAAAGGTACCAAGGCCACTTTCTTTGTGGGCATTTGACACACCATCATCATAGACTTCAGTGTTGCCAAAGGCATGATTGCACAGGCATGCACTCTCTCTCTCTCTCTCTCTCTCTCTCTCTCTCTTACCTGCTTGTTTGTCACTCACTGATTAGTTTCAGTTTCACTTTCTCAAGGAGGCGTCACTGCGTTCGGACAAATCCATACACGCTACACCACATCTGTTGAGCAGATGCCTGACCAGCAGCATAACCCAACGCGCTTAGTCAGGCCTTGAGTGCATGCTTACATATTTGTGTACCTATGAAAGTGGATTTCATTTTACGTAATTTCGCCAGAGGACAACACTCTCGTTGCCATGGGTTCTTTTTCAGTGCGCCAAGTGCGTGCTGCACACGGGACCTCGGTTTATCGTCTCATCCGAAAGACTAGACGCTCAGTTTGATTTTCCAGTCAAACTTAGGAGAAAGGGCGAGAGCGGGATTCGAACCCACACCCTCACGGACTCTCTGTATTGGCAGCTGAGCGTCTTAACCATTCTGCCACCTTCCTCCTCACTGATTAACAAGGGGGAAAAGGAAATAAAGCTGTTGAACTACATGTCCATGTGCAATCTGAACATCTACAAGTGTTCCTGCCGTACCTCTGTCTCAGTGTCATGACTTTATCGCTTTGCCCTCATCACAGAATCTGTCAGAAGAGGTATTCTGAAAACAGGTTTCACAGCAATAGAATTCAAAATTGACAGTATCGTACATTCCACTACAGTTACCCCCCCACCCCCGACGCCCCCCGTGAAAATAATCTTTAAGTGTTGGATGGATGTTCCACAGTGGCTATCATCAGGTTTTGGCACCATAGTTTTGTCACCTTCTGCAGTCCACTGTCTTCAAAAACAGGAGAGGGGTTTACTGAACTCCTTTCTTTGATTTTTTTTTTTTTTTTTTTTTTAACGCTTATAGTTGACTTCATCATGTTTTTGCGCCTTATAAATATTAGTAGTAGTAGTAGGAGTAGTTCTTTTTTATGTATTTATCTATTATTTATTTATTCATTTATTTACTTAAATATTTCTTTTTATTTTATTTTTATTATTTTATTTATTTATTATTATTATTTTTTATTATTTTCTTTTTTTTCCCTCAAGGCCTGACTAAGCGCGTTGGGTTACGCTGCTGGTCAGGCATCTGCTTGGCAGATGTGGTGTAGCGTATATGGATTTGTCCGAACGCAGTGACGCCTCCTTGAGCTACTGAAGCAGAAACGGAAACTTGAATGGATTAAGACAGCAATGGATTGTTCTAGTCAAAAGCCAGCAACCTTGCTCAAGTCAGAAAGTAAATTTCAGCTTCTTTGTTGTTTGTTTTGTTTGGAGGAAAGCTGTTTCAGATAATAATAACCCCACATTTTATCTGTGCGATACTCTTAATAGTCACCACTTGTACCAGGTCTTACAGTTCAATATTTGATCTTGCATTCTTGTCTTCAGTTTTATCATGCTTGTCATCATTTGAATGCATAAAAAAGATTTGAAAATGTTTTCAAAGCAATAATTCTCTTTTGCTGTTCTAGTATGCTGAACTTTTGTTTGTTTTAGCAGACATGATTTTCGTTTGAACCTTGTTTTATTTTGGCAGACGTTATTTTTCTTTCTTATCAGAGTGAGCTAAAAACACCTGCAAGAGAGACCCTCTCCTAAATTCATGATCTGAGCTTTATCTGTCAAATTTTCAAGTGTGGAAAAGACTTTTTTGTGTGTGTGTTCCTGTATTTGTCAATTACTTACGTAGATGGTGTTTCCTAGGGAGATGGGTTTGATTTGTGGTATAAAGAAAAAAGACATTAATTGGCAACAACTGGCAGGGTTGTCTGTCCATTTCCTGATTGTGAACAGAAATAGTCTTTCTTTGTGTGTGTGTGTGTGTGTGTCTTTTTTTTCTTTTTTTCTTTTTTTCTTTTTTTTTCTTTTTTTTTTTTTTCTTTTTCTTTTGCAAGGATATGTTCACAGTTTTCATATTTTGTCAATTGTAAGTATTTCTTGTGTGTGTGTGTGTGCATGTACACTTGTGTGTGTTTATGCGTGTGTTTGTTTTGTGTGTGTGTGTGTGTGTGTGTGCGTGTGCATGTCTTCCAAATGAGAATGCTTTGAATCTGTACTGCACTGGGCCTTATTTCAAGAACAAATCAGCTGGTTTTTAACTGTTTGTGAAATGTGACCACTCATTCAGTAACTGCACCCACCTACCCCCTCCCCCCCCCAAAAAAAAAAAAAAAACTTATTGCATTGGTTTATGAGGTGATGACCATTAAAGCCAGAAGGTATGAAGTCTCAACAGCCAAACGTTCAGGGTGCTGGACTTTGCAGTCTGAGGGTCCTGTGTTCGAGTCCAGGATCAGCATGTGGTGGATTGATGGTGGTGATTAACCAGTCTCCTTCGTCTTCTCTGTCAGTAGGCTGTGACTCCCACATTCACATATATGTGGAGTGATGGCCTAGAGGTAACGCATCTGTCTAGGAAGCGAGAGAATCTGAGCACGCTGGTTCGAATCACGGCTCAGCCGCCGATATTTTCTCCCCCTCCACTAGACCTTGAGTGGTGGTCTGGACGCTAGTCATTCGGATGGGACGATAAACCGAGGTCCTGTGTGCAGCATGCACTTAGCGCACGTAAAAGAACCCACGGCAACAAAAGGGTTGCTCCTGGCAAAATTCTGTAGAAAAATCCACTTTGATAGGAAAAACAAAACTGCACACAGGGAAAAAAAATGTATGACCGTTTTTACCCCTGCCATGTAGGCAGTCATACTCCATTTTCAGAGGGAAGGGGGGAGTGCATGCCAGGTTTGTGCTTGTTTCCAAAGCCCAACAAACGCTGTCATGGATTACAGCATCTTTAACATGCATATTTGATCTTCAGCATGTGTATACACACAAAGGGGACTCGGGCACTAGCAGGTGTGCACATATGTTGACCTGGGAGATCCGAAAAATCGCCACCCTGTACCCACCGGGTGCTGTGACTAGGTTTTGAACCTGGGACCCTCAGATTGGAAGTCAGCTTGAACCACTCGGCTGTTTGGACAGTCAGGGTTCTGTGTTTTAGTCCAGGATCAGCATCTGGTTGATTGAGGATGGCGATTTACCATTCTCCCATTGATTTCTATGCACGTTAAAGATCCCATCGTCCACATCAGCGTTCAGTGGGCTGTGGAAACAGACCCACCCAGCATGCACAGCCCCCCCAAAAATGGAGTGTGGCTGCTGAAATGGCAGGTAAAAACTGTCATGTACTTCATGCACCTATACTATCCCTGTTACACCCAGAGATCTATACCAGTTAATGTTGAATCCCACAAATACGAGAGCATTAAATGGGAGAATGTGAAGAATTTTGTACCAGAGTCAAGGCATTTTGTGATGCAAAATCTGGTATGTGTGTCAGAGGTAGAAACATTTGCATCAGAATCTATGTTCTGAATGCTGCAAAACACACCTTGAGGTTTCAGAAGGAATTCTAAGGTTTACCGTAAATCCCAGAAACTCATGTTTCATCATCTTATGATGAACCAGGATGTTGCATGATTGATTGATTGATTGATATGAATACTTATATAGTGCCTATCCTTGGTCGGAGACCAAGCTCTTAGTGCTTTACAAACACAGGGACATTTACACAACAGGCTGCCTACCTGGGTAGAGCAGACTGATGGCTGCCACTGGGCGCTCATCATTCGCTTTCTGTGTCATTCAGTCAGATTTCAGGCACACACACATACTCACTCAGACAGACATATAACATTTTACATGTATTACTGTTTTGTTTATTTGCCCCGCCATGTAGGCAGCCATACTCCATTTTCAGGGGTGTGCATGCTGAATATGTTCTTGTTTCTATAACCCACCGAACACTGACATGGATTACAGGATCTTTAATGTGTGTATTTGATCTTCTGCGTGCTTATACACACGAAGGGGGTTCAGGCACCAGCAGGTCTGCACATATTATGTTGACCTGGGAGATCGGAAAAATCTCCACCTTTTAGCCACCAGATTCAAACCCAGGACCCTCAGATTGAAAGTCCAGTGCTTTAACCATTCAGCTATTGAGCCCGTCTTGCATGAGCAAGAATATGTTATGGATGAATGACATCACAGATGGTTTATTTGGTTATACAATGATATCTTTATTTGTTTACACCTTTGTTTACAAACGAATCAAGACTATATTTGGTGGGGATGTGCAAAAGTTATTAATGGATAGTCATAGTAGCAAAACTGACGGAGTTATTAAGAATTTATATGAGAGTGTGGGTAATTTTTTCACCCACGAGGTATGGTGAAGGCTACCTCTGATGTAGAGGTCATGGGTTGAGCAGTTTTGTCCACTTCTGTGGAATTTGGAGCGCAGGTTTTGTCTGTGTGGTGAATTTACAGTCTCCCTCTCAACGTCGTATCAGAATGCGGCATTTTTACAGTCTTAGAATCGAGACTACACACTGTTCATTGCCGTCATCAGCCTCTTTTATCGAGTTGCTGCCCTGGATGGTAGATTTCCATTACACCCTATTAAACTGCAAATGCTATTTTTGTTGAGCTTTTTACATTAGATTAGTGAATCACAGAGTTAAAAGTTGGAGAGAGATTTCGAAAACATTTGCAATGGGTTGCTCCTCTTTTGCTTATGCAAAGAGTTGAATCAGTTGATTTTTGCGATGAATATCTTTGGTTGCAAATGTTGGGATTTGATATATTTAATTTTGATGTTTTAAATGACACTTTTAATTTAATTATTGAACATGTTTAATTGCTGAGCTTTACTTGGTTCTTTTTTTTCCTGACAGTATGTTGTATGATTCTTTTCTTTCTTCTTTTTTAAATCCTGCTTATCCATTTCCAAGTCTGAATTCATTATCCAGACAGTTTGCTTTATTTTCTGGGTTGGTCTTTAACAGTGCCATTTCTTTTTCATATTGTCTTCCCATGTATTATTTGCTTATCTAGATGACATCAACGGTATATGCTTTGGTTTGGTTTTGTTGCTTTTGAAGAATTGTAATCTTATTGTAAATACTCTACACCAAAAAGTTTTCCACCATCATAACCGGTAACGTCAATGCAAAAGTTCCTGGACTTATTTGTATCATATATGGTTATATGATATGATGTACAAAAGCACTGACATATAGGTCTCTCGGTATTAAAACAAGCCAGCAAACACATCTCTTGTGTTTTCATGAAATGATGCAACCAGGATGAAATGAACTCCAACGTTTTGGTTATTTATTTATTTATTTTCAGTCATTAACAGCCTCTGGTTTTGTCTTGGAACTGCACTGTGATTTTTTGTATCTTTTTTTTTTCCTTCCCACCTCCTTAAAGCACTCCCATACCCCCCCACACCCCCAAATCCACCCCCATGGTTTGTGATCACTGTTTCATGTTTTTGTTTATGCTTATGGAGTGAAGAACCACAATATTTATTTTGTCAAGTCTGTATAAAGGGGGGGGGGGGAACTAATGTCACAACTACTTTTTTTTTTTTTTTTTTTTTTTTAATGATGCTGTGATGTTAAGAGTTGCCTGTGCTGGGTGTCTTCTAATAGTGACAGGATGAATGAGGAGGTGAACTTTTTTTTTTCTTTCTTTTTTCTTTTTTTTGTTGCAAGAAGTGGACATTGACCAGACTCCTCCCCCACCCCCTCCCCACATCCCCCACCCTCTTACCTCCATTCCCCTGTTCTTACCCACACCCCCTCCCCACATCCCCCACCCTCTTACCTCCATTCCCCTGTTCTTACCCCCACCCCCTCCCCACATCCCCCACCCTCTTACCTCCATTCCCCTGTTCTTACCCCCACCCCCTCCCCACATCCCCCACCCTCTTACCTCCATTCCCCTGTTCTGTTCTTACTCCCACCCCCTCCCCACATCCCCCACCCTCTTACCTCCATTCCCCTGTTGTTACCCCCACACCCCCTCCCCACATCCCCCACCCTCTTACCTCCATTCCCCTGTTCTTACCCCCACACCCCCTCCCCACATCCCCCACCCTCTTACCTCCATTCCCCTGTTCTGTTCTTACTCCCACCCCCTCCCCACATCCCCCACCCTCTTACCTCCATTCCCCTGTTGTTACCCCCACACCCCCTCCCCACATCCCCCACCCTCTTACCTCCATTCCCCTGTTCTTACCCCCACACCCTCACCACATCCCCCACCCTCTTACCTCCATTCCCCTGTTCTGTTCTTACTCCCACCCCCTCCCCACATCCCCCACCCTCTTACCTCCATTCCCCTGTTCTTACCCCCACCCCCTCCCCACATCCCCCACCCTCTTACCTCCATTCCCCTGTTCTGTTCTTACTCCCACCCCCTCCCCACATCCCCCACCCTCTTACCTCCGTTCCCCTGTTCTTACCCCCACACCCCCTCCCCACATCCCCCACCCTCTTACCTCCATTCCCCTGTTCTTACCCCCCACACCCCCTCCCCACATCCCCCACCCTCTTACCTCCATTCCCCTGTTCTTACCCCCACACACCCTCCCCACATCCCCCCCTCCATTCCCCTGTTCTTACCCCCCTCACCCCCTCCCCACATCCCCCCTCCATTCCCCTGTTGTTACCCCCACACCCCCTCCCCACATCCCCCACCCTCTTACCTCCATTCCCCTGTTGTTACCCCCACACCCTCCCCACTCCACCCTCGTCTCTCAGGTCAGGGCATGCAGGGTTTGGATATTTTCCTTTACAGTTTTTGTCGTTGTTGGGTTTTTTTTGTTTATTTGTTTGGGTTTTTGTGTGTGTGTGAGTTTTGATTTATCTTTCTTTCCAGTCATACCTCATTTTTTTGTATGATTAAAATATGACTGTTATGTTTATGCTGTACGACATGTGGTTCGACAGGGATATACAGGTATCTGTAGTTACACACACACACACACACACACACACACACACACACACGCACATTTATTTATTTGTGTATTCATTTAATCCAGCCTCCTTCCAACTTCAGTGAAAAAGACCAGCCCTGTGTAAGATTATCTCCACAGCTGTCCATTTTTTTCTTCAAAATATATTGAATCAAAAATTGAATCAAAACTGAACGGCAGTTGACAAAGTGATGCTATGTCAGACACTTCTTAGTTCATAAATTATTGGAGTCCAGAAGTAGATTTTTTTCTTCTCCTTTTCTTTTAAAAAGGGGGTGGTGTTGGAGTATGTTGAATCATCTCTCAATTTTATATGGTGGATGGGGGGGGGGATGTGGGGGCAAATCCTTGCCATCTCTAGGGGGGGAAGTCTTGTGAATGTTGTACCAGTTCTGATTTACCCAGTGTAGACTTCATCGCTTTGTTACGTCTTTCTTCAACCCTGTGTCTGTCACTGGCTGACACTGAACACACCGGTGCTACCCTGTGTTGACGTACATATGCATGCTGTACATCTATTGATTGATTGATATGGATACTTATATAGCGCCTATCCTCGGTTGGAGACCAAGCTCTAAGCGCTTTACAAACACGGAGTCATTTACACAACAGGCTGCCTACCTGGGTAGAGCCGACTGACAGCTGCCATTGGGCGCTCATCATTCGTTTCCTGTGTCATTCAATCAGATTTCAGGCACGCACACCTACACACTCAGACAAACATGTAACATTTAACATTTTACATGTGTGACCGTTATGTTTATTTACCCCAAATATCAAATACCACGCTCTTTCTGTTTTGCTCAACAAAAAGCAGAAAAGTTGCCTTGCTGGGCAAGAAGTATTCACTGCCTTTCATCCTCCTGGGCATTACATAGTGGTGAAGCATGCTGGAGTGGGTGTGTGTGGCAGGGAGTGAAAGAGGTGTTGGGGGGGGGGGGGGGTAGGGGGATGGTGACCTGTTCCCTCTCTCCCTTTTTCTGTATTTGTGTGTTCTGAACAAAGTGATGTGAGTATGCTACTTTCTCTTTCTTCTTCCGTGTGACTACCATACGAACATCAGTATGTTGATGAAAACTTGTCGTTTTGTGAGAGGTTGCTGTTGGGCGCCATTTAACTGGACTACCGTGCTATTAGTTGTTAGGGGAGGTGGGGCACAGTCTACTGGAGTGTTCCCATATCCAGCTAGGCCAATCTGGCTACCATAGCGGTCTCCGGGAACACTCCCCACTGGCACAGCCCTAGCCTTCTACAAAACTACTTAGCAGTGGTAAAAATGTTAAAATAATAAAGTGAAGTGTGTGGGGGTGGAGGGACGTGCTGGAGGAGGCAGTGATGAATTAAATTAATCAGAATAGCTTGCAACTTCAGCACTGCCAGATGTTGTTAAGTTGTAGAGTTTTTCAGTTTAGTATTGGTAACCAATGTATATATATATATATATACACTGATATTAATATATCAATATATCATTTGTGGTGATGCAAGTTCTGTCTAAAAAAAACCAAAAAAGCAACAACTCCTGTTTGTATTTTGGTCTGGGGTTTTTGTAATGAGAACTTCCTGTTTGTTTTTTTCTGTAGTTTCATCTCTTCTGTGTGGCCTTTGAGGTTGGCTGTGCAAGTAACAATAAACGAATTTTCTGGAGTTGGATGTGCAAATGACATTGAATGAATAACTGAATTCCCCTGGAGTTAGCTTTGCCAGTAACAATGAACAAACGACTCGTAACACTGAATAAATACATATATACTAATTTCCCAGCAGTTGGCTGTGCAAGTAACAATGAATAAATAAATTGTAACAGTGAATATTATGAATGAATTCCCCATCTTGGCTGTGCAAATAACAGTGAATAAATAAATTGAAGTTCTCTTGGATGTGCAAGTAGCAATAAATAAATTAATTCCCCTTGAGTTCGCTGTGCAAATAACAGTGTATAAAAAATAAATGAAGTTCTCCAGAGTTGGGTGTGCAAGTAACAATAAATAAAGGATTTCCCCTTGAGTTTGAACGTGCAGATAACAGTGTTGAGTGTATGTAAGTAAATGAAGCTCTCCAGAGTTGGATGTGCAAGTAATGATAAATAAATGAATTCCCCTGGAGTTGAACGTGTACGTAACAAGGATGAGATGAATGAAATCCCCTAGATTAATGACACTTAACAGTCAATAAATAAATGAATACCACACCCCCTATTATCCTTTTATTTGTCTTATCACTCAGTCATCACCCGACTTTCTCAATTAAAACAAGTTTATATGAAACGGCATCTAGTTTTGAATGACGGGTGATGTATGTGAACCTTGAACTTTTTGAAAGGATGACTGAGCAGAACATAAATGACCATTCCATTTGGGGTTTTTTTGTTTGTTTGTTTTTTGTTTTTTTGACTGGTGAATTGAATTAACTGTACTGATCTTAACATGCTGCCTGAATGTTAAATGCTATGCCCTGCCTTTTTTCTTTTCCTCTTTTTTTTTTCCTGCTTTGCAACTTTTTGTTCATTTTATTTTCTTTTAGCCTGAAAATAAATGCATCAGTTTAACATGATGATGATGTGCTGTGTTGTCAGTGGTCATTCATGAAACACATTCTGTCAGTGTTGTTATCAGTAATCCATTGAAATAACAATGTTAACTACACTTTTTTTTGTCATTATGTTGAAAAGAAAAAAAAAAGAAATCTGAACAGAAATGCTCATCACATGCAGTTGGTGCACATTCTCTCTCTCTCTCTCTCTCCTCCTACTCCTCTTCGCTGTCCTTCACACACACACACACACACACACACACACACACACACACATATCAAGTTCAATTCAAAATATTCTGTCTGCTTCAACCAAAACAAAATTCTCTTTCGGCTCACTCAAAATGCCTGCCAGCAAACATCAAAGAGAAAAACACACACACATCTCTTTCCGCACACCCTTCCCTGATCATCACACACACATCAGTTATCATGTGAAAGGAAGATTCAGGGTAAAATAATCATTCATTTTAAGATAGAGTGAAACAACTGTGTTTGTGTCTGTGTGTGTGTGTGTGCGCGAGCGTGCGTGCATGCACATGCATGTGTGTGTGTGTGTACATGTGTACAGAAGTAAACATAAAATGGAGTACATTCATGAATTCAAATTAATACCCACTTAAATAGGAAACAATTATGGAATAGTAAACAAACAAACACTGTAAAGGATTTCATCTTCCATATGAACACAAATGTTGACCTCTCACAAAGCGTACAATTTCATGATACAGGCAATGTCTGGAAAGGTCTTATTTATACTTACCATCCTAGCATGTTTAGTTTGCATACTGCAAGCAGTCAGTCAACAAGAAAATGTTGTAAAAGCTTACCACAGACACATACAAAGAAACGTGCCGACAATCAGAATCAGGTGATAAAATAGACTATTTTTGTTCATACAGGTGTGTAAAAAAATAATTTAAAATAAAATAAAGCAGGTATCCACATGAGTTGAAAACAACCTCTTGTGTAAATGTAAACAGTGTATGGCTTTCATACTGAGTGGAAAATACAACAACCTGTCCATGACTTGTCTTAGAAAAAAAATCATGTTTTGAACGAGTGAGATATGCTGAAAAACACTAATGAATAAAGTCGTACTCCATCTTGTGAAATCATACCTCGTTGATCTATTTTCACCAAGGCTCGGCAATCGAGGGGTTAACCGGTTTCCCCCATCTTATACAATATACATCAGTATTCATAAGGACTTTCCATACCACTTAAGATTCAAAATCTTGTTGTGAAATAAATCTAGCCTTAATGTTTTGTAACATCAATCGAAAAACATATAATGTACGTAACATGTATACATTTCTGAATGGCCTTCCCATCACAAGAAAATCTATACTCTTGCTCAAAATTTTCTGTACCCCAAGTAAAGTTGTCAGTGTGTGTGTGTGTCTGTATGTGTGCGTGTGTGTGTACATGTGTATGTTGTGAGAACTGATGTGTGCGTGTGTGTGTACATGTGTATGTTGTGAGAACTGATGTGCTAGTGTGTGTGTACATGTGCTGGTAATGTGTGGTGTGTGTGTTTATGTGTGTGTGTGACTGTATGTGTGTGTGTGGTCACCATAAGAGCAGGACATGAAAGGCCATACAACTTGGAACATTTAAAAAAAAAACCCACAAATTTTTATTGATTGTGGAGAAGTATGGTGATGATGACGATGTTGCTATGGAGGTCCACTCAGTATGGAACGATGTGACAAGGCTATACTCTTATGTTTCCTGTCATAATGATATCCAGGTGTTAAACCAACCAAGAGATACAGACACTTGAAGTGTTCGTCAGGTAATTTGAGCAACACACCCAAAGACGCATCCATGAAGTGTTTGATACTCACCTGTGAACGTGACAATCGTTTAAAACAATTTGCCAAATGTATGCGCCCAAGATGACAATTACTTTGTTCCTTTTGTTCTTTTGTAATGTAAAGCAACTGAATTCTTTTGGATTTCATGATAATAAATGAAGTGTCATGAAGTCAATTCTTTAAAAAAAAATCAAGTCTGATCAAGAGAAGTCACACACACACAACATGAACACATGGTTACTTGTGATATAAGAATACTTTAATCACTAACAGTGACACTGCTGATAAGCAATAGAAAAGGCACTGATCTACACAACAACAAAATATTTGATCATGCATCCACATTTCAATATCCAAATTCACAAATAAATATGCTCAACACAGTGTGAGAAAATACACCAAGAGTAAAAAAAAAAAAAATTTTTTTAAAAGAGAGAAAAATATAGAAAACCGAATTACTAAGACAACATTCAATTACATGATGATGATAGATAATGTACATTTCTATATACATAAATATACAAAACACAACATCAAATATCGACATTTTCATATCATTTTGTATTTCCCCAACAGTTTAACCAGAGGGCTGATCAGAGTCCAACCTGTTCTGTTCTCCTTCAGACAGGGGTGTACGACGAACGATCGCACTGTGCATTGCCTGACCCTGGTCACTTCCTTGTAGGAAGCCTTTCACACTCCGTGGTCGTAATGGCAGACTGAGTGCACACCCTGTTGGTTTGCACTTTACGATGCAAGGCCCATGCTGTGAGATATCATGGCATGACTGATGCTGGCGATACAGCTAGAGCACAATGCACACACAGTGCACCTTCTTCGTTGCTGTTCACAGCGTCCACATGCGTGCACACATGAGTGCATGCGTGTGTATGTGTGCATGAGTGTGTGTTGTGTGGGGAGGTGGGGAAGGGTGTGTGTGTGGGGGTTGGGGTGGGTGTGCAGGGGTTGGTGGGGTTCCATATTCTTATATATATATATATATATATTGTGCTTTCTTTCAGTTGTGTTCAGAGTTTTCAAGAAACACACCCATAATCCATGCAGATTTCATCCATCACCACAGACAGTTCTCCGCCCTGTGCTAAAAGAACCAAAGTTGATCAGCAACACCAACACTCTCAAACTGATGACGCTGAACACCGCCATGAACCCCCGTCACAGACGACAGTGGCCACTTCAGCAAAGCATCTATCAAAGCAGTGTGGTGGATGAGGAAGTGGATGGAGCTGGTGCTGTTCATGTCTGGGGTGGCTACAGCGTGTACGTCTTTGCCCTGTGTAAGAACAGCATTTATTTTTATACATTTTCGTTCTTTCATTTTCTCATTCACTCAAGTAAGTCTGTCAATACATTTCTTTTAAGCATGTAAGAGCAGTCTCTTCTTGATGTAGTTTTTGTCACCATCATCATCATCACATCATGACTACTACTACTAATGCTATCATTATCATCAACTATCTAATCATTTTTCTTCCTCTTTCTTTCTTCCTCCCCCATCTTCTTTTAGCATTTCAGTATATAACGATTTAATTATGTATTTGGGTTTGTGAATCATCCATGTCATGCCATAGCTGGAACGAAAACATATAAAGACATCATAAGCCCGCACCAGTCCAGTCACTGTATTTTTTATACAACATGCTGGTCTGAAAAGATAATATATCATAGACTGTCTTTCACCTAACAACTGTAACTTAGGCAAATATTCCAACTCAAGACAAAACATCAAACTGATCAATGTTCCTCAGCTTACTGTTGATCCTCCATCAAGATTTTACGCCTTATAAATATTATTATTATTAGCAGTAGTATTTTTATGTATTTATCTCTTTTTTCTTTCTTTTTCTTTTCTTTCTTTCTCAAGGCCTGACTAAGCGTGTTGGGTTACACTGCTGGTCAGGCGTCTTGCTTGGCAGATGTGGTGTAGCGTATATGGATTTGACCGAACGCAGTGACGCCTCCTTGAGCTACTGATACTGATACTGTTGATCCTCAGGTGTGTTCAGCAACCTGTTCACATGGCCTTTGAAGGACTGCTCTGTACGTAATTTGTGGAAGCATTCAGTGATCAGCCCAGTACCAAAGAACAAAAACCTTGTTTCTCTGAATGACTAGCCCTGACTCAAGTTGTCATGAAATGTTTGGAATGCATCAACCTGAAAGTGAAACACATTTTATTGTACACAACATCCTACCATGACCAATACCAATTTGCATATAAAAATGCAACCGTGGGACCACTACTACTGATGTCACACTAACCCTCTTCCACCATGCAAACACTTACCTACAGAAACTATTTTTGTTTGCATTTCATTTATTGACTTTTAACCCACATTTCACACCATTCAGTCACATCTCATGGTATGTAGACTGCATTCATTTAATATGTCCAAGGCTCATCTTATGTGTAAAGTTTTCTGGTTCACAGAACTCAGTCCGTCTGTTTCCAACAAGCTCTGTCTTCCGTGAAAACAACTTACACTGGTGCTTCCCAAGGTACTGTCCTGTCACTTGTACTGTTCACACCATATATACAAATGACTGCACTGGCTCAAACACAACTCTGTTGATTAACCATTTCTCAAATTCTGATGTGTGTACTTTCAGCAAGTCCAACAATTTTCCACTTGGCGTAAAGAAAATTACTTAGAATAAGTTAGATCTAAATATTTAAAAAAACATAAAAAATATTGGTTTTACAAAAAAATGTCTCTCCCACTTCTGACCTGTTTATAAAGATCTAAAGAGAGCTTGAATATGATAATATAAACACTTGAGAAATAATATTGATCATAAGCTGAATTCTCATTCTTTTACAAACTCCATACACAGAAAATGCCAGTCTCGCATCTACTGTCTGCAAAAGCTCAGAAACATCAGAATTAACTCTTAAGTATTTCAGGGATTCTATAGATGCTTTATCAAATCTGCTTTAACTTTTTCTTTTAGATCGTAAGGTCTTGCTGTAAAATATAAAAATATGATAAGATTGTGAACATATGTAGCAGGGTTATGGGTGTGAAACAGAGCAGTTAACATGAACTGTACAATGTCAGAGTGCGGCAGACAGCCATGAGCCATGTGTATTTCAAAGGACAGCAGCCATACTCTTCAGAAGTTTTTTATCAAGTTCTACCACCAGTCACTTCAATGTCCCCCAAAACCAAAACAAACAGGACTAAGACTAAAGTAGATCTTTATTCCAAGGTCAATTCAACTGTTAAATAACAGTGACTGATGTTTTACAAAAACCTTGGGCAGGCTCTCAAAGCCTGATCAGTGTTGGGCTCATGTGAAGATCAGGCATCTGTTCCTTTTCTTTCTTTCATGAAGTATATATAATTATAGCTTTTAGAGGCGTTTGATTGGCTAAGAGCGGACCAGGCAAGAAGGGGCGTCTTTTCACTGTTAGCCGCGCGAAATTTGGCCAAGCAGAGCAAACCGATAGGCCTAGTTTGCATCAGTTTGACATGGTACAGTATATGACACCAAAATAATATTCTTGAGAATGAAAACTGAAACTATCTTTACTAATGTTGGTTTCATCATCTATACACTTCTGGGTAGGGATCAGCAGTGGCTGATTGTGGACAATAGTCAAAACTGGTTAAAAGTACCGGTACTAGTCTTACAAAAGAGAGTTATCATAAGCTGCACAGTTTCGGTTGTGGTCAGTACTGGTCAGCAAAGTCATACCAGGTTAAGTAAACAACATGATAAAATGCTGCATTCGGAAGATATTTTTTTATTATTACTATTATTTTACATGATTACTGGTGGTCAACAATGATCAGCAGTGGTCAGTCAATGACCAAGTCCAAAACAACCAAATTCTTAGTATGGTAACCCTCCTCCATGCTCTCCAAGGGACGAAAGAAATTAAGGAATATTTCACTGTTCGCTCTGCATGTGTATGTGTTTTCAATACAACTCTGTGTGTGTGTGTGTGTGTGTGTGTGTGTGTGTGTGTGTGTGTGTGTGTGCTACCTGTCAGACTCCACTACTGATCTGAATTATAAGGATGCACAGTGACATACTGACCTGGATATTGAGGTTCCCCGGAGTGCCAGTGGTGTTGGACTGTCCAGACATTCTGCTATGCGCTATTATTAGAAAGAAGAAAAAAAATCAAAATGAATATAACACAGGCAGATTATAGACTGAGGGACGGACAGACAGACAGAGATCTTTGTACTGAAACAGACATGTATATATATAATCACTCCTTGCAACTGATATCATGCACTGGTAACATTAACTGGTAATAGTACATTTCAGACTTTTTGTCAACATAATGTCTATTATTAGTATTACTATTAATCAGTAATGCCTTTTGCATTTTGCTGAGATGTGTATGTGTGCATCATAATTATCTCTCACACACACACACACACACACACACACACACACACACACCTGTGCCTACACACACACACACACACACACACACACACACACACACACACGGGCATACATAGCCCATGGCCTTCTGAAACATAACATTGAACTCGAAGACTGTAGGATCAGTTGGTTGGTGCATATTCAGTAGCTTCAGTGTATTTATTGCTCCACACATATAAGCAATGCCAAGAACACAGAAAACAGGAACAGTCAAACACTAACCAGGCAACGAAGTACAAATTATAATCCATGAATACTGTTTGGCCAAGATTCATATTACGCAACATAATCATAGAGTCTAGCATACAACTACAAGAGGCTTGGATCAAATTATCAACAAGATTAGACACCGACAGTAATTATTTGTGAAGTCACAAAAGAAGGTTTATGAGATCAAATCGGTACGGATTGACTTAAAATGGAAGAGTAAGAAGCTTGTAAAAGTTGTATCCACATTTTCAGAAAACGCTAATAAAAAAAACACGTAAAATGAGTAAGAACGATAATAATAGAAACCCACAACCCTTATTTATTCTTATTTTTG
Organism: Babylonia areolata; assembly: GCF_041734735.1. Classification (NCBI taxonomy): domain Eukaryota; kingdom Metazoa; phylum Mollusca; class Gastropoda; order Neogastropoda; family Buccinidae; genus Babylonia; species Babylonia areolata. The sequence goes on from NC_134901.1 coordinate 2,478,110, forward strand.
TTGATTATAGTCCAGCCGACCACACACGGCCATATCAGGGCTGTCAAACCATACAAATGCTCAACAGCATTAACACAAAACTGTCACATCTACACAAAAAAATACAAAAAAAACCCACAAAGATAAACCCACAAAACAGTTCATGACACAGTATCCCAACCGTTTAGCTCCTTATGGCAGATAAGACAAGGCCATGCTGAGGACGCCAGCCATTCCACTTAATTTATGATTCATCATCCCCCAATTACAAAAAATCGTTAAAAAGGAAAAAAAAACCAAAAAAACTTCAAAGTCAAATCCAAACAAAAAATACATTAAAAAGGCCATATAGGCAAATAACGCTGCAAAATGGGCAGTTAGAGCCCATCCCAGTGTTTACATCTCACTACCTAATCGCCAGAGCAAAAATGCTGATAGTACATCATACACTGCGGGAAGGAGAAAAATGTGTCAAGGCTTGCTTGCAAATAGAAAGGGGAATGGACTGGGAAGACTGAAAAAGGAGGCAAAAGCGAAGACAGAAAAAAGGCAGAAACAAAAAGAGTGACAGAAAAGAGGAAATTTCTAGCACAGAATTTTCAGAAGGCGGGGAAGAAAGACCCCCGGCATCCCCACGGGGGTAACCCATAACCCTGCATGTTTGTCTTTACTGGAGGAACAAAAGAAAATAATAAATCAAATTAAAGAAAAATAAAATATCGGATCTGTTCGTTTTATAGGACTCAATCTTATTACATGGTGGCAGCGATTCAAACAACATCATGGCCAAAACTCCAGAAATCAACATGCCGAACTGTCCCAAAATCAAACGCGAAGCAAATCTCCACTTACCACGCGAAGGTAGTGTTGGTGTGTCCGAATCAAAGAAACCTGTAATACTAAAGTTAATTGTACTAATTCGTTGTCTTGAGTGTAGTGTAAGCATGAGAATGCGTGAAGCAACTTCTAAGTCGAAGCGCCGAGTCTCCGATTGTCTTCTTCCGGGAATGCAAGTTGGCTGGGTGGAAAGAACGAAACTACCCATTGGAGTAATGTCCCTTGATCCATCCTTGACAGTCGTTACTGAACACATGTACAAATACTACATCTCACCATCCTGGTCATGTCCTATTTTAGCGTCAGAAATTATTGCACCCATTGGTTACATTTTCATGGTTTGTGGGAACAAAAACAGAAAAAGCAAGATGGTGGCACGTTAGTTCAATGACTGAATCTGCATCAAATTTGAGTAAAATAACATACAAAATAAGAGTCGGGTTTTAAGTCCTATTTTAGCATCCTAAATTCAGTAAGAGTCAAAATCCACTAATGGTAATATCGCTTCATACATGCCCAAGTAACATAGCCAGTAACATAGGTTCCGGATTCTAGGACGCTGAAAAAGGACGTATAACTATTTTAGCATCCTCAGTAAATTCAGGAACTGACCCGGGCATGCAAGGTCTGTTCCACCGTCCGAATCCGGAGAATTGCTGCCCACTGATGCACTAATGGAGGGTAGGTGGGATTGAAGATGCTGGGGTGGGACCAACTGTTGGTTCTTGCTGCTGTTCAGTGTTGAATCAGTTGTCGATTGCGGGGTAGACGGTGTCATTGGTGCAGCTGGCACAACTGACATTTGTCTTGTTTGACTAGTTTTGGGACTTTCTTTGTGTCGTTGGCGTAACTGGTGTGTTGTCATTGACTGCTGATGACAGCACTTCAGTTGAGCCTGATGACTCCTTGATGTTTTTAGGAGGTAAGATAGTGGATAACTGGTTCTTGACGCTGCTTGTCACGGTGTAATCCAGACAGAATCGTCTGTTTTGAGAGTTGCGGGGAGATCGTTTGCAGCACGTCAGTCATTTATCCTTGTTGGTTGCTTCCTTGTTACATAGACACTAGAATTCCCTGAGATACTAGTGTCTTTGCTTGTTAGCACTAGCTTCACATTCAGGAGTGGGGTGGTGGGGGGTCGGGGTTGAGGGTTGAGGGAAAAACTGGGACTTTTGTTTTCCGGCGGCCCATGAGGATTTCTGCCGGCTGGGGATTATCCGTTTTGTAGCGGGCGGAAGGGTTGCACTGCCGCGGTACGTAAGCATCGCCATGTACGGCCGGGTCTTTGTCACGTTCTTTTTTTGGTGGCTGTTTGATAGTCCTAACAGCCCGTTCAGTTCCTCCGTTGGCTTGTGGGTATTTTGATGAGCTCAGTGGTCACATGCCGGCCGTGAGTGTGTGAATCCATAATATATCACTCTGTTGCGAATTTTGCAAGTTCATGCCGGCCGGCTTGCAAACTGGTCGCCGGGACCATAGTTGGCTGACAGTATCACTGAGGAATTCTATGCGCAGTAAAGACAATTTTCACAATTAAGCTGCATTCGTGAGATTGTTTCACTTCTATCCACCTCAGTGGAATGATAGTCCACAAGGAGCACTGAGGTTGTAGTTGTTTTTTTTTTTCATTCAGTTCAAGACTCTTGAGATCCATTCCCAGCCGTGACCATGGACGGCCGGGCACACTACAAGATGAAGTTAGGAGTGGTTCTTTCTGCTCCTGCTTAGTGATGAATGGCAAGCCGGGGTAGCCGAAACACTTGTTCACGGCCATTTCCTCAGTGTCTGGGGAGATGTACGGCCACCAGACGGAAGAAAGAGTCCAGTGCGCGGCATATATATATATATATATATATATATATATATATATATATATATATATATATAATTATCCCAAGAAGATGACCATCTTCATACATCTAGGGGTGAGAAGCGATCGTCGAACAGGAGAAGGTCGTCAACGATGGTAAGATGTTTCCGGTTGAGACAACTGATACTGCTTGTAGACTGGCCACTGTGCAGCTGTTTGTGCAGTACTCTTGAACATTTCTGTAACACATATTCAGCGATTTGCGCCTCACACGGCGGATTTCTTGCAGCTTCAAACATAGTTATTGCTGGGAGAATGTCTGTTTTAGTGAAGGCTGTTATCTCATTGATGAGGTCAATGTCAGCAGAGTTCAAATTACCGACGTGCGCTCCTGACAGGTTATCGGCGATGATGTTCCTTGCCTTCAACACAGTATGAATGACTTTTGGGTTGCCAGTGTATCGCATGGGTCGAAGCCTTAAGCGCAGTACTGTATGCGAGGCAGCATTTTGTACAGTTCGGTGGTGTTGAGGAGTGGGACCAAAGGTCTGTGATCTGTTTCCACTAAAAAGTCTGGGCCCAAGGCGTAATCGCTGAACCTTTCACATGCCCAAGTGGTTGCCGGTGCCTCCTTTTCAATCACAGTGTACGGTTCTTTTCTGCGTCACTGAGGGAGCATGAGATGTAATGCCGGTACTGTCCTCCAGGATCCATCATCTTGAATTAGTGTAGCAAGACTGATGCCACTGTTTGAAACGTCAGCTGCAATAACTGTTGACCTTTGGGGGTTGTAATGCCGGCCACTGAGGACGGGTGGGAATGTGAGCAGCTCTTTCACTTTCTGGAAAGCAAATTGCTGACTGAGGAAGATTCCATACGCAGACATCGTTTTTGCGACTGAGGAGTTCACGCAAATGATGTTGGCAAGTTTGGGAATGCATTAGGCAAGTTGATTCACCGTTCCCATAAAAGAATACCTCTAAGCAGGTACAAGGCCATTACACCACTGATCGCCTCACAGAAAGAGACTCAGAGAGAGGAGCGGCCGTAAGTCTAGAGTGAAAGGTTGCCGCGCACGATCCTTTGCAAATCAAACGAATATTGGCATCATTTCAAAACCAGCGTTGCGCAAATTTCTTCACAACGGAACAGAGTGTCTCTGGGATTTCCAAAATACATTAGACTGTGCAACACGCTAGACGCCATGTTCATGGTATCAGAGATCTTTTCGGCCCACTCCTCTTGTGGCAGATCGGTGGCACTGTGTGTGTGTGTGTGTGTGTGTGTGTGTGTGTGTACATGTGTCAGGAGAGCTGTGTGCATGTGCGAGTGCATGTGTGTACTGTATTTGTGTGAGTGTGCGCGCGTCGTGGGAGTCAGTTGTGATACAGTGTAGGAATTATGTGCGTGTGTGTTTGTTGTGGGTGGAGGGTTGTGTATGTCTGTATTGTGGGAGCTAAGGAGTATAGGAATGTTCACGTGTGTTTATGTGTGTACGTGTGTGAGGGGATATTGGCTTATGTGTGTGTGTGTGTGTGTGTGTGTGTGTCACGGTGTGTGTGTGCTGTGGAAGCTGCGATACTGTTTGTGCGTGTATGTGTGTGTCATTGTGTGTGTGTGTGTGTGTGTGTGTGTGTGTGTGTGTGTGGTGGTTGGGATCTCACCTTGGTCCAGAAGATGGGCGCAATAGCCAAGTGGTTAAAGCGTCGGACTTCCAATCTGTGGGCCCCGGGTTCCAGTCGAATCTTGGTAAATCTTTGGTTTTTAAAGGGTGGAGGTTTTTCGGACTGAGGTCAACATAAGTGCAGACCTGCTAGTGCCTGAGCCCCCTTCGTGAGTAAACGATCAAATACTCATGTTAAAGATCCAGTAATCCATGTCAGCGTTCGGTGGGTTATGGAAACACTGAAGAACATACCCAGCATGCATACCCCCGAAATCGAAATATGGCTGCTTACATGGCGGGGTAAATAAACAAAATGGTCAAACATGTAAAATGTTACATGGCTGAATGAGTATATGCGAGTGTGACTGAAACCTGATTGAATGACGCTGGAAACGAATGATGAGCAACCAATGGCAGCTGTCAGTCAGCTCTACCCAGGTAGGCAGCAGTACGCAGGCACTGTTTTAGCTCAATGTAAACACCGGCTCCGCTTCGTTCCTGACTCCACTAGATTTAATTGATGCTTTTTCCTGCAGATCGCCGAAAAAACTGAGGCAGCTTAGCGTGGAACAATTACCGAATAACACGTTACTTAAAAACACAAATTGGAGTCAGTTTAAAAACTTCACAGCTTGTTCTTGTCCCAGCATTTGACAGATAAACATTAACAAGTGCTACTACTTCTGCTACGACTGTACAAGGACCCTACTTCCCATAAGCAAAATATAATAATTGGCCCAGTTTCTGGACTTAATAAAATTAACTCTTTATAAAGCTAACAAAATTGACACTTGGCAAAGTTTGTTCAACCTCAATACTCATGCCTGGCACAAAAGAACTTTGATGGACGTCGTGCTTACAGCTGATCTCAAGAAACAGAAAACGTTAAGTGTGAGTGTGTGTGTAGGGTTATCGCACGGGGAAAGGAGGGTGGGAGGGACGAAATGTAAAGCGCTTTGAACAGAATTTATGTCAAAACGTGCTATATAAATGTCCATTATTACTATTATAATTACCATGCAACGAGGACAGCTTTTTGTGATGAGCCAGACTGGACCGTGTTGACCAGGACAGGTACAAAAGATCTGGCCCTGAGTGAGGACTTGACATGCAAAGTACGAGCATACTAGGACGGGAGCAACAGGGCAGCAGCAGCACCATAAAGCTTCCAGGAAATGCTGGTGTGAGGAGCACTAAAAGTTGATCAATACCCTCCCCAACCCCCAGCCCTCCCGCCGTCCCTGAGACAAGAGAGAGAGAGAGAAAAGAGAAAGAGATTTGCCCACGGCCATTGTTTTGGCCCAACACTCGACTTATATCACAGATTGACATAAGTTTTACATTTGGGCCAACAGCAAAGTGAGAGCTGTATTATCAATGGTTTCTCCAGTCAATGGGAAATCATTTACAGCTTAGTCTATTGTGAAGGACTATGACTCTCAAACTAGGAGGCAAAATTGCACTGGCTCTTAGTGCTGCAGCCTTGTGGGCTAGTTGGCCTTTGGGAACCATCCCAACGCCAACTGTCCTAAAACCCTCTTGGCTGAGAGAGTGGGGATGTAACTTGGGCAAGACACTCTCCACTATAATCAAATTCTAGCCCAAATAGTCGGAACAGCAGTTGCCTCCTCTGCTGTTCTGATGGTCATAGTCAGACACGACTATCATATATCATTGTTTCTCTTGCCTGGGGACAGAAAGAGAGAGAGGGAGATTGGGAGTGAGAGAGAGACTGAACTGGTGAATGTATCAGCTGAACTGTTTGAAAAAGAAGGATTGTAACAAACTTACACACTGTAAACCTCACTCAACCACACATGCATACATACAAACAGTAGCGATACAGGAAGTCAATAATGACAGCCCTCTTCAAAGTTTATTGCAGAACGTCATGTCAGAGTCCTGTCAATCTGGTGGATCACTACAATACACAGAACATGTACATGAATAATACATGGACCACACGCATCATGACACCAGTCAACTCTGTCCATGTACACCTGGGACCACCTGAGAAGGATGCACCCCAAACAACAAACTCTTCGTAATTCATATCAACACATCAGTGATACACTGGACCAAGCATTCACTTCCAGGTTACAAGAATGATGTTACTTTAAATCACGCTAGCACAAGAGAAAACTTGAATGAAACTGTTACAAGGGTCTGGTATCAGTTTCACTGGATAACCTCTTACAACCTCTTCACTCATAAGATTATTAGGATTTAACTAAATAGGACAGTCATGATCAGAAAATGTAACACGAAAAAGGCAAGTTTGTAAGACTAGCTTGTAATAACATGTTTCACTTTCAGTATTGCCTTTTTTTTTCCTTTTTTCTTTTTTTGGTATTTTTAACACATCTAAATTCAAACAGTTTTGAAAATTGGTCAAATTTTCCCTTAGCAAAAAAAAAAAAAAAAAAAGAAAAGAAAAAAAAAAGCCAACTGTGCACTAACTATAAGACAACCTTGCCATTTATTACTAATCCTTTCGAAAGCTGTCAATTAAAACAAATAGGAAATTTAGCAGTTATCAATCAGTGAATGAAATGGAAGGGTTGTTTTGGTGAAGCACAAGTTCTATTCTGGGTAAATTTTATTCTTTACCCCCCCCCCCCTTCATTCCCCCTTCTCCCCCAAAAATCAAGATGAATGCTACAAGGATGCAAACATCCCAAGAGCCATAAATAAATCTACTATTGATCCACTTTACTATTGTTCCAATCTACTATTATTTTGAAACAGAAAGGGCGCAGTTAGGAAATAATGCGAGAATGGGATCAGAATGACTGACATTTTATTTTTAATCATAGATGGAGAGAGAATACATGGAACTGCAGGTTACAAACCAGAGGCCTGAAATCTTCCTTTTTTTTTTTTGTTGTCAGCTTATTTCTCACAGTTTTAACATGGCTGTTCAGCACATGAACTCTGTTATCTTCACCTCAACAGTATTTCCTTTAGACTGTTGAAGAAGTCTTCATACAAACTCTTCTTTTTTCCATGTGTGTTATCAGCAATATTATGTCAGTATTCAGTGACAAAGCAAGGACAAGTGGCAGGCAATCGATGAAGCAGTGTTTCATCCAGGCTTTCATCATTTTCCACACCAACAAACATGTACCTGACCGTCATTCAGCATGAGGACTGGGCAAAAAAATCAAGGATAAAACAAAAGGAATGATGAAAGAGAGTCAGAAGATGAAACAGACAATCAGAAGATGAAACAGACAATGCATCACTTCAAAAAGTCGGATATAAACACATTTGATTTACAAATGATGTGACCAGCATGTGCTAAAATGAATCAACATAACAAAGTGCTCAGTGTTCATAATGATGACACCCTCATCTCACAAGCTGATGCAGTCTTCAATACCTCCCTAGCTCAATTATACGTTTACTGAATCCATCAATCATATTAATTAAAAATGAGAAGATTCTCGTACCTATTTCTGGGTCAACGATGGCCAAAAGATTCTATTATCATAAAAGAATGGGTAACAAGTGAAACATCTGGTGCATTTGAAATCTAATGGAAAAGTGTTGGTGTCTATGAATTCAGTCATGACATTTACACGCTGCATCCTATACCAGAAATGTTGATTTACTGTTGAAGATGTCAATATATTTATTATCCAACTGAAGTGACAGTTCACAGACAGAAGAAAGTCTCATTGTCTACTTCCTTTACAAACCCACATTCATCAGGAAAACTTGACCACTGCCTCCATGACTCCTTATTTTCCAAGTCACCTTTCTTCTTTATTTACCTCATGTGAAAAATGTAATTGAATTATATCCACTCGAGTAAGAATGCAAGTGTTGATTTAAATTTGTGTGTGTTCAACTGTATATGTTTATGTGTGTCAAAATACTCATGTGTATGTGTGTTTGCAACCGCACACTGGCTGGAAAGAACAGTGCACTTGTAAATAAGACAGTATTTGAGAGGTGATGAATAAAACATGTCATTAAAAAAATCTCTAACAGTGTTTATTCAGGGATACCAGACTAAGATCTAATCTTCCGCTTAATGAAAGTCAAGATTTTGGATGCCAGTGCTTTTGTCTGTAAATGTGTTTACATTTTCACAGTGAGCAAAATATGTCTAAATGCATGAAAAAGAACACTGCCTATGTATGACAATCTTGTCACCATTACCAGTCACGCACATGCACACACAAATTATTCCCAATACAAGCAGCTGTTAACCTAAATTACATCATATTGCACGTCAGTATAGAGAGCCATTTTCTTTCCCGCACACACAGTCACTCCTACTTTTCCACGAAAAACAGATTTCACAGATACACACATTCATATAAAGCCACACATGCATGGAACAGCATCAAGCATGCCCATGATGGAATGCAGAATCAAGTTGGTAATAGCAGACAGACTTAGTGCCTTCTTAGGCCTTATTTCTTTTATTATATTTTTATACTATTATTCATCCATTCAATTTTCATTATTGTTTGACTAAAAAAAAAAAAGAGGAAAAAAACGAAGATAAAGTGGATTTGGAAATCACTAGACTATCTTTTTTTTCTTTTAAACTATCTTTTTTTTTCTTTTTAAAAACTTGTTTTAAGCAATAAGTGTGACATAAAAAAGGATCCCCCCCCCCCAAAATCAATTTTATTCCTTTGAATGAGAATGTTAAGAAACTAGCATTACCAGTAAAATCATAATTTGTCACAACACTGACTTCCCATATGGCTATATAGGTCAAATAACTGTCATGCAAGATCTAAAAAAGCAAACAAAAAAACAAACAAACAACAACAACCACAAAAACAACCACCAACAAACAATACAACTAACTATTCATGAAAAATCACAAATCACTCAAAATGAGGAGAACACACACAAAGGCAGTAAGAATAAAACCACAAAGATACAATTCATCTTCCCCTTCATATGTGCAGTGACACAACCAAAACAAACACCCGCCACAGAACACATACGTGCACATTCAGACATACCAAGAAACCGCTACACAAAAACAGAAAGTCACAAAATCAATATCCTCATCACAAGAAAACAAATACATGGTCACATTATCAATAAGAAATAAATGTGTTCCTCCATCAAATAAATGAAAGCAGACAGCTAGGTACGAATTGTATGGGTAGCAACTGGCGTGACATTCGCATGACATTCAAGTGACATTTGAATATATTTTGTCCAGTACAGCTGAACTTTTTGTCATATATATATATGTGCATATATACTTGCACCAAACAAATCACCATTTACTGATTCATCATTTCATTGCATTTAATCTGACACAGAAGGAAAAAAAACAACAACATATACTGACACATCAAGATTACATGAAAACAAAAGTTTGTATGGTTATGATAATATTCATATTCCCAATGGGAAAAACTCACAGGTGAAGCAACAACAAATACACAAACAACTGGATCACAAGAAAAAATGTTAAATCTTCATAGTCTTTACAAACAAAAAAAAAAAAGAAAAAAAGAAGAAAAAAAGAAAAGAACAACTTTTAGATAAAAGAACTAAGAAGACAACTTCACTGTAAAAAACAAAAACAAAAGAATAGAAAAAACAAAGTGCTGGTGACTTCATGAATCACAGCCAGTCTCTCTCTGAGTACAATCAGCTGTTATGAGGGATAACATTTTGTGCCGGACATTCTGAGTCTACTTTGTTCCAAATGACTTCATCACAATAACCCAGGAACAAAACTACAGCCACAATAAGTGATTCTGTTGGCTTTAACTAGCTCACAAAACTGACTACTAACCCCTTATACTATACCATCCTGCCTAATAATATGCCCAGTAGTACCGGCAGTATTAATTTGAGAAGGCCAATCAATTGGTGATCAAACCACTGGATTTACTACGACATCAACAAAAACCCAGGAAAAGAATAATCCAGATTTTCTTTTCAGTCAAAAAGCCTGTATCACATGACTTGCTATATTACCTGTCCTAGTTGAATTGTTTATGTTGTACACTATAAAATGTAATATAGTTCAGTTAGTTGACAGCCAGCTCACATTCTAAAGGCTTTGAGTTTGATTCAAATACCTGGCATTCTTGATGCTCGACTTCATGACTAACGAAAGGAAACGGCATGTACAGAAACTGTCATGTAATTAGTTCTTATACAAGCATGTCCTTTTTTTTTTATTGCCTTTTTTTAAAACTTTTCCCCCAAGATTAATCATAAACACAATTCAAGATGTACATTATTTTACTGGTGTGGCCAATAAACAACACAAAATACTTTACTAGTAAGCATTAAAGCTCACAGTATTCCCATTAGCAATAATTCTATAGATCTAGCTTGATAAGACAGAGACAAAGAGAGAGAGAAGCAGATAGAGACAAAGAGAGAACAGGATTAGTGGGTGGGCAGAGAAATACCAAAGCGTTTTCTGAAACACCACACTACCATTGCTGCTCAAACAGATAAAATACTACACAGAACTAGTTTAAATACTCTCTTTTAAAACATTGTTCACACAAGTAACTGAAGTGAAAAAGATTCAGAAAAGGAACACTTGAAAATAAAATCAAATAAAGTAGTATAAACGTTTCAGAAAGTGTAATCCTTAACCAGATGGAAGAAAAACAGAAGTCAGAAAGTTTGAGATGTAGTGCTGGAGAAAACTGTAATAAAATATAACAGGAAAAAAAAAAACCAGAAAAAAAGAAAAGAAAAACAAAAAGAAAGGTGGGTGTGGGAAGGGGGGGAACTGTTGTTTCCAGAGGCTAAGACGTTGGTCACATGCCGCTCGCCTTGCAAGCAGCGTCATCCTCACAGCAGCAGAGCCGTGGCCTGCCCTCCCTCCAGTTACGTTTCCTCGGCGCGGCCAACCTCTCAGCAGCAGCCACCCCCCTGGCTCCCTGGGCCCCCACCGGAGGGCAGGTTCTGGTTGGTGGGGGAGTGCTGGGGCCCAATCTTGATGCCGTTGGCCTGCCCACATAATAATGATAATGATAATACTATAATATCACATCATTATTAATAACAAAGTTCAGAGGGATCATCCTTCAAGAGCCCCAAGGCATACCAAAAATTGCCTGCCCACATTTTGATACTAACTATAATAATAACAAAAATAATAATAAATAACAATGATGGTGATGTATAGAGTTTGTCTTTCAAGAGCCCTATGACTTCTAGCATTTGTGGGCTGCAACTCCACACTCACTCATCTGAGTGGGCTTTTAATTGTGTACGACCCCGCCATTTAGGTGCCAAATTTTAGGCTTCATATGAATGAACGCTGACATGGATAACATGATCTTTTATGTGCATATTTAATCTTTTCTGCACGCATATATATATACACATGATTACATGTCTGGGGTTCAGGCATTAGCAGGTCTGCACATTTGTTGACCTGGGTGATCAGATATATCTCCTGTCCAGTCTTAACCTACCAGATGCACTGAAAATGGGGTCGTACTGAGGAAACTTGGGTGAGAATTAAGTGCCCTAAACATGTGGCCGCCATGCCCATCAAGCACAATAACAATTATTTCTCAGAACAAAACCCAACCCCCCCCCCCACCCCCCCCAAAATCAACAACAGAAAACCACTCTTAACTCATTCCACTTATGCCCGAGCACTGCTCAGATACCAGTGTGTGTATCTCCAGACCAATGAATCCACTGAATCAGTTGAATAAATCAACTGTTTGCTCACCTTTCAACCGAGGAAGGGACACGACTACTGATCAGACTAACATTGTGGAGCAGTTGACTTTCTCACAAAGTTCTGAGTGCAATCTGAGCATTGCTGAACACTTGTACAAGTGTTGAGAGGGCCAAAAGTAGAGGACCAAGAGTGTCCGCGAATCGACTGCAATCGCGCCTTAATTTTACCCCGATCGCCCAATCAAGCCATTTATGTGACCTGGTTGAAGACATAACTTGACAAAAAACAGGAATGCCAGAGAATTGACAGACAGACAGAAAATACAAAAAAACTTAGCCATATGAAGAGCACAGGAACAGGAGTCAAGATGGCTGCCGGAAAAAGAGGGCGCTAGTTAGTGGGGCAAAGGGGAGGTTACCTACTTCCGGGAGGTTATCGGCCGTAGCTATTTTCGTTTTCTCCGCATAAGCGGATAGTAGTTTGCACAGGACAGGAATGTCAGACCCCTGCCAGAGTCTGCACTAGTGGGTCACGGTTAAGTATGTGTAATTAAACACTTGTTTTTGTTGTTGCAAGTTTTATTATATCTATGATCATAATATAAACAACAGTATTTTGAGTATCAAAACTGTTCTGATGTCTTTCTTATGCATTCAGTTCTGAATATGACAACTGAATTAATAAAATGATAATCATAAACACTGACAAATGAGGCCGTATGCGAGTCATCAACGTCAACTTTTTTTTTTTTTTTAGTTTTCAACACAGTACTGCACTTACTAAAATAGATTCTGCAGAATGATACATATTTTTTCCCTGACCACTAAACCCACAACTATATGTTCTAAAAGTATCACTAATATTAAATAATAATAGTAATACTGCAGACTTGACAGAGCTGAGACTGACCAGAATGCTCAAAATATCAAACTGTTTCTTGTGGACTGTATGTGTGGCACAATGATTAGAATATATATATATATAAAAGAACAAACAGATGCCACTGTAAAAGGAGGTTCTAACACCTGGTGTAGAAAATCTTCAATTTCTGTAAATCTAAATTTATATAAAAAAAAAAAAGAAAAAGAAAAAGCAAAAAAAAAAAAGCAGCATAATATTCCTGTCCTATAAAAAAACAACAACCCCAACTCTGGAGGCGAAACCAGATCCCACCTCATTGTTGATGTCAAAGACCCCATCCTGGATCTTCTGGTAGATTTCTTTGGCTGTGTTGATGAAAGCCTCCTCTACATTGGCGGCAGTCTTAGCCGACGTCTCCATGAATATCAAGCCATGCTCACGAGCGAAGGCTTCCCCTTCTTCTTTCTTCACCTCTCGTCGGGCCTCCAGGTCACTGGAACACACAGTTTGGTCAAATTTAATATTTCTTCTTCAAACCACCAAATGAATGTAAATACCATCTTCAATGAAAACAGAAAAACAACAACAACAAAAAAAAAGTTACTAAACATTTCATCTCAAAGTCAAAACGACAAAATTAAATGAGATCATGTATTGTGTGTTCATAATACAATTATGAATAAAGAATTAAAAGACATGTACATCTACATGCCTAAGAATTCAAAAAGATCTAGACATTTCATTTGTCTAATCATGTCAAAGTTAAAATCAAGATGAAATAAATCTAAAAACAGTCAAGTCATATCTTTAGATGAAACAAATCTACATACAGTTAGATCATATCAAAGAGTAGGAGACATAAAATAACCACAACATTGCATACCATTTCTATATGGTAACTGCCAAGCTTAACATACCATTTTAAAACCCTACCCAAGCAACAGGCAAATCTAATCTGTTTCAAGCCAAATTCTGTCACACTGTTAATCAGTGACCAACAGCACAAACATCAACTTTGCCACGGTAAATTCTGACGCCAGAGTGACAACATCCTATGTTGTAGCAGACAACAGTATTGACTTCAGTACATTGAAAAACTCACAAGAGCAAGTATGAACATGCAGTCCATAGGCTTGCAAATGGACTGACATAGATATGTGGACCATCTGACTGATCACAGCTTGCCAGGACTTACCAGACTTACTTCATTAAGAACCACTATTGCCAACACATACCTCTTGTTTCCAATCAGCATGATGACCATGTTGGAGTTGGAATGTTGACGTGCGTCCTCCAGCCAGGTGGTCAAGTGGTTGAAGGTGTCCCGTCGTGTGATGTCGTACACAAGCAATGCCCCAGCGGCGCCTCGATAGTAGGACCTGGTGATGGACCGGAACGACTCCTGTCCAGCCTATTTAACAAATGTCAGCGATAAAGTTCGGTTTGTTGGTTGGTTGGTTGTGTCACCTCAATAAGGGTTTTTTTTGTTTTTGTTTATTGTCATTACTGTACACATGTGTGTGTGTGTGTCAGCTTGTGGGTGCATGTGTGCTTGACTAAAGCCTGACTAAATGACACTGAATGAATGATGAGCACTGAAAGGAAACTCGATCAGTTCTATCAAAACAGAGAGCCTGTTGTTTCAGTGAACCAGGTCAGGAAATCCAAGGTGGCTGCCGGAAAAGAGGATGCGGCTTCCAGTAACACAAGGGAGGTAACTACCAAGGGAGGCTATTTGCCGCGGCTTCTTTCGATTTCTCTGCATAGCAGACAAGTAGTTTGGACAAGACAGGAATCCAGACCCCTGCTGGAGTCTGCACCAGTGGGTCATGGTTAAGTATGTGTAATTAAATCCACATTTAATAATAATAATAATAATAATAGTATTTATATAGCACTGAATCTTGTGCAAAGACAAATCAAAGCACTTTGTAAAGTACTTAGAGCTTGGTCTCTGAAAAAAGGCACTATGGCAGGTATGGGTAATTGTGAACAGCGTATAATTGCGAACGATTCGTATACCTCATCACTTTGAGGTGTTCTTAATGGCTGCATTTCACAATTTTATGTCTGCTTCGACCTTTTTCTGATGCCTTAATGAATACACATTTCCAAGAACCAGTCAAACATCAGCTATTTCTATTTCTTCTCTTCACGCACCATTGCCCACCAAGGTTACAAATGTGCTCTCAAAATCCTAAAATCGAGAGAAGCAAGTACAGTAGTATGACTTTTACATCGTTCAAATTAGTTGATTCAATCGGAGATGTTGAATGTGCATAACCTGTGCTGGCCAGGATAATTTAAGAAAGCACATTGGTGTTGGATCAGAACGTTAGTTTTGACAGGAATCTGCAAAACAGTGTCGTATGCAATTAAACCATAGGATATTTTGACGCGAGTCTATTTGCAAACAATGCAGCACAGTTACTGAGCACTCTCAAAACGCGTGTTTGTGAGCGTTGTGGGTGTTTAGATGTGTGTTTGTGTGCATGTATGATCCAAACCAACAATACAACAGTCTGGTGCAATGTTCTAATAATGTCAAGTCTAATGAGTTAAAGATCTACTTCTGTTTTAATTATCTGCATGTACCCAAAGCCACTGTTCGCAATTGGACTTGCCCGTTCGCATTTACCCTCAGGCACCTTTGTTATTTCAAACGTTGACAAAACATGAAAAGAATGAGCAGACGAACTTTTCCTGCTGCAACCAGTCAGAGAAAGCCTTCAAAAACAAAAGAACTATGTCTGACTATCGTACGACATGTTTACAGCACACACGATGAGCTGGTCGCTTCGACTGGATCGTTTGCAGTTAGGCATACCAACCCAATAAGTATCCATATAAATCAATCAATCATGTTTCTTTTTGTTTTTTGTCATTCAGTATAAAGTACTTAATAAAAAGAGTACAGTTAAATTACAAATAACACGTTCATTACACTGCTAACTGTGTGTGTGTGTGTGTGTGTGTGTGTGTGTGTGTGTGTGTGTGTGTTTGTGCGTATGCGCATGTGTCTATGAATATATATATATATATCTATACATAAACTGACACAGGCTTTTGCTGTGTTTGCAGCTATGTTTCTGAACAGTCTGAGAAGTGGCAAAGTCTTGCTGTGATGTGGCCAGAGATGGAAACCGGCAGTAATGAACAGGTCTTTAAACAAGGCCACTGAAATGATACAATGAACTTGGGAACAGTCAGGTACTGTTCTAAGCAATAGCAATCACAAAATAATGCAATAGCTTGTTGAGAATACTTGTCAGTAAATGGACAACATTTTATTCCTGCATTGAGAGAGAGAGAGAGAGAGAGAGAGAGAGAGAGAGAGAGAGTACATTCGCATGTACGCACCATAAACTAATTTGCAACAGCAATTGTACTGTGCGTGTATTTGTTCTCAGCAGCAGATCTGTGTCTGAGGTCTGCATCACTGTGTGCATGTGTGACAGCACATATCTATTTTGATTTTTTCTTTTTATTCTGAAGAGGAAGGAGTAAGGGGGAGGATGAAAAAAACTAACAACTAATCACAATGACAGTGGGGCTGCCGTGCCGAATGGGAAACTACAAACTGCCATGACCACAGACACAGCAGCTGTTGCCCTCACCGTGTCCCATATCTGCAGTTTGATTTGCTTGCCATCAATCGTAATCATCCGCGCCCCAAACTCCACACCTGCACAGCAAAATGATAAATAAACAACAACTGCTGACAGGCAGAGACAAACCCACCACACATGCATCCATTTATTGTTCTCCTGTCTGTGCACATGTAATAACAGTTTACGGTTATTGTGTTAAGTCTATTACTGTATTAGGAACATGGAATACATTGATGTTCTCTCTGTCTGAAACACAGAAAATTCTGCTGCAACACAAAAACTACAGAGAGACAGAGAGAGGGGCAGAAGAACTTCTTGCAAAAATTCAAATAAGATTCCACATATATGCAACCATATATCCAGTTCACAGGATACATTTTTCTTCCTGGCTTTTTTTCTTCTTCTTCTTAAACAAAAACAACACAAATTCAATGATTGCTCACATCTAACAACTCAAATAAAAAATCATGCCAAACTTGTCAAAGCAAGCAGATTATAAAACAAAATTTTCATCAGACTTGAGGCTGAAAGTGTACTGAAACTGTAATGAAATACAGAACCACATATTTGCACTGGCTGATGTATTCATGAACACCCCTTGCCCACTGCTGAGGAGTGCTGGTGTATTTGGCATAATAAGGCTGTCATCTCCCTTTAAAAAGACAAGTCTTCAGATATGGATGTCAGTCACCATTTTGTATAAATTTTGGATTCTTCCACTTGGGATTGCATTGCTTTCGTTCAGCAAAACCAACATCAATAATTAGAACACAAAATGTAGCAAGTAGTCTTCAAATACATGCCACACTCATCTCTTGTCAACATGCTTCAGCAGTCAAAGTATTAAAAAAAAAAAATAAAAAAAAGGTCAGACACATGATGATGTTAAACATTTACCAACCTATTGTCAAGTCATGAACAGGCTGGAATCGCTTGTCTGTAAACTGCAGCAGGAGACATGACTTGCCCACACCTGCAAATTATTGTACAACAAATAATTAAACTGAGAGATTGTAAGAGACACACACACAAAAAATGAAACATCAAATTCAACAGATTCTGAACAATTATAATTGAACATGGAAATGGAACTGCTTTATTTCCATACATTAGTTAAAAAAAAAAAAAAGAAATAAAAAATAAAATAAAAAAAATAAAAAAAGAGGGGAAGGATGAGGAAAAGGAAGTTGAGAAGGAAAAGACCGAAACTGAAAGAGGAACAGCAAGAAACAGACTCAGTCATTGTGAAAGGGAGAGAGAGACAGAGGCAAAGGGAGAGATTGAAACAATGAAAGGAAACAAAGGATGCATACAATATAAACAAGGGAGACAGAAACGGAAGGAAGGAGATGACTGAGTCAGATTCATGTTGCATACAAATCACAATTACAAATGCATCAATATTAAATGGTGACAGCAAAGCTGAGAGAGTAGGAGAGAGGAAACAGTCTCTGTATTTTCAGACAACAATAACAGTCTGACTCGACTGACTTGACATTAAAACTATAGATCATTTAATTCATTCTTCTGTCAGAAAAATATTGTTATCTGTGATGGAGCATGATCTGTCATAGTGTAAAACTAAAAAAGAACAACAGTAACAAAAACTTTGTAACACAACAATGGTAAAATTGCTTGCTCATTCTAGATACTAGTAATTCATGATAGCCTGAAGTGAAAACAAATTTATGTACAACCCAGTTCTCTCCCCCCTTGCCCCAACCCCCCCCCCCCCCCCCCCCCTTTTCCTGAAAATGCTTTAAGGACACAATTGTTAAAATAAAACAATCCATCAAAAATTAGCAAGTCCAAGACTGTAAAATCAAGATTAATGAATATTATACAAATTTATGCAAAAACTGAAAATGGTGTGTTTGACTCACTGAATTTGATTACCTCTGTAGTTTGTAATACAAGCTTTATTTGGTTTTATGCTGCAGCTATCTCTGGATCATAATTTAACCAACCAGAGATACAAATAAAAGTCAATCTCGTCAGTACATGTTCAGATGCTGTTTTTTTAAGTTAATTTCTGCTTAATTATGGAGGAATATGACAAATGAGTATACATAATATCATTCATCAATAATACATACTAAACACTTATGTATGTATGCCAGTATACAGTATACAAATCGACACAGATGAGTGAGATATATATTGCAAGTTTGTGTTAATTTGTTTCAAAGTTTTAAATGCATCTGACAGTTATAGTGTATGTGTATACAAGTATATCATATATTTATCTTATCTGCATCTGATAGTCATGGTGTGCATGTATAGATATCTATCTTATCTATCTTTATACATGTAATATATGGATATGTATTTTTGGAACTGCAAAAATATTTTTGCGCACACACACAAACACACTCACAGTGACACACACATTACCTACACCAGTTCCTCTAACACATCAAATCAATTTTCATCCTTGTGGGACAGTTTACTGAACTCTCCATTTAACCCACAAGCAAAACATAGTTTTATCTTCTATGATAAAGAATACACACACACACACACACATATATGTGTGTCTCTGTATGTGTGCGTGTGTGTGCGTGCGCACATGCGTGTAGAACAAAAGCTGTACACAAAGCTGAAGCAGCACATTGCCAGGTGAATCATTAGCAGCAGCCAATATGTGGCAAGAGACACAGATGGCGACTGGTGTGTGGTGTGACAAAAGACTGCCACACACGGGCCAAGTGGGGAGCCTGCCTGGGCTCCACACAATAAATGATTCACTCAATACAGTCAGGGATTCTGCCAGCTGTCACCTGTTAGTGGGCATCCATACACACATGACACACCTTTTTTTCTTTCAAGTTAGTGTCTAACATATATGTACAGGGGTCCCCATCCCCTCAAGGACAGACTGTACTGATGATCAGTGACTGGATAAATTTTCTGCTGTTGGAGGCTATACCCTATATGGCTATTCATTCATCATACATAAGTTTACAGTTGCGCTAACAGCAAAGAGACAGCTGTATTATCAATGGTTTCTCCATTGCAATGGGAAATCATTTACAGCTTAGTCTTTTGTGAAGGACTCACTAGGAGGCAAAATTGCACTCGGTCTTAGTGCTGCAGCCTTGGGGGCTAGTTGGCCTTTGGGAACCATCCCAACACCGCCTGTCCTAAAACCCTCATGGCCGAGAGAGTGGGGATGTAATTTGGGCAAGACACTCTCCACTATCATCAAATTCTAGCCCAGATAGTCAGGACAGCAGTTACCTCCTCTGCTGTTCTGATGGTCACAGTCGGACGACTAGCATACATACTATATGAATTTCGCTTCTTTGTTCTACATGAAGCACTTAAAAAATCAATGCAAGTTAAATTCTGACTGAAAAGCAGGGATATGTGCTTGAGTAATCAGTAAGCATTGAGATTATGTGCCTAGTTTATGTATCTAGTCACACTTAAATAAACAAAAGCTAAAACACCTCCCATTCCCATTTCTGCCATCAGAGGAAAGGCACAAACATTATTACAACATGAACAAAACAAAGTGCTTCCTAACACTGAAAATGATACAGGAAAAACAAAATAAACAAAACCTCCTGTTAAGTCTATTAAAAGTATGATTAAACAGTAAATAACTGGGGTAGAAACCTCCTGCTGAACTGTATTAATATAACACCCACCACAGTGAATGTAAACAATCACTTCTTTCCTCAATCAAGCCCTTTTAACTTTATATGAACATTAAATTATGTTGCACTTGCTTTTTTCTCAAAAGAAATGTTCTGAGCCCTCAAAATGATGTCATTAATAAGTGAAGTCCCCAGCATTATTCACTTCTTTTCCTGTGTAACTTCTGATATTTGAAGTTTGCCATAAGAAGTAGCTGGTCATATTCATAAAGTCTGTCCACCGCCCAGGGCTGTAATATTTGAAAAAATCCCAAACAAAATAACAACAAACTACTGTGCATGTGCATCAATTGATGCAATCTTGGTGGCTGATATATATCTATAATATATATATATATATATATATATATATATATATAAAATCATAGTGCACTGCATGGAGAAGAGCCTGAGGGATGAATGATATGAAGTTCCCATCTATGATAATTAGCACACAGCTTGCAAGATGTCTGGGATGGCTCATCTTTCCACTTTGTAATAAAGTGTATACTGTATGAGTGTATCCAGAACAGAACTGAAGTTGTAAAGTGTATGATAAGTCTGTCTGAGTGACAAGATATATAATTATTACACATAATCTAAGACAGTGCCCATAAATATATATACTACAATTATAGTACAAATAATTTATAAAAATAAGTGTAAAAACTCAACTGTTTATGAAGTAACTAAAGTGGTATTAAGAGCCTCGTTTGGGTAAATGTCTGGATAAATTCCTGGGCAAAGACCTTGATAATCAAATAATCACTAGAACATGTGGTAATGATTGTTACTAATGTTAGCAAAAAACAACAACAACAAAAAAACTGAAAAATTTTGTTCTTGCCTTTGTAACCACAAGTCACATGTAACTGTACCAAATCAGTATCAGAATATGCAAAAAGAAAATAAATTATTAAATGTTTTAAAAAATATAAGAGAAGGGCATACTGCCTGTACAAGTAAGTCTCCTGAGATCTTTTCCAACTTCAAATTTTTACATAAAAAAGAAAAGCTGCTATTCATTAAATCATAAATATAAGGTATAATCTCAGCATTTGTTCACATTTGTGTCACATTTTAATGTGGGGGATCACAGATCTTTAAACTAAATTTTGAACAACAAAGCAGAAGCAAAAAATGAAAAGAAAAAAAGAAGAAGAAAACAAAGAAAAAGAAACACACACACTGACACAGATATCATCATCATCATTACTGTAAATGTCAAATAAATATACACACATCATCATCATCTGTTCATCAACTTATAAATTTTTATGCCAAATAAAGCAATAATTCAATGATTTAATAACTGGTGCATGTGTCTGCAACATGGACACCACGAAAGAAAATTCAGACATAATTTTATTGTATGATAAACTGGTTTGATATAAGAAGCTTTTAATGTACAAACAAAAGTTAACATAGAAAATAAGAAACTGTCACTAAAACAGTGGAGTGATAGCAAGAGGAAACTTGTCCGCCTAGGAAGCGAGAGAATCTGAGCGCACTGGCTCAAATCACAGTACAGATGCCAGTATTTAGACCTTGAGTGGTGGTCTGGACACTTGTCATTCGGATGAGATGATAAACCAAGGTCATGTGTGCAGCATGCACTTTGCGCATGTAAAAGAATCCACAGCAACAAAAGGGTTGACCCTGGCAAAATTCTGTAGAAAAATCCACTTCAGTAGGTAAAACAAAAAACAAACAAAACAAAAAAAACAAAAAAACAAAAACAAAACAAACAAAAAAAACTGCACACAGGAAAAAATAACAAAAAAATGGGTGGCGCTCTTAGTGTAGCAATGCGCTCTCCCTGGGGAGAGCAGCTCAAATTTCACACAGTGAAATCTATTGTGACTAAAAAGAGAAATAAAAATACAAATAATGTCTGTCATATCATGTGATACAGTTATACTCTCACTCTCCGTCTCATGCATGGAACACATACGTGTAAGAATGTTAACACATACGTGTAAGAATGTCAACTATTGCCTTTGTTTAAGTTTAATGCTGTCTCATTATTGTAAAACTAAAAGCTGTTCAAACTAATCCTGCTCTGGGCATCTCGTCAGCCTTAGGGACTCTCCTTCCAACTAGCTACCCCCCCCCCCCCCCCTCCCCCCAAATCATTGCTTCGGGGAATAATGTAATCGTTGAAAAAGTGATGGAGAACAATACACACGTCTTCAGCTAGTTTATCTGATTGAGTTATTCATTCATGAATTCTCCGAACACCACGTGCACTCAAAATACGCACCATGCGTTTCACTCAACCACTCTTTATTGAGAAACCCTTGACACTTGGAAGAGGCTTATGACTTCGGTAAACAAAGCTAATGAGCCACTGATCAACATCTTCTGTCAGCCATGATGGATGCTCGATCAGATGTTAAATCTTCCAAACATGAAGCAGACCATTTTCTAGAGCCCCAGAGGAGGATAATTAAAACTATCAAGAGTATGAAGGCTTTAAAACCACTTACCTGTGTCTCCAATGATGATGTACTTGAATAAGTATGCGTAAGACATTTTGATAGAAAGGCTGAATGTTGATGATGTCAACGCCACCTGACGTCACAGCAGTCGACCTCGGAAGTAAACTGCAGGTCATGTGACCAGGGAGGTGTGCTTGAGTTTGATCGAACTAGGGAGAAGTCATTTTGACAAAGTGGAAGAGGGGGAGGTTGGGTGTGATAAGGGGGAGGGGTAGATAAGAATAGGAGAAACTGCTCAGAAAGAAGCAGACAGGGGAGTGCGTTTTATGAATAAGGAGGAGATAGTAGAAAAGGGAGAGCATCTACACAATTACATCAGCAGTTTTCTATAACAGAAGAAAAGATACAATATTTGATCATCTGACACCTCAAAACATGCCAAGGTCACTTTTTTCTCTCTCTCTCTCTCCTTTTTTTTTAATTTATTTTTTTTTTTTAATGAACTTAATGAAATAAGTCCATTGTTTTAATTAATCAAGGTAAAAAAAAAATTAATTAAAAAAGCTAAAAATGAAGTATGTCTACACTTGTGTGACTTAAAAGAAAAAAAAGTGTGGGGTGCCGAGAGTGCGGAGAAGTCAGTATTTAAAAAAAAAAAAAAAAAAAAACCTGGCTGGAAAACCTGTATATTACAGATATTCACTTTAGGAGAGAAAACAAACCCAGTACTCCAATGCAGCTGGTTCACTTCTTATTCTAATGCATTTTTAGTTCATATTGAATGAAAATTATTTTTAACTTGAATGACTTTGTATTAGTTACACATTACTGTTAATATTTGATTTGTGTTGTATGTATACAAACTTTCTTTTTCATGGAGCTAGACATGACCATACTAATACAGACTGCCACACACACCTAGTGTGTTATAGAGGTCAGGTCAACAGACATGCAGACCTGCTAGTGCCTGAACCCCCTTAGTGTGTAGACGATCAAATACGCACATTTAGGATCTTGTAATCTACATCAGCATTCAGTGAGTTATAGAAACAACCTGAGTTATAGAAAGCAACGCCTGAAAATGGAGTATGGTTCTTTCTCTGTCTCTGGACCTTGCAATTGGAATGAACTTCCTCTTTCGCTTCGTCAAGTCTCCACACTCAGCTCTTTCAAGTCTGGCCTTAAAACCCACCTCTTCCCAAAGTAGCCTCCCTTCCCTGCCTCTTCCTTGTCTTTTTAGTTTTTTTCAGTTTTAGAGTTATGCTTGCGTGAGAATGACTGGTGCGAAAGCGCTTTGATTTGTTTATGCACAAGATTTAGCGCTATACAAATACCATTATTATTATTATGGTTGCCTATGTGGCAAAGTAAAACATGGTCACACATGTGAAAGCCCACATGTATGTGGGAGTGAATGTGGGAGTTGCAGCTTATGAACACAGAAGATGAAGAAGACTGCCCAGAATGCTTGGCCTGCACTGCTTTAGACTGATGTCATTGCAGTGCGCCCACCAAGGCATCTGAGTGGGCCCTGAACATCCACTGGCCGTGTATTCACTATCAGTTTCTCAAGAAGGCGTCACTGTGTTTGGACAAATCCATACACCACACCATGACTGCTCCGCAGATGCATGACCAGCAGCATAACCAAAAGTGCTAGTCATGCCTCGAGTGCATGCTTATATATACTTGTATACCTATCACAGTTGGTATCTTCTGCAGTATTTTGCCAGAGGACAGCACACTTGTTACCATAGGTTCTTTTCTCTCTTTCTCTCTCATACACACAGACTGGAACAAAAGTTTTAAAACAAAAAAACAAACAAAAACAAATACAGATTTTATATATGCAACCCAGTCACCACTCTTTGCTGTTTTTGTTTATCTAATAAATAATATATCAAAGAGAGAGAAGGAGAGAATAGCGGGAACTCTCTTTGTGTGTGTGTGTGTGTGTGTGTGTGTGTGTGTGTGTGTGTGAGAGAGAGAGAGAGAGAGAGAGAGAGACAGACAGACAGACAGAGACAGAGAATTTGTGTTCACACACTACTTCAGCATAATTTCATACAGTATGCAAGCACACACACACGCACATCCACACACAAATAACAAAAGACAAAGGTAGAGGGAAATACTGTCAATCATAATTTCCTTCAAAGCACTAAAACAAAAGAACCAGAAATCTGAAAAATCTCAAATAATTAATCAACAATAAAAATGTAAATGCAACAATAAACATCAAACACATCATAGTCACAGCAAGATAAATTTACCACATTACATGCCAGGTTTTCTTTCCACAATTTGTGTTTTGCATATTACATTACAATCTCCCTTCCCCCTCCCCCTTCATGATCATAACCTTCTTCCCCAATCTGTGTGTGTGTGTGTGTGTGTGTGTGTGTGTGTGTGTGCACTGTGTCTGCAGAGAGAGAGAGAGAGAGAGAGACACAGAGAGAGAGACAGAGAGAGAGAGAGAGAGAGAGAGAGAGAGAGAGAGAGAGAGACTCAAGGATGCACAGAATTTAATGTTTGACCTCCAGCCTGTAAACATTTGAAGTGTACATGCACACACATAATTGCAATAAGAAAAGACAATGAGTAAACAAATTAAATAATACAAAAAAATTTAACACAACATATCTGTTGGAATGAAAGTAAGCGTTATTTGCCCAAACTTAAAAACCTGCTTCAAGTTCTTCCCTTCTTGTGAATGCACAGAACATGTAGAGAGAGGGAGAGAGGATTTGATATACACACTCTCATGTCAACTGCTTATCAAAAGTTGTGTATAAACGTGTGTGTGTATGTGTGTGCGCACATGTGAGAGTGCACACATTCACATGTATGTACATGCATCAGTGTGTGACAGTAAAAGTGTATTCCAAAAATATATGTTTTTACCCATGTACGAAATCAATTGCAAGGTATTAACAACAAGAAACAAGTAATTTTCTTGACATTCAGAAAAAGAAGCAGGCATGTTTCAAATTCTTCCCACATGATTCCTAATGTTCGTCATGCCATTGCTGGTTTGAAACTTTTGATATTGTTGTTCTCGTTACTCAACATGAAAGGCTTGCCTTAGTAAATAGAGTGACAAATTCATGGCCAATGATAGTTGAAGATTAGCAATTCAAACTATGGAAACAGTTACTGACTATATTAAGAAATAACACAAAGGCTGATGGGGCAGTGGGAAACTCATTACTATCAATCGTGTTGCTGTTGCATGCTCACAACAACAACAACAAAAAGTAACACATCTACCACGTAGGAAATGATGGTTAGATTCTTAGACTGAGCTCAAGAATTATACTTTCTCTTTCCTGCAGTCACAGAATAATTAAGCACTGTTCCAAATGTCATCACAGAATAATAGTCATGCATACTGAAAGAAATGTAACTGATGAAAATGTCACTGTGACAGTCACAATATCAGAGCACAGAGACTATAAAATACATATGTATACATATATTTTGTGTAATATTCACACTTCATTACAGACCACTCATTCACTTATTCTGCATCTTGTTTCAAAGCCACTTTTTGGTGCTGTGAATATCTCTTTCTCACATTCAGTGAGTAGAAGCCTAATCACGTTAAAAGATAAAGTGCATGAAAGCAAAACGAGTTTCAAACTTGTACTCTGACCAGATGTTCTGTCTCTGTTACTCCCAAGATCAGAATTTAACTTCAGGTACTAGGGGCTACTTAAACATTCTTCCACTTTCCTCAGCAAATCTTCAGTAAGTTTTAATTGTCGCAATCTTTTCTGTTTGGGATCTTCTGACCTTGCCCTGTATTCCAGCCAAGCACTGAAGTTTGTTCTCATTCGCTCCACCGTGCCACCTCTGGAACTTTCTGTTTCTGAGTCCGTCTGCTCTTCTGTTTCAGAACTGTCAAGCTGTTGCAGCCTTGCAAACAGTGTTTTGGTGCAAGCATTTCTTGAAGGTCCAGGCCTTAAAGGCTGGAACATACAAAGTGCTGACGGAGAATCAGATGAATTATCATCACACGAATGTTGAGATGAAGCTGTGTCTTTACCCCTTTTACCAAAAGCGCCACTGATTTCTGTACCATGATTCTGTTTGGTATTATTATTTCTGTGTCTTCTTGCTGTGTTGGGCAGATGATCTGTATATGTGTTGGTACTGCTGTGTTGAGATACATGTCTATCCTTAGAGTAGTGTGTGTGGTGATCTCTATCAGATCTACTTGCTGCAGTAATACTTCCGCCATGTTTGCTTCTTGCTCCTCTGTGCCGGTGAAAGCCAGCTCTGACAGTGTCTACATCTTCGTCAGATGATGTGTCTGTTCCTTCCGTGGAAGCACTGTGTTTGTGCTGATGAGTTACAGAAACTGCACTGGTTTCACAAACATTATTTCTTCCTCTTGTTGGTCTTGGTGCATGTGTGTTCGTGTATGTGCTATGAACAGCATGTGAATTTGTCTGCCTTGAATCTGACTGGGTTTTCCGGGCAGTGTTCTCCATTTCTTTTGATCTGACTGGACGTAACATACCAAACCTGTGTAACGTTGATTGTTTTCGATGGTGGGTGGCATTTATCCCTGTTTGCCTGTTCACAACAGTTGAAGGCTGAGCACCATGCTCAGACAAAGTTTGG
This sequence comes from Babylonia areolata, assembly GCF_041734735.1. Taxonomy (NCBI): domain Eukaryota; kingdom Metazoa; phylum Mollusca; class Gastropoda; order Neogastropoda; family Buccinidae; genus Babylonia; species Babylonia areolata. The sequence goes on from NC_134901.1 coordinate 2,505,236, forward strand.
TGGTATATGTTGTTTCTGTCACCAAGTCTAAAGACATATGAAAGGTTTAGGTCACTCGTCCTTGAAACTGCTGGTCTGCCTTCAGGATGATTTGAACGAGTGTCTTCACACCCCTTTTGTTTTGCTTGTTTCCTTAAGTGGGAATGATTGCTGGCCCAAGGACTCTGTCTTTTGCGGCTTGAAGTTGTCATCCTCTGCTCACTGTGCTCATCTTCTGAAGCGTCACTTCCAGATCTGCTCTGTATATTGTTGTCTCTGTCAGTAACACGAACTGGTTTCTGACCCTGACCCTGGGTTTGTTTATTCGTTCTAGTATCCTCTGAATTCCTACTTGAATCTTTCTCTCCCTCATGAATAGTTTTCTTCATGTCTTTTCTGAACTGGTTGTTCCCTGGTTTGGTTTTCTGGAAACCTGTATGTTTGTGCATGGTGCTGGAAAAGTTATTGTTTCTTGCAACTGGTGGTTGTGTGGTTCTGCTTTCCTGATGAGAACTACCTTTTGATGGAGAAAGCTGGCAATTTGTTTTACGGGTGGAAGCGGTGTCCACAAATTCAAGACAGTCTCTTCTCCTCATGTTGTTGTGAGGTGGCTGTGCAACATGGCCACGCAACTCTCCCACTGTCTGTGCTTCTATTTCTGAGGGTTCGCCACATGCTTCCACCACACTGCTCCCGCCTGAAGAAGATATCATGATGACATCCTCTTGACTGGAATCAGGAACCACCACAATTCCACTGCTGCTACAAGGATGAATATTGGTGTGTTTGGTCACCTCACGCCCAATCGCTTGCAGCATAAGCTCCCGGTCAAAAGGATCTTCCGAGTCACTGGAGCCTGAACACCTGACAAGAACTTTAACGGCATTTGCACTTTCTGGAGTTTCATGAAGGCTTCCCTCGGAATGTTTTGAAATCTTTAGTGGTGAATGAGAACTGGTTTGTTCTCTGTTTCTGCTGTGCTGAGATCTTGTAACAAGTCTGTTGCTTTGATGTTGATCCCTGCCCTGACCTTGTTCACGATCTGTCGGTCTTATGAGTTCTGTTCTGTTGGTTCTTGTGACAGAAGCAATCCTTCTCTTTTCAACAGCACTGTTGCGCTGAATGGGTGACATTTCAAGGACAGAAGGTGACTGACTTCCATCTGATGACACGTTTTGAGTAGAGTGATGAATACGATCATCAGGCGATTCTTCAACCAAATGTAAATCTGAACAAATGTTTACCTGATTGCTTTGGTGTTCTTTAAGCAAAGTATTTTCAAAGCATACATGTGAAGTTGAACACTCGGTTGCTTGCTTCATTTCAGATGCTGAGCTCATGCCGTTTCCTCCTCCTTCAGCAGTACATCTGACTGTACAACGCTCGCTCTTTCCATGCGTCTCATCACAAGCAGTGACAGGATCCACAGTTGGTGCCGCTAACTGCCTATCCCCTCCACCCTCTCTGGCTTCTGCTGTCGTGTCTTCTCCCGCAAAAGACAAATCATCCCCTGTCAAGTTGTGGGGCGGCTTCACTGGAGGGTCAATGCTCTGTGACTCCTGTGCGTCATCTGGAATCATGTCCTGGGTCAGCATGTTGGAAGGAACGAAGGCCTGTGAAGTCAGCCAGAGCTGAGAAGTCGGGTCAGAGGGCACAAACTGTTGTGCAGCAGGCACGGTGAAGCTAGAGGGTCCAGACATCCCTCCCTCAGAACTCTTCTCATTTTCTGCAACACATGAACGGGGGGAAATCGGAGGTGACACGTCAAATGACTGAACGTCACCTGAACAGCTCTGCTTGTCACGGAGTTCAACACCTGGCATGTTTCTTTCATTTCCCAGGTTGGTCATTTTTACAGCACCCTGACTCAACTCTTTTCACCTGTTCAGGCTGTGTAGTACTGACATCACTTCCCTTTTCTCTGTCAAGGTTTGTACTGTCAGCTGAAGCAGACTGACAAGCGATATGTAAAGAGGTAACAGTCAACCCATTTTCGGCTTTGTCACCTGTTGCAAAGTCAGTGTTTAGCTGGTTTTGCCTCTGCTGCTTGTCGTTTTGACTCTCATGAACAGCACCAGCAGCAGCAGCATCATGAACCTCACAGCTGGGAGAGAAAGGCTCAGCAGGCTGGCATGCAGCATCAGCACACACGGAGCTGGGGTCCTCTCCCAGGCTGGTGCTGTTCTCACAATTGCTCATGGAGGAGATTGTGAATGACAGGTCTGGCTGATGGGCAGAGCTATCCTGAAACATTAAAGCAGACTGTCACTTCGCTTACTGAGTGAAAGGTGAGAGAGGTAGCAGAATGGTAAAGGCAATTACAGTGTCTATGAAGGTCTGGGTTCGAATCCCGTTCTCACCCTTTCTCCCACGTTTGACTGGAAAATCAAATGGAGTGTCTAGTCATTCGGATGAGATGATAAACAGAGGTCCCGTGTGCAGCAAACATTTGGTGCACTGAAAAAGAACCCAAGGCATGGAAAAAACTGTGACAAAATTCTGTGGAAGAAATCCACCCTGATAGGTACAATTATATGTGCATGCACACAAGCATGCTGGGTTATCCTGCTAGTCAGGCATCCGATCTATCTAGATAGCAGATGCGGTGTAGCATATATTGTCTGATTTGTCAAAATGCAGTGATGCTTCCTTGAGAAACTGAAACTCTGTGAAATGATATGATCTGCTCTAAAATACATCTTCAAGGCAACCTGTCACTTATCATACTGTGTTAAATGACATGATCTATGCTACAGTACATCCTTTAGGCAGCCTGTCACTTATGATACTGTGTGAAATGACATGATCTACACTACACCGTATCTTTAAGAAATGACATGACATGATCTACACTACACCACATCCTTAAGGCAGCCTGTCACTTATTATACTGTGTGGAATGACATGACATACACTACACCACATCCTTAAGGCAACCTGTCACTTATACTGTGTGGAATGACATGACATACACTACACCACATCCTTAAGGCAGCCTGTCACTTATTATACTGTGTGGAATGACATGACATACACTACACCACATCCTTAAGGCAGCCTGTCACTTATTATACTGTGTGGAATGACATGACATACACTACACCACATCCTTAAGGCAGCCTGTCACTTATTATACTGTGTGGAATGACATGACATACACTACACCACATTCTTAAGGCAGCCTGTCACTTATACTGTGTGGAATGACATGACATACACTACACCACATCCTTAAGGCAGCCTGTCACTTATTATACTGTGTGGAATGACATGACATACACTACACCACATCGTTACCCAGTTGAGTGCCTGAGAGTTTTGTAAAAAAAGAAAAAAAAGTGCTTTCTCATTGCCAGGGAATTTTGAGGATTCAGGGGTAATATAAAAAAACAAACATCTAGTACAAAAACTATGGGAGATACAGAAAGAAAGTATACCTTAATACGTTTTTGTGAAAAAAATAAATGTAGATTCTGAATCTGGGCTTTTTACCCAATATAGTTTGACTGTCGATAACTGTTCACTTAAGATAATTTTTGTGCAACAAAAAAGTCTATTTCCATCTCCACAGAATGGCATCTATAACGAAAACAAACAAAATAAAGCTGGAAATACATGTCTATTGTCAGATTATACCTGTAGAAGATATCAAAACAGGCTATAAGTTTATAAAAACAAATTACAACTCATGTAGACAAGTAAATGAATAACTGTGCCATCAAACAATGACAAACGTGGGTACACTCAATATAAAAAGTCAATCAAATTCTCAGAAACTGAGCAGGCAAGCTTTCAGACAGCTAAGAGCTTTCCCAAGGTTGAGGGTGAATTTCTCTGATGACATTCACTCCCTCCAAGTTGCATGTGGGCTGATTAAAGTGCTGTACATCCAGCTTGCCTCCTCATCAAACAAGTCAACCATCTGATTCAGTGATAAAAAGCGTTAAAACTAAAAGGACGTGTTTCACGTCCAGTGCACTTTCAACCCTGCGTTTCATGAAAATCGTGGAGCACTGGTGGTTGTCTATTTTTGACAGTATGCATTGAAGTAATTGGTCACTGACGTCCAACTGCCACACCCACTTCCACACCCTCTTCTCCCTCTCCTCCCCCTCTTCCAATACTCGCTGCATGTATTCTGTCAGTCATAGTCACCAGCTCAAAAATGCTGTCTGATTGGACAGTCGGACTGAATTAACATCAAATGGGGTGTCAGTTTCATCACTGTTTTTGTCATTCACCTTCATGTTCAAACCAATCATCAGACAAGAGAGATCCTTCTCCATTGTTATAGCTGTCCACATTCACAGGCACAGCTTGCACAGTTGTATAAATCCACTGATTGGGACCACTTTCTTTACTGAACAAAGTTTTCAACACCTTTTTTTGCATATGATACAACCCCCTTTCCACATGTGCTCCACATGGTCCAGTTTACAAAGCATTATTGAGTAGAAAGGGGTCTTCCACCTGACCTATGTTCATTTGAATAGTATTTTTATGATCCAGATGCATCAGACTAACCATTCAGAGTCTGTTATGTGCAATGAACCAAACTCCAATGAAGGAAAAATTGGAACATATGAAGGACACTAGTGGAAGTCTTATAGGCACTATGGCAACACTTTTTGAAGGATGTCAGCTGATGTCATATAGGCACTGAACTGGTTAAGGCAGCCTGTCATTATACTGTGTGAAATAACAAGATCTACATTACAGCACACCCTTATTTGGTCCCCTGATGAAAAGACTTTTATCAATTAATTCCATCAAACACAAGCTCATTACACAGCATTAATTGTCTATAAACTAACAAAATTTGAGCGCTCATATTACCTTGAACATTTTCTCTTCAGAGCACATCCATCAAATACAAAAAAATCTCCCTCTCTATCATATGCATCACAGGTTAATAGAGTGAAAGTAGACAAAGAGATAAAACCACAGCATTTCTTTTGAAAAGAATATCAGAACAGCAAACATCCTGTAATGCAGCAACTCACTCACATTCAAAACATACAATCACCTCAATCAGCCCACTAACTCATCCCCCTCCCCACCACAAAGTGTCAAAAAGACACACTGGTAACAGAAACTAATCAATCCTCTACCTTATCACAAATAATGTTACCATTGTCCCCCCACCCTTGGGTTCCATCAACAGACCCTGCTGTCTTACCAGTGAGCTTGTTGAAGACCCCAAACAGTCAGGTGCCGGCTGCCACGCCACACTGTCATGCTGCAATGAAGGTGGTTGGCTATGTGCGGGTCCTTTTTTGCCTGTCAGCCTCTTTTCTGCTTCCGTGTCAGGCTCTACTACAACTACTCTGCCCTCTTCCTCTTCCACGCCTGCTTTTGCTGCCCGGTTTTCTGCATGAGCAGCAGATGTGGTCAGCGAATTGGCGTCAGTTTCCTTACATACACTTGCTGACTCTTCGTTTCCTGTAGGTACCTCTTCCACCTTCCTGTTGACTGTTCCCACAGGTATGTCTTTTGTCTTCCTGTTGTCTGTTCCTGCAGGTATGTCTTTTGTCTTCCTGTTGTCTGCTTCACTGCTGTTGTCTTCCTGATCAGGTGTGTGCTGATCACTTGTGGGTGGAATGTGACGCAGGGCCTGGCATGACTCCTGCTGTAAAGTGGGGCCCTCGAAGGCAATGTCAAGAGACACGCCCATGCTGGTTTTCCACTGCTGGTCCTCGGAACTGTCTGAAGCTGGAGGTATGTAGCTGTCCTTCCATTCTGGGGGAAAAAAAAGATCATAACCATACCCATATATGTACATTACATGAAGGTGCATATTACAAGGGGAAAACTAAGCACCAGAAGCAAGTGAACTGATACCTAAACATACACAGATATAAACATATACATGCACACAAGCACATATATCTTGAATTGTCTTGAATTGTCTATTCTCAGAAAATGAACACAAATCTGCATGCACACACACCCCACTTGCATGCTCATATTCACAAATATTTGAGTATGCTGGGAAAATAAGTTCTGTGCACAAATCTGCATCTGTCTCCCTGTCTATGCATTTAATCACATTAGACCAAACACAAGAAAAATAGGCTTGCACATACTGAAAAGATCTTTGAACAGCTACCACAAACAAACATACAGTAGAAAATGATGAAAATGCTAGTCTTTGATTTCATGTTCTTGCCAGATAAATCCTCACACATCTCTTTTCTTTTATTTGTAAAGGAGACTGAACAGCACCAATCATGTTCTTCCAATCAACCATCAGTTATTCGTAAGTTTACAAATAAAAATCATCATCATCTTGAACGAACAACACCAGCAATAACATCACAATAATTTACACACACAAAAAGAAAAGACAGACATGTACACGTGCACAACAAGAAAGCAGGTGGGGAGGGGGGAGGGGAAAGAGTCTACTTCACATGTACACACAACACTAACAACACTACCTGGAACAGAATCCAGCACCGCTTGCTCTTCGGCGCTGACCATGAAATCCTCAAGGTCCAAACAGCGCATTTTGTCCAGAGCTGACTGCCAGGTGTGGACAATGTTCACGGCATCTCTCCTTGGCTCTGTGGGGTTACTGTCTGCAAAGTTTTTCAAAAAAAAAAAATTCATGCGAACGGTACAGCACTGTAGTCATTCACATTCGGATTAACTGATATTGTACTGACCAATGCATGTGATCAAACTGCAAAATTTATTGTTTTACAGTTCATAACATCGGAAGTCAACAAATACACAAAATGAGTTGTTGTTAAATCAAGAAAACAAGATGTGCTGCATTTCCTTAAAAAAAAAAAGGAGAATGAGAGAGACAGTATAGGGCTTCATATAGATGCCCTGCGTACATTGAGTTACAGCCACCATCACACTTGCATTTCATATAACTCTGTTAGATGATTTCTGGGTATGGCTAATGTGAGAAAACTGGCATTTTAGGGACAGTGAAATACAGCAGGCTGAAGTATTTTTGTAATATCAATATAGTAACAGGGGGTGGAAGAGGAAAGGAATAAACAACGAAGATTAGGGAGAAAACGATGAAAGAAGACACCATGAAAGAAATGGTGGATGCTGATGGTAGTTGTGGCACTGTGAAGGACCAGCAATAGGAAAGAAAAAAAGTATGAATGCTGCATGTGGGCATGCGTGCATATTTAAAGGAAAGGGTCATGATGAGAGAGAGAGAGAGAGAGAGAGAGAGAGAGAGAGAGAGAGTGAGTGACATTTAAGATGGCACAATCTTTGTACAGACCTCTGCCCTTTACCTGTAAAGTAAAAAATGCTTATACAGAAAGAACCATAAAGTCTTGTTTCCTTATGTCTAGTGCTTTGTGTACAAAGTTAGAAACATTCATCACCATTGGTTTGTTTTCTGCAGCCATCAGTAACATAATGTGAAGCAAAGATTGATGCCTATATCTAACAGGAATTAAGAGAGAGTGAGTGAGGAAGAGAGAGAGAGTGACTGATTTTCCATTGAAAAAAAGAAAAGAAAAAAGAAAAGAGGAAATGTGAGGGTGGGTGGAGGCTTTGAACCCTTCACAGAACTGTGTGCCTGATACCACAGCAGTATTCTTCCCTGTGGACGGGCGCAATAGCCGAGTGGTTAAAGCGTTGGACTGTCAATCTGAGGGTCCCGGGTTCGAATCACGGTGACGGCGCCTGGTGGGTAAAGGGTGGAGATTTTTACGATCTCCCAGGTCAACATATGTGCAGACCTGCTAGTGCCTGAACCCCCTTCGTGTGTATATGCAAGCATAAGATCAAATACGCACGTTAAAGATCCTGTAATCTATGTCAGCGTTCAGTGGGTTATGGAAACAAGAACATACCCAGCATGCAAACCCCCGAAAACAGAGTATGGCTGCCTACACAGCGGGGTAAAAACGGTCATACACGTAAAAGCCCACTCGTGTGCATACGAGTGAACGCAGAAGAAGAAGAAGAAGAAGTATCTCAGTGATGGCTGTGCACCATCCTCCATGGTAAGTGATCTAGAGACACCATTTACAATTCAGTCGTGCTTTCCGTCACAGTGGGAGATAATTCACAATCCAATGACGTTCCAAAGGTGTCCTTGAACATAGACATCTATCTATGTAGATAGATAGCTACATAGTTAGATAAATATATTATAATACATTACCGCCTGTTCTATTAAATTTTATCATGACAGATAAATTTTCTCTGTATGCATTTTGTGCTGCTATTTCCAGTGCAGTGCATCCCTTTTGTGTGTGTGTGTTTTACCTGTAAATGAATTTGTTTTCCTACCGAAAAGGTTTTTTTGGCAGAATTTTGCCATGGACAACCCTTTCGTTGCTGTGGGTATGTTAAATGCATGCTACACATTGAACTCCTTGATTTATCATCTCATCTGAATGACCAGCATCCAGACCACCACTCAAGGTCTAGTAGAGACTAAGAGAGGGAGAAAATACATACTGGTGAGTGTGAGATTCAAACCTGTGCACTCAAGATTCTCTCACATCCCAGGTGGCCATGTTACCACTTGGACACCACTCCACAGTTCTACTCCTATACATGTTTCTAAGACAGACACCCACACTCACCCTCCTGTTCGCACTGCGACACAATGGCGGTGAGGTCACCAATGCTGGACTGACCCATTTGCTCCAAAAGCACAGACACGGCCACATCCGAACAATCCTGGCTGTGTACATCCTCATCCTGTCCACTGCTGGAGCACACAGAACAAAACAAACCACCAGTGTAAACACCTGGCTCAACGCTCAGCTTATATGAGACTGGCATAAGCTTACGGTCGGGCCAACAGCAAAGTGAGAGCTGTACGATCAATGGCTCCTCCACTGCAATGGGAATTCAGTTACAGCTTAGTCTTTTGTGAAGGACTATGACTCTCAAGCTTGGTGGCAAGATTGCTTGCACTGGATTTTAAAGCTGCAGCCTTGGGGGCTAGTTGACCTTTGGGGACCATCCCAACACCATCTTTCCTAAAGCCTTCTTGGCCATGAGAGTGGGGATGTAACTTGGACAAGACACACTCCAATACAATCAAATTCTAGCCAGGATAGTCCTGGAGAGCAGTTGCTTCCTCTGCTGTTCTGTTGGTCTTTGTCAGATACGACTGACTATATCATACGGTGTAAATATCCAGGATGGGAGCAACAGGTAAAGTGGTTAGTGCACTGGACTTTGTGTAATATGTGGTATTAGTCTTCTGTCAAAAAAATATTTTTCTGTGGGAATTTTAGACTGTTCATTCTCTAGAGAAGTGTCATCAAAATCCACTGCCACCCCCTCCTCCCCCCACCCCCCTTGTCAACATATTAATAAAGAATTAAAATAATGAAAGTGGATTCTTTTTCAACATGGTTTTGCAAGGAAGGACACTGTTGGTATACGTGTTTTATCTAATTTTTTAAATATATATTTTTTTTATCTTATCTATTTACCTCTTTTTGATGTGCACACTACCTTGATATATTGTATGATTTGAAAGATCAGCACTTAAACCATCATCCAAGGTCTAGTGTAGGGGGTAGGGGAGGGGATAATCATCATGGTGTATACATGAATGGAACCTTGTTTTCCAGACGGGACTCTTATCCACTGGGCCATATTTCACATTTGGAGAATCAAAGTTTGATTACATACAATACCTACAGGGAGACTTTTCTACTCTTGTAGATTTCTCAGACAGACCTTATGAATACCTGCAATCATTAAAAGTCTCCACAACGTTTAACTTATAAAAAAAAAAAAACGTATTTAAAAAACAAAAAACAAAAAAAACCACCATCATATATCCAAAGTCCTGAATAAATTCTCTACATCTTGATAAAGTTGGGTAAATAACTAGTAAATAACTAAAGGCTAAATTCCAGAGAACTGATATAAATAAAGAACACTTGCGGAGAGAAGATAAAAGTGAATAAACTGAATAACAACTGATTCACAACACAACATATGACTCCATGAACAAGCTGACCGAACTAGCAAATCCTTTTATGTTCAAGTGTTGAGACAAACACTTAAGATGTTTATAGTAAAAGAATAAGGGGAGGGGGGCGGGTGGTGTGTGTGTGTGTGTGTGTGTGTGTGTGTGTGTGTGTGTGTGTGTGTGTGTGTGCGCGCGCGTGCGTGCGTGCATGTGTCTGTGTGTCTGTGTGTGTGTCTCTGTGTCTGTGTCTGTCTGTGTGTGTCTGTGTCTGTGTGTCTGTGTCTGTCTGTGTGTGCACATCAGCTGCTTGGACAGGTAATTGAGACCAGTGGTGAAGTAAAACAATGTGACAGCAATAAAGCGATATGTTGACAAGAAAAAAAAAAAAAAAAAGCATACTGGAAAACTGGTCTATCTTTCCATCTTAAAGTACTGAAATATTCACAAACTTCGTACATCTGCATTGACAGTATCACCAAAAGTGTTTCAAATGAACAACTACATAATAATGCAGAACAGCAACAAAGATCAAAATTTGTGTTCTACACCAGGAAAGATCAACAAGAACATATCTTTACATGTGTACAGAACTCAACTAATATCTAAGTATAATATAACACTGCTATAATTTACGTCCAATTTATCATTTCCCAAACTTACACAAAATCTTTTTCCATTTCCTCAGCTTTTGCTCGGACTTCCGGGTCTGCCATTCTGTTTGAGAAAAACAAAACAGATAAGGTAAGAAACAGTGTACACAAACTGCATGTATCTTATTTTCCAACACAGAAATAACAATATATATATTTGAGGACAATTAAGATAAAACCTTACTCTTCTACTAGTTCTAGTCTTTATGATATGGAGATTAATCAAGGTAAAACCTTACTCTTCTGGTCTTTATGACAGCGACAACAAAATGCACGTTTTCTAATGCAGCAAACTATGAGGTTATCTTGGGGCTTAAATGTAACAGGGGTAAATTACATACTCATCTAGCTGAGAGATCTACCCTTATTACAAGAAATATTTTTAAAAATAATAAATTCAACAAACACAACTTTAACTGCCTTTATCAGCATTCATGCAGTACAAAAAAAAAAACATGTGGAGGTCATCATTTAAGCCTTTCACTCCCGGCCACATATATGTCTGCAGTTTAAGGGTAACTGCATTATCAACAGTTTGACTGGTCATTCAAATACGTTTACTTCCTTGCAATTGATGAATGCATTGTCAAATCACAACTCAACGCCACAAATATAAAGGAGAAATTCAGAAAAAAAAAATTAGCAAAATTTGAAGCTGGGTGTTTTCAACAACTTGATACAGTTCTCTGGTTTTAACTGAGATCTCTTGAGAAATACCTGCTGTAAAAAAGGGAGCAGTGTGTTCAAGTAATGGATCTGGCACACAGGGATCTCATCAAACACTGACAGGCGCCACAGCCGAGTGGTTCTTCTTCTTCTTCTTTGTTCATGGGCTGCAACTCCCACGTTCACTCATATGTACGTGAGTGGGCTTTTATGTGTATGACCGTTTTTACCCCGCCATGTAGGCAGCCATACTCCATTTTCAAGGTTGTGCATGCTGGGTATGTTTTTGTTTCCATAACCCATCGAACACTGACATGGATTACAGGATCTTTAATGTGCGTATTTGATCTTCTGCTTGCGTATACATACGAAGGGGGGGAAAAATCTCTACCCTTTACCCACCAGGTGCCGATACGGAGATTTGAACCCGGGACCCTCAGACTGAAAGTCCAACGCTTTAAACACTCGGCTATGCGCTCGTCAGCTGAGTGGTTAAAGCACTGGACTTTCAATCTGAAGGTCCCAGCTTTGAATCGCCCGGTGGGTAAAGATGGAATTTTTTCCAATCTCCCAGGTCAACAGATGCGCAGACCTGCTAGTGCCTGAATCCCCATCATGTGTGTAAACATGCAAAAGATACAATATGCATGTTATACATCCCATAATCCATGTCAGTGTTTGATGGGTTATGGAAACAAGAACATACCTGGCATACACCGCCCAACCCCTGAAAACAGAGTATGACTGCCTCTCATACATGTAAAAGCCCACTCATGCATGTGAGTAAATGTGGGAGTCGCAGCCCACTAACGAAAAAAAAAAAAAAGAAGTTTAATCAAACACTGCCTCAACTGAGAATGAATCTGCCCTGAATTTGGTAAACTTTGCGAAAGAAGTCAAAAGTTTTGCATGAGAAGTCAAAAGTTTCGCTCCCTCGTGCAAAAAGGAAAAGTCTTGCAGCAAAGTTTGTGTTCAGTTCAGGTCCATGAATTTGCGCAATGACAAGATGACTGTTGCAACTTTTCTTCTCTCAGTGCAAAGTTCATATGCAAATTTTGCATTTACTCAGGTCTACCGAACTTCACCTTAACCAATCAGGAAAGCAGAGCTGCCTTCAACAGTGTCCTCATGATGACCTAGCAGGTGGCAGCTCCATGCTGACTGTTCTGGGACCAAGATGGATTGAGTGACTGTCACTAAGCCGTGCTTGGAGGAGGTTTTATGAACTGCACGAGGATGGTGGCGGCCTGTTGTAGTTGACAATGATTGGGATTTTACACATGGGACTTCTTGTGGGTCTCCGTGGGAGATAAGGCAGCAAGCACACACGCACAGACACACACACACACAAAGTAATGTACTCACAAGTCTTTTGGCTGATTTTTACTGTAAAAGCCTTCATGGAGGTTGTACAGCCCAAACCTCTCTACCATCAGCACAAACCTTGGTCTCTTCTCAGTGTTACTCTGAAACATATTTGTTCAAAAGCAAATTCAGCTATGTACACATTTGTTCTTAAGTTATATTTCTGTTTAACAATTTACCTGAGAAAACCAGGAACAACCTACCTGACAGAGTACAAACAGAAGCAACAAATATATAGTAAATGTTTATACCAATGAATAAATAATATGTGCACAAATGAAGCATATAAAATATTAATCCTTGTAGCTCTTTCACAACATTAAATGTTATTATGCCTACGTTAAATGCAAATCCCAACATTCAAGGTCAGCTCTGATTTCCAAACACGTAAAAATGTCAGGACAACTATCTTTAGCAAGGTCAGTCAGCCAAAACTTGTGTCAAAAGCAAGCTCTGTAATGGACTGTGACAGATATGATTAATCCAGTCCAAAATGTTTCAGATTAAAAGGAAATTTTTTTTCCTAAAATTATGTTTAAGTAACATACTTAACCATGACCCACCAGTGCAGACTCCGGCAGGGGTCTGATTCCTGTCCTGTGCAAACTACTACCCGCCTGTGCGGAGAAAACGATAAACTGGCTATTCCTGCTCTGACCTTGATATTCAGACAGGTCACTCTTGAAGCTTTGCCTGATTTTAAAAACTGGCTAACAAGTGCAGTAGTGTTTAAGCATTTACTTTGGAATATTTTTTCATATAATTTCACTCCCTCACCAAAGCTCTTGTTCTGTTCCTGTCATATCATCATTTATACAACAGAATGAAGCAAACACGATGGTAAAATCAAACCCCCAAGTGTTGTTTTCTCCATCAGATTATTTTAAAACCTTATTATTATAGTTGTCAAAATATACCCGGTTCTTAAGTCAGGAACCTTGAATTTGTTGGGAAACTGGAATGCAATTCTGCAGGGTAAAAAAAACTTTGTTACACACACACACACACTTGTTACTCACACACACAACCTCTCTCTTCCACCCTCATAAAACGCACATGCACGCACACACACACACACACAGAGGCATGTGCACACACACTTCCCCCTCTTCTCTCTCTCTTTCCCTCATAAACACAAACACATATGCACACACATTCTCTCTTATTAAGCAAAGTGCCATTCAACAAGAGAAACATACAGGAAGAGAAGCTGGCTGAAACTCCACATGGAACTGATTGAGCAACAAAAGGGCTTGTGACCACTCTGGTGGGCTGTTGAAACTGTCCTCAAAACTGCAATGCACACATGAATCAAAGTATTCAAATACACAATTTATGAAGCCCAAATCTGAACAAAAGACACAGGTCATAAAGGAAGGGTACATGTCAGGCATTACCAAACAAACAGAAAAAAAAAGTCTGCACTCTTTTGCCTTAAACAACCCTTCATTTCTGTGATTTAAAAAACAATAACAAAACACACAAAAAACATGAAAGGTTATGTCTTATTAGCCTTTTTAATCATTTCAACATTTGAGATCAAAAGTATATAATTTCTAGTAGCAAAATGCAAGATGCTCAGCCAGTATATTTTCACTTTCAGTCATATATGATTCCTGAATATAAACCGAGTATTACAAAGAAAAAAGAAAACAAGTAATGGAATTAAAGTTTCTAACAGTATAATTTTAAATATTTATTTTCAGTTGTCAATATATGCATATATATATCAGTGGGAAAAGTGGTTTACTTTTTGCATGGTCTTGTCTCATGACATTACATGTGACATATGAGACTGAGACCAGCAGAAAACTTGTCACAGTAACAGGTGTGTTGATTCATTGTAGTTCAGAAATTGTTGGTGTCCTAAGTGTCATCATAATCAAAACATTTCTTCTAAAGGCTTGTTACTGCAAGAAGAAAAAAAAAAGAAGAAAACTTTAATATCATAACAAAAGGGTAAAAACAACAACCGAAAAATCAACACTGGAGCGATGTGCATCCAGTTTAAAAGGAAAAAAAAGGCCATGTCACTTCAAAACCAAAAATCAATGAATGATGTAACAATATATCACTGTAAAATATAACTCATCAGAAAAAAGAAAATGCTCAAATCATGAAGGATTTTGCGGATGAAAGAAGTCATCCACAACAATAGTCACGCAGCTTCTAGTCCATTACATGTAATGTAAAACGTGACAATCGGTCTTTGGTGGATGTTTGTGTTGTCACTGTAATGCATATCCCTCAGAAATGCTGATAGATTTAAACGCCACCAGAGAGAATCTGAGTGCACTGGTTCAAATTATGGCTCAGCTGCTGACATTTTCTCCCCCTCCACTAGACCATGAGTGGTGGTCTGGACGCTAGTCATTCAGATGAGACGATAAACCGAGGTCCTGTGTGCAGCATGCACTTAGCGCACGTAAAAGAACCCACGGCAGCAAAAGGGTTGTTCCTGGCAAAATTCTGTAGAAAAAATCCACTTTGATAGGAAAAACAAATAAAACCGCACACAGGAAAAAATACAAAAAAATGGTTGGCGCTGTATTATAGCGACGCGCTCTCCCTGGGGAGAGCAGCCCGAATTTCACACAGAGAAATCTGTTGTGATAAAAAGAAATACAAATACAAATTATTTGGTTAGAACTAGTACACAGAAAATATGACTGATAAACATGTGAAAGCTGGCATGTTAAAGTGTGACCATCTCATACTGCTACAGCATGACGTTTGCAAAAATAAATCATCAGTGTGTGGAATTTCTCATTTAAGTTCTTATGTAGTTAGTTTGAGCTGTCTCAAACACTAGTTTGACACACTACTTATGCTAGCTGTGATATGTTTGATATCCCTGGAAAATAGGTCGGTAAGTGAGACATTAACTTGTAACTGGTGATATGGTACTTTCGTGTTGTCATGTGCAGAAATTTAACAAACATTTGCATATATTTCTTTAGTGGAATGTATTAATGAATGCCGTTTACAATACTCACCTTGTTTAACTGTTTAATTTCTAGCTCTGATTTCCATTCAACGAACAATCTGACACCCCATCTATTAGCCAACATTTTTGCATGAAATTGATAGTTTAATCTAAAATTTCTTACAAAGTATTAAATAAAAGCAAACAAGGCTGATCCAGCTGATTCCTCTAACACTTCTGAACGTTCTTAACAGTTTATTGTTGAAGTACATAGCAGACAGGATGTCTTCTGACTTCAGAAACTGATCCTATTGAACAGTCACCAATTCTGGAGAATGACCCAGAAGTTGCATACATGTCAACATCTTTTTTCATTCATATTTTTGTCCATACCTTGACAAAGATGAAAGCACCAACCTTGTGTGAAAAGTGTCCAGAGACTGCTGTGTGAAGATGGCTTTCATATAGACTGTGCTGTCTGCCACCTCTTTCACCATGCTTCCATCTTCCAGAGGTCCATCAACATGCTGATCATGCAAATGAGAGCAGATTTCACAATATAGGATGTGCACAAACATAAATTTAGTTTACCTGAACATGGTGCAATAAAATGTCTTCTCAATGTTCACAACTGCCTGAACTTGGCCATTATTTGGTCACACTCACACTGTCAATATCTCCAGTTCTGGTCAACAACTTAATATCAAAGAATTTAAACATAATTTAACTGATATTTGACCCCACATGTTTGTAAATCATACTTTCATTTGGACTTGGAGGAAAAAATACAAACACTCCCATTCATAATAATAGTAAATACTTCAACTGTGTATGCACATACAATGACAAATGCATTTCATGTTGCACACACACACACACACACCAGAGAGAGAGAGAGACAGAGACAGAGAGAAAGAGAGAGAGAGAGACACAGAGAGAGAGGGGAGGGGGGGGGTCAATTATGGAGAAAGTAAAAAAATACATGTGTAAATTAATAAATACATATTTATACACAAATGTACACAACACACGCAGAAAGAAAAGAGTGAGGGAAAGAGAGACCCAAGCCAAAGGACACACACACACACACACACACTTACATAGCAAGAGGAAGAGATAGAGATGCATGCTTGCAGGCATGCATGTATATGTATATATACATGTACACACATAAAGGGAAAAAAAAGGATAATAAAGATTACACACACATGGACCTGCACACACACACACACACACACACTGACACACAAATAAAGAAATTTGCTGCATATATATGTTACAGAAAAGTTGAAAACTCATGAGGCTCCAGGCAAAAGAAAATCTTTTTTTTTTTTTTTTTTTTTTTTTGCGAGAAATACATGATTTGCCATGGAATAAAAAAAAATTTTTTTTTTTTTTTAAAGATTGCCTCTTGCTCCTAATCATTTTTTTTCAACTTAAAAAACTAAAGAACAAAGCAATTTTGTATTCAGCTTTTTGATGAAAATAAACTGATCTGATCACTATAGTTTGCATACAAACTGTCTGTGACACACATACTACAAATTAAGAAATACCACCTTTAGAGGATTGACGTTATGTCATCCTCCTCACAAAAATGCATAGGATTGTTGATAATCAAATACCAGCCTTACCATCAGGAAAGTTCTTGACACCTGCTAGCAAGACCAGCATATGGAGTGATGACCTAGAGGTAACGCATCTGCCTGGAAAGCGAGAGAATCTGAGCGTGCTGGTTCGAATCACGGCTCAGCCGCCGATATTTTCTCCCCCTCCAATAGACCTTGAGTGTTTGTCTGGACCTAGTCATTCGGATGAGACAATAAACCGAGGTCCCGTATGCAGCATGCACTTAGCACACGTAAAAGAACCCACGGCAACGAAAAGGGTTGTTCCTGGCAAAATTCTGCAGAGAAATCCACTTCGATAGGAAAAACAAATAAAACTGCACACAGGAAAAAATACAAAAAAAAACATGGGTGGCGCTGTAGTATAGCAACGCACTCTCCCTGGGGAGAGCACTACAAATTTCACACAGAGAAATCTGTTGTGATAAAAAAGAAATACAAATACAAATATGATCCAAACCTACTTCAAGTAAACAAGGCACAGACAATAATTATAACAGGAAGAAGAACAATCAATAACAGCTTGGGCTTCTGCAAAACAAGCCAACTAACAAACTCATTTCTTTATAAAAACAACAGCAGAATGGAATCAGCTGGAGGAAGGAGTTCTGTGTGCAGGGATGACCACAGTGTTCAAAGCAGCCATCAAAAGTTCCCTGCCATCTACTGTTTTCCATCATTAACAGTAGAGTTTTTAAAAGTTTTTTTTTTAAGGTTTATATATATCTGCATGCGCTCTCCAACATCTGTTGTGACGATGGCCATATTGGCCCCTGTGATGCATTTACCCTGATCCTGTATTACTGCCTTTATTACAGAGTCAGTAGTAGGAGTGGGAACTAACTTCCTGTACGAAGTACTAACCACTCTAACTTCCTGTACCAAGTACTAACTACTATAACATTTATATTCTGCTATATACTTCCAAATGCCGAATTAGCCTGGACCTGAAGAACAGTCTAGTTCAGTGTGAAATAATCTGTTTCATGATAATCAACATCACATACATTGTGTGTAAGTGGCATCTATAATCCAAGATCACCCACCGAGTTCAAATACAGGTCTATCAAAACGACCACAATTGTAACATTTGATCTCAATATTTCAAACCACAATTCCAATACATACATTCATATGTTTCCTCTCTGTGTATAAATTTATTTTCATAGTCAACCGATTAACGACTCTTTCGAAAAAGCAAAACCAAAAAATTAAACACGACCAAGTAATTTATTTACCTACCAAAACAACCTTAACAACACCAGGCCTAATGAATCTGTTTTGCAAAACAGTTTCCTTTAAGAAAGCTTGTGTTGTCGCCATATTTAGTATGTTCTTTTGTTAGCGATGCGTCCTTTTTGAATTATGAATCAGACACTACAAGCAACTTTCTGTTCTGTAGCTTTTGATTTTCGACTGCTCCGCGCCATATTGTTGCTGATTCCGGAAATACATTCTTACTTTGGGCATTTATGGTACTAGAAATAAAAATATTGCTTAATCGGACCTTTCACGACATTCACATCTCAAAATAATAAATACAAAATGGTTTTCCATAATCTTAGATTGTTTAAACACTTATATAATTATAATTTGATAATATATTTCACAGTTGCTGTCTGTTAGAGAGTAGTCAATAAAGTGACGTCATCGACAAGGTGTTTGTGGGGCAGTGGTGTTGGTCATTCGCAAGGAATTCAACAGTTCTGTGATTAAATACAGGAACCGAAACATCACTGATGTAGTAGCTTTTGAAAATGGCTAAACACACGCGAAACTCTTCCAGGTCTGACAACGGTTTAGTGGAGGTGAAAAGTAAGGTGAGTTGTGGGCCGTGTCGTGGGCAGGTGTGTCGCGATGTCGTCCAGTCGGCCACTGCACAGAGTGCACTGACAGGACTCACCTGCGAGAGTTTTGCGGAGTTGAAGTTTTTAAAGTCCTTTTTACTTTTCCACACTTCCTTTAAGTTTCTGTTCATAAGATCGTGTCTCTTTTTGGTTTACAACTTATGTCTGTGAGACATTTGAGCCACTGTTAATCTTAGGAATTACTTGAGCACATTAAGTTCTATGGGGGAAAAAAAAGAAGAAAAATTGCAGCTGATCCTACGGTGAATCAAACACCCATCCCCTGCTCTCACCCGCCCCCACTACTTTTTATGATCTAATGTGGATAATTCTTATTGAAATAGGTAACTTTAAACTGACAAAGTTTTGAGTCAGTGGTTAGAAAACAAGTCTGCCGGTTGAAGTGCATTGATTGGGCGGTATTTCCATGCTTTCAGTACATTTTGCAAATCTGTACTAGTTTGTGGTTGGATTAAACGAAAGTGGTTCTGAAGATTTTAGGATGATGAATGTCAACCATAACTCAATGGTAGGTGTGTCTATTGAGTATTAATTTGGGTTCATGATGTCATGCAAGCACTATAAGTACAACAAACCTATGTGCCCTCCTTTCATCTGCTGCCCTAGCTTAGTAGATCTATCAATATCAGTCCTTCCCGTTTCACAAAAATTAGTCAACAGTGAAGGTCCAGATTATTAGATCTGCATTAGTACAGACTGTAAGGAGCTGCTATCTGACAATGACAGAGTGATCATTCCAGAGGAGATTTCAGCATGGCCTGAAACATTTCAGTTTTGTTCAGTCTTTGCATGCCGGTTCTAATGGAGGTGATGCTCTAACATCTCATATTATTGACTTTTTGACAGTCTCAGTGTGCCATAGTCATGGCAGTGTCATCACATCTTACCTGCCCCCACCCCTCCAAAAAAAAAAAAAAAAAAAAAAAAAGATTAGTAAAAGAACATAATACCAGTGCAACAAATTAAGTTGTGAAATATATACTTATAGTTTAGTGTTAAAAATTGTATGATTTAGTTAGCATACATAGAAAAGGTGGAACTGGAAGGCACAAAAATAATACATAGAAAAGGTGGAACTGGAAGGCACAAAAATAATAATGCCTTAGAAATGTTTTAAAAAGAGGCTATAAATATTCTTGTTAAATTTGTTTCCTTGCGTGGGCTTTTCATACTGTGATTATTACAAATTTATACAATGTTAGTTACACTTAAGTTTAATAAAAGATTTGTCACAGGATTTGAGTTTTTTTTGTTGTTGTTTTTTTTCAGTTGAATTTAATGATTTTTTTTTTATTGAAAACAAAAACGTGCATAATCTTATTGTCATCTGTCTGACATTTTCAGTTTGATGCCGAGTTTCGGAGATTCTCAGTGACTCGCACTTGCAGTTTCGACAAGTTTGCTGTGTTGCTGGAGCAGCTGCATAGTTTGGGGGAAATTCCTTTTGTCATTACCTACACAGACCCCATGCACAATGACCTTCTTCCTATCAACAACGATGACAACTTTAACAAGGCTCTGTCAACTGCCAGACCACTGCTCAAGCTCTTGATACAACGAAAAGGTACATCCATTATCAGATTATGTGTGTGTGTGTGTGTGTGTGTTATGTGTGTACATGAAGACGTGTGCTTGTGTATCACTGTATGTGTACTTGTTTGTAATTTTGTAATCATGAAATAGAGCGCATTGATTCAGTTAATTTAGAAAGACTAGCGTCCACACAACCATTTATGTTTTAGTCACAGATAGAGAGAGAAATAAGTAAGTTTTATTTTAAATGCTGGTCATTGTATTTCTTTGAATTAAACTTAGGAATAGGATGCCTCTATGTCATTCACATATTGTGTGTGTGTGTATGAAAAAAAAAAATGAAAATTTTGCTGATGATTTTACTGAATATTTATGGTTTAATTACACATACTTAACCGTGACCCAACTAGTGCAGACTCCGGCAGAGGTCTGACATTCCTGTCCTGTGCAAACTACTATCCGCCTATGCGGAGAAAACGAAAGTAACTACGGCCGATAACCTCCTGATTTATGGTTTCCTGACAATGCATGGTGGTGTACTGTTGAATGAAGATACATGCATAAAACTAAAGAACTGGTATGGATGGGGACGGGCGCAATAGCCGAGTGGTTAAAGTGTTGGACTGTCAATCTGAGGGTCCCGGGTTCGAATCACGGTGACGGCGCCTGGTGGGTAAAGGGTGGAGATTTTTACGATCTCCCAGGTCAACATATGTGCAGACCTGCCAGTGCCTGAACCCCCTTTATGTGTATACGCAAGCAGAAGATCAGATACACACGTTAAAGATCCTGTAATCCATGTCACTTTTTATTGTCAGCGTTCGGTGGGTTATGGAAACAAGAACATACCCAGCATGCACACACCCCGAAAGCGGAGTATGGCTGTCTACATGGCGGGTTAAAAACAGTCATACACGTAAAAGCCCACTCGCGTATATACGAGTGAATGTGGGAGTTGCAGCCCACAAACGCAGAAGAAGAAGAAGAAAAAAGAACCGTCAACGCCTAGTCATTCTGACAAGATGAAAAACAAGGTCCTGTGTGCAACATGCACTTGACACACTGAAAAAGAACCCATGGCAACATAAGTGACTGTGTTGTCCTCTGGCAAAATTCTGTAGAAGAAATCTGTTTTGATAGACCTGTACACAAACATTTACATGTATGCATGCACTCAAGGCCTGACAATACATGTTAGGTTATGCTGTTGGTTGGGCATCTGCCTAGCAGTTGTGGTGGTGTGTTGTCTGAAAGCAGTGACACCTTGATGGCTTGAGGCATAAAAACATTGACAGATTTTATCAGTTTCAATATAAAGGTTGTATAGCTGTTGACATTTTGATTAAACAAAGTTGGATGCACGGCAGCATTTTCAACTTGCCCACAATCTTGAGTAGCAGATTCAGTAGATTTATTGATGAAAATTGCATGCACACACACACACACACACACACACACACACACACACACACACACACACACACACACACACACACACACACACACACACACACACACACACTTGGACTCACACACACACACACACAAGAAATGTTTTGCATAAATTTGGATTTGGTGTTGTTTGGGAGGCTCAGTCAGTTGGCAATGTCAAAATGTTTATGATTGAATTTAAGCAGCGTCTGGTTGATTGCTTTACCCAAGACTGGCATTCAGCTCTCCAGTCTCACGCTTTTTATGATGTGTATTCAGTTTACAACCAGTCCTTGTCACTTAAACCTTACTTGAACAATGTCAAATGTATAAATATGCGCCATGTTTTTTCACGGTTTAGAATTGGAATGTCCAACTTGCGCTCACACTTTTTGCAGTTTATTTATGATGGGCAAAGTAGGAATTGTCCTTTTTGTGATGACACTCCAGAAACTGAAATGCATTTTCTTTTGGTCTGCCCTAAGTATTGTCCCCTGCGTTCTCAGTTTATTCCTGCTAAATTTCACAAACATCCAAGTGCATTTAAGATGTCCATGTTGTTATCTTGTGTGAGTGAGAGATTGAGTGTCAGTATATGCAAGTTTGTATTCAAGGCGTTTTCATTATGAGCAAATGCTCTAGAATCGTTATCGATGCCCATGTAGTTCAGTGATTGTCCTAATATTCATTTCCTTGTATTAATTCTGTTTGTCCTTGTGAACTCCATTGTTATGGATCTCTGGTCTGACAATTAAAGTATTTTGACTTCGACTTCCACACACACACACACACACACACACAGTGAGTCCAATAGGAGTATTTATATGATGTGACTTACAGATATTTAATTTCATTTTTAATTACACATACAGATATTTAATTTCAGTTTTGCTGTTCTTCTTTATTGCTGTTAAACAGATATTTACGGATTGTTGATTCCATTATTCTAGTTATCCTCTCTCTCTCTCTGTTCTCCCCTTAATCACAAACTTTGTCCCCACCGCCACCTCCTCCCCCCCCCCCCACCCATAACACCCCCACACACACTCACATGACACGTCTAATGTTACTCAAAACGAAAAGACATTAAAGAAAGAACACACACACACACACACACACACACACACACACACACACACACACACACACACACACACACACACACAACTTATGTCACTGAGTCTAATGAGTTGAGTCAAGTGGGTCTGAGCTCTTACCAGTATTAAGATTTCATAGTACACATTTGCGTTTAAAATCTGAAAAAATGGTGAAATGCATCATTGGACCAAAGAATCTATGGTGAAGAGGTTTTGGAGTTGTAAATTATAAATCTGCGTCTGATCTCTCTGTCACTGCATGGTCTTTGTGCTCTCCTTCCAACCCCCCCCCCCCCCCCTCGAAAACCCCCCCCCCCACCCCGCCCCCCAACAAACACACACATCACACCCACACCCCTGCGGCCCTGCTCCCTCGCTATGTTCTCTCTCCCCACCTCTCCAGCTTTCTAACTTTGTTACTGTTCATATCCAGATGGCTCTTTCTTTCTAAATGTTCTGGATTTCTGAATTTCTCTGCATTTCCATCTCTCTCTCTCTCTTTCTCTCCCCCCCCCCCCCCCTCCATCCCTCTCTCTCTTCTCCCACCACCTCCACTCCAATTTCTCTTATTCCCTTTTTGATCCTATCTCTGATCACAATCATTAATTCATTCATAAATGAAAGGGTAGTCTTATATTGAATAATATACAGTGTATGAACTGGGCTTCTAGACAGGCACTGTGTGGAGTTTGTTTATTGAAGCAACACCTGGCTTTTGCTTAAGCACGCACGCACGCACGCACGTGCGCGTGCGCACACACACACGCACACACAAGATTCAAGATTAAATTGCCTTACCCCTTTTGGGGTATGGAGGATTACATAATTTATAAATAATAAGAACAAAACTAACATGATAAACAATTACTGTATTAACAACAGTCGTGTACTTAGTAGCGAATATAATGTCAGATGAACATGCGTGCACACACACACACACACACACATGCATAAATGAACACATACATGCACATTATTAACCTGTCTAAAAACATAAGAAAAAAAAATTACATTATATATATATTTTTAAATGACAGGCAATTGCACCATGTCCAGGATTGCACTTTTTTTTGCAGGCTTCCTGCTGTGTAACCTCATTGAAAAGAGACATGCCTTTAGGCAACAGAAATATGGGCGTGTGCACAGTCTCAGAAATATGTGGTGTATCATGTGTCTTGGCAAAGATTAATTATGACGTTGGTGTTGTGTACAGCCAACCAAGCGTGATACTGTAGCTTCTTTAGGCTATATAAAAATATGTGGGGCAAAGATGAAAGAATGTTGTATTCTGCTGATAGCTGTTAGTGGCATATAATTTTGATTCAACATCTTATTTGTTTATGATGTTATTTTACATTATATGATAATTTATAAACTAAATTTTGTGAATGTATGAAGAGTTGTTTCATTTTGAAGCATACCTGGTAACAGAGTAACTCAGTTATCGTTTGTCATTACTGGTGTAATGTACTCATTTAAAGTGATGACATGATTTAAACTAATTGTAATGACAAAAAATGTTCATTAATTATTAGTGTTTGAACCTGTTTTTTATGCACTCTTTGCTCCAAGATCTCATTCAAAATAGCATTGCCTGCAACAGTGCAAGTCTACTTATCATAGAATTACCATGTGAAATGCTTTTAAAAAAAATTAATCTATTCTAAAATGTTCCTCTTTGGTTCTAATCGTGAACCATACAGCTCTATCAGCTTTTTAAAGTTGACTGCCCCATTTCTTCCCAACATGTTCTGTGCAGAGTTTGGGATAATGAAAAGGTAGGGGGTAGGAGGAGAGGGGGATAGGGAGTAGGGGGGCTAAACTTAAAGGTGAGGCTGGGGGGGGGGGGGTGTGTGTTTTGGGAGGGTGGAGAGGAGTTAGGGTGGTGGAGTGGACAGGTGAGGGGAGGTGAGTGGGAAAGAGACAGTTTATGATGAGTGTTGTCACTTTGAGGTGAAGTGTTTTGGCGTGTGTTTGAGTGGCTCAGTTTCTGTTTGCTCAGTCCTTGCCATTGGTCCTGTGGCCTGGCTCCTGTGTAGCAGCAGGGTGAATCTTTTACAACTTAAAGTGCTTGTCTTTGCAACACTGGCACTATGTGTGTACTGACACTGCGATAGTT
Source organism: Babylonia areolata (assembly GCF_041734735.1). Classification (NCBI taxonomy): domain Eukaryota; kingdom Metazoa; phylum Mollusca; class Gastropoda; order Neogastropoda; family Buccinidae; genus Babylonia; species Babylonia areolata. The sequence goes on from NC_134901.1 coordinate 2,530,423, forward strand.
GCTGGACTTGAAAAGCCTCTGCCTGTCTTTCTTGCTGTATTTCTCTCTCTCTCCCCTGCCTTTCTCTCTGTCTCTCGCTGAGTCTCTGTCTCTCCGTCTCACTCTCTGTCTCTCCCTCACTCTCACTCCATGTCTATCAGAAGTTACAGCCTCCCCCCCCCCCCCCCCCCAAGCCCCTCCACCCATCTCTTTCTGCTCCCCTTTATTTCTCACACACACACTCATTCACTCTCAATCATGTGTGTGTGTGTGTGTGTGTGTGTACAATTTATGAATTACCTCAGTATGAAAACAAAAATTGAAATGGATAGTCTTTTCTGATTAAGATTTTGTTTTCCTGACAAACTGACTTTCAGCATCATTTCTCTTGTTTTTAATGAGGGAGGCGTGGTATCAACAAAGACGGGGGGAAAAAAAGAAGAAAAAAAAAGAAATACCATGAGAACTAAATGGGGAACTTTTTATTTTTTTTAAACATGCTTTAGTTTAATGGCCATTCTGAGGCAGGATAGAATAATATCAAATAATACTGTGAAAACTTTTGCACTGTTGAAATACCTTCCTGGTTCAGTCATCCACCATTTCTTCGGTCAGGGGGATTGTGGGGGTGGGATGGGGACGGGGAGGGATGGGGCCCCACACTACCCACACATGTGATTTGTCATTTTCGCCAAGGTTATGTGTCCCTGACCATTGACCCCAAAGCCCTGGATCTCTGCCAGAGGTTTCAAAGGCTTGTTTTTTTCACTGGCCCCTCCCCCCTCCCTGTAAACCCCAGGGAGGAAGGAGTGAAAATAAAACAGCTTGGCCTTCATTGAAGTCATTCACCGATTCAGTGGGATGAAAGGCCAGGCCTTTGTAATTTGGAGGGGTGGGGAGACGTTTTCTTTGACAAAAGTATGCAGTGGAATAATTCAGGGGGGGGGGGGGGGGGGGGGGGAGTGAAGGGGAAGTCCTTGTTGTAACATTGCAAGTCGGAGGAAGAGAAGAATGAATGTTTTTTGGGTTTTTTTTTTCTTTTTTTTTTATTATAATATACTGTATTTGCAGTGTTTTGGTGTGTATGTGGATGTACATGTGTGGGTGTGTTCTTTATTTGTTTTGTTTTTTTTACAACGGAAGTATGCAGTGAAAATTTTACTTCAGGGGAAAGTTTGTGGAAAAATTTAGTCAGGGGAAGATTTACAAGAAAGAATGTATGATTTTGTTCTGTTTACAAACATCAGTAGCAAATCTGTCTTGTTTAATACTATATTTTGAAAAATAAAAAAAAAAAAGCAACATCAGTTATGAATTATCCCACAGATTGCTTTTTGAAAAAACAAAAACATAACTGTGGAGGTGATTTGTGATTTTATGATATTTGCTTGTAAATGGCTACTGCACATAAGACATTTTTATTACAAGATAAGATATATCTTATAGATAGATCTATAGATCTCTATATTGTCAGTAAACTGACAGAAAGTTGTCTTTTGGCTTGAGTACATACAACATTGAACATACAAACCAGAAACCACAATCAGTTTTAGAACATGTATTGAACCATTCATTGAAATATATCACATGACAGTTTGGTTAATTTGGTAATAATGTTGACCAGGTAAAAAAAAAAAAAAAAAAAGACGTCATTCAGACTGAAAAAGGGAATACACAAAATGTGAACATTCATTTCTTGTAATACATTTTAGAATAGAATAGAATATGTCTTTATTACCAAGTGTACCAGGGTCACAAGGAATATTGGGGGGGATAGTACATAACAAGGTACGAACATAAATCAAAAATCATTCACAGCACAGATACAGTAGAAATTAGGATACATACAAATGCATATCAATACAAAAACTTGTGCATACTCACACATGCACACACTGCACACACACGCACGCATGCACGCACGCGTTTGAACAGAAGCTGCATATTACATGTGGATGGGGCTAATGACTTGATCTTCAGGTAGATGGTTGTTGATTGCACAGTTATATTTATCATACTCTAGAGTATCTGCCTTGAAATATGGTGTCCCACAAGGGTCCGTCCTAGGTCCTGTTCTTTTCGTGCTTTATGCGGCTCCTGTGTCGGATGTCATCAGTCATCATGCGATGTCGCATGAGAGCTTTGCTGATGACACACAACTTTATCAGTCGGCTTCCATAGCTGAATTTGATGCACTGGTGACTCAAACACAGGAGTGCATTGCTGGCCTAAAGGACTGGATGACTCTCAACAAGCTGCAATTAAATGATGATAAGACTGAATTTATGATAACCTGTCCAAAGAAGTTTCGTCAACATCCTTCCTTTCCTGACTCTGTTCTGATCAATAGCACACCTGTTTCACTTTCTCCCTCTGTTCGCAGTCTTGGTGTAATCCTGGACCAGTCTCTTTCCTTCCAACAGCACATTTTGAATATCTGTAAAGTTGCCTATTTGGAACTGCGTAGAATCAGCTCTATCCGCCACTACCTCTCAACCGATGCAACCAAGACACTTGTATGCTCTCTGGTTCCCTCAAGATTGGATTACTGCAACTCTCTTTTGGCCGGCCTTCCCAAATACCTGTTAGACAGACTCCAAAGAATTCAGAATAACGCTGCCAGACTCATTTGCAGAGCTTCTAAATTTGACCATGTTTCTCCTCTCCTTCAGTCTCTCCACTGGTTGCCTGTTTCTGATCGAATAGACTATAAGCTATCCACTCTGACCTTTTCTGCAGTCAACGGATCTGGCCCCAAATATCTTTCTGAACTCATTCATATCTATACCCCTTCTCGCCAGCTCCGTTCTTCCTCTGATACTCGACTTCTCAGGATACCTCACGTCAGAAGTAAGACCTATGGACACAGATCGTTTTCTTTTCAATCGCCAAAGACGTGGAACAAGCTCCCTGATAACCTCCGTCATTCTGATTCCCTCGCATCTTTTAAATCTCGTCTCAAAACTCACCTTTTCCCTCAGCAATAAGTTCAATTGTGGCAGGTCCACAACTACATGCATGTATATGAATGTGTATTGTGTGTGCGTGTGTTTATGTAAGTTTGTGCCTGCCTATGTGTGCGTATTTGTTAGGGTAGCTGTTAGATACACATATATGTTAAAATGTATGTATGCAGTGTGTGTGTGTGTGTGCGTGCGTGCGTGTGTGTGTGCGTGCGTGCGTGCGTGCGTGTGTGTGTGTGGTCACATTTTGGTGTGTGTATGTAACATAGATACAATGTTTTATGTTATCAAAAGCGTTTTTGTAAAGCACCTAGAGCAGATTTCTGGATAGTGTGCTATATAAGTATCCATTATTATTATTATTATTCTGATTCCCTCGCATCTTTTAAATCTCGTCTCAAAACTCACCTTTTCCCTCAGCAATAAGTTCAATTGTGGCAGGTCCACAACTACATGCATGTATATGAATGTGTATTGTGTGTGCGTGTGTTTATGTAAGTTTGTGCCTGCCTATGTGTGCGTATTTGTTAGGGTAGCTGTTAGATACACATGTATGTTAAAATGTATGTATGCAGTGTGTGTGTGTGTGTGCGTGCGTGCGTGTGTGTGTGCGTGCGTGCGTGCGTGCGTGTGTGTGTGTGGTCACATTTTGGTGTGTGTATGTAACATAGATACAATGTTTTATGTTATCAAAAGCGTTTTTGTAAAGCACCTAGAGCAGATTTCTGGATAGTGTGCTATATAAGTATCCATTATTATTATTATTATTCTGATTCCCTCGCATCTTTTAAATCTCGTCTCAAAACTCACCTTTTCCCTCAGCAATAAGTTCAATTGTGGCAGGTCCACAACTACATGCATGTATATGAATGTGTATTGTGTGTGCGTGTGTCTATGTAAGTTTGTGCCTGCCTGTGTGTGCGTATGTGTTAGGGTAGCTGTTAGATACACATGTATGTTAAAATGTATGTATGCAGTGTGCGTGTGTGTGTGTGCGTGCGTGCGTGTGTGTGTGTGTGTGTGGTCACATTTTGGTGTGTGCATGTAACATAGATATAATGTTTTATGTTATCAAAAGCGTTTTTGTAAAGCACCTAGAGCAGATTTCTGGATAGTGTGCTATATAAGTATCCATTATTATTATTATTATTATTATTATTATCATTCTGGATTTGTTCGAGAGACAGGGCATTGACTGCTTTGGGGTAAAAGCTATTGGTGAAGTGATTGGTTTTCGTCCTTATACTTCTGTACCATCAACCAGAGGGGAGCATCTTGAAAATCTCAAAAGTTGGATGTGATTTGTCCTGGCTGATTGATTTTGCTTTTTTGAGTAGCCGCTTATAATATATGTCTTTTGGAGACATAGATGAGCCCTGGTAATCTTGTTGGCAGTTTCCGTACCAAACAGTAATAGCAAAGGCTAGCACACTTTCAGTGACTGCTTGGTAGAAATCAACCATGATTTCTTTTTTTTTTAATTCCAAACTTTTTGAGGCGCTTAAGAAAGTACAGGCGCTGTTATAAACTCATCCACTTGCACACACATCACTTACCTATGAATCACCCCACCCCCACCCCCCTTTTCAGTCATTTGCTGAGAATTTGACCATACAATCAGTTGCAGAAGCAGATGAAAAAGAATTCTGGAACTTTTGAATATTTTGCTTGGAGTTGGACAGTCTACTCTGATTAGAAATAGTTTGACAGCATTCTTTGTTTTGCCCATCCTTCCTTTCTGTCATCTCCTTCCCTTTCCGTCTTTTTTTTCCCTTCTGTTCTTCCTCCCTTTTCTTCATTGCTTTCTGAGTTCCTCCATTTCTTCAGTCCCCCCTCTTTTCAGCACCAGTCACATATTTTGTTTGTTTACACTGTTTAACTCATGATGCAAATTACAACAAACCTATGCACTTTTAGACTTGACATGTTTTTCAGTAACAAAATATGTACAACAACACACTAAGGTTTCCCCACCACCCCCATCCCCCCACAGACATCTCCACACTCTCTCTCTCTCTCTCTCTCTCTCTCTGTTCATGTTGTCCTTAAGCCTCACAGGAGAGAGTCACATCTCACCAAGATAAAGGATGACCTGCTGAGCACTCCTTTCCCATTGTTTTCCCAGCCACTCTCTCTCAGATCAGAAAGCAATGGCTTAGGGGCTGCAGTGAAGGGAACCTTGCCTAATTACACACTATGGTGGTTTGATAGCTTCAAAAGCTGACTTTTTTCTTCAAGAAGAACTATTTCCATGTTCGATAAAAAGTAAAATGTATTGCAGACATTCTAGATTCTGATTGTTTTATACTGGTGTTGAACCATTGCCATTATAGATTTTATTTTTTGTTTTGTTTGGAATATGCTATAATCAGGGGGCAGGTAATCTTGGATAAATGAAAAAAGAATTAACAGTATACCACAGTTTAGCTCACTAATTAGAATGGGTTGTCAAGAAAAAGAAAAGAAAAATTATTCTTACAACTCCAAGCAACTTGTAGATCTATCTTATGCCACTGAAGAACATTTTCCAGAAAATAAAAACTTGGGCAATTTCCATTTTCAGTATACCCCCACCCCCAAAAAGTTGAGGAGTCAAAAGAGGTGAAAATCATGTCATGCAAAGATGTTTGCTGAATTGGAAGTATCTTTGAAATGATAAAATGCATATTAAAAATGGTACTTTCTTTCCTTTGTGTAAGGAGAGATTCTGAGTGTTTTAACTTATGTTCATTTTTTTAGGTTTTTTTTTGTGGTTGGTATTTATAAACATAAATTGAAATGATAACATGTTCGGTTTTTAAGTTAGTTAAATAAGGTTTATTTTGTGGAATTTCCAGAAGGTTCTAGAAGTGAGAACAGACCATCTAAAAAATAAAGGACTGCATATTTGGAGACTGTAACACCTGGCCGATGCCGGCATCATGACACAATGAAGGGTGCCAGAGTTGTATTTTAACAGTTGACAGTTGAAATTTTGAATGTCAATACAAAAACAAAAACAAAGAGAGAGAGAGTGAAAAAAAGAAACGACCAAACAAACAAACCAATAAGAACTCTGCATGCATAGAGACATACTGTTACCTCATAGAATTTATTTTTATAGATTTTTCATCTTCAATTTTGGCCCTGCTGGGCTTCTTCAGGATGATTTTGAAGATAAAGATGAGTTTTTTGTGTGAAAAAACACACAGAGCTGTAGGCAAATCAGACCCCTATCAACATTATTGGTCAAAAAAAGAAAAAGAAAGGAATGATAGGTTGATGATTTGTAGACCGTATTCAACGCCAAAGATTTTTCAGCTTTTGTGTGCAATGTCCCACCATACATCACTCACTCTCTCTCTCTCTGTCTCTCCTTGTCAGACACCCTGCCCCCCATATCCAGTTCCCTCCCCTGCACCATGCCTCCCCAGTCTTCCCCTCTGGCCAGCTGGTGTTGCCCTCTGCCTGTCATGTTATGACTTGGCGGTGTGAGGTTTCACCCCCTGTCTTTGTGTTGTTGCTTGTGGGCAGGAAAAGGTGGAGGTGTACATGCTCTTGGTTGTAAAAAGCAGACCCTTTCTGTGTGTAGTACTCACACCGAGAGAGTAACTTTTGTGTTTGTGATAAGGGAGGTGGCATGGAGTACAATAGTTGCTGTTCAAAAACACACCACACACACACAACCATGCAGGCACACGCAAGCACACACACACACACAGAGAATTGTACTGTGAATGCTAACAATAAGTCGTACACTGCACACTTTTAATGATCACTAAAACTTGTCTGTGTTTATGCTAAGGGCTATGATGGGGAGTTAAAAAAACAAAAAAAAAACCCATTAATGAAAACCTTCCACAAAAATGTGTACTGGGCATGCTAATAGTAATATTGTGTTATGCATGTTCATTGCAGACTCTTGAAATGATCACTCAGGAAGTAATTTTTCTGTGTTTATGATCAGGGTAGTGGAAGTGGGGTTGGACAATAAACGCTTTACACACACACACATTGTACTGGGGATACAAATAATACTTGAAAACAATGTACATATTTTTAGTAATCACTCTCAGAATAACTTAAGTGTTGTGTTCATGATAACTGAGTTGATAGTAAGAACAATAGAACAATAGAAGCCTTTCACATGTATACACATGTGCTAAGAATGTAAATAATAACTGTACATTTATAATGTGCATGTTTTAACGAATAAAACTATTTTGAGAAACATGCAGTTAAGGAAAAGGAAAGCATAACTGATTTTGTTGTGCTGGGTTGAGTGATTCAGTTACTGAAACTGAACTGTAGCTTTCTGTATGTACAGACTGTAGCATGCATAAGTAGGCACACAAAATACATATAAAGACAGAAAGAGGGGAGAAAGAATCTCTCAGTTTCTTCTGTTTTAATTTTTGTTGTTGTTGTTGTAAAGAATGGAAAGGAGAGTAGGGGTGACATTCAAGTGATTGTTTTATTGTATATGTAAATGATGTACAGAGAGAGAGACAGTTAATCAAATTTTATTGTGAATTAATGATTTTGATAAGAGAGGTGGAGGTTATTGGCGCTTGACTGTCAAATTACTTGAAGTATTTATGATTATATGTGTGTTGGTGATAGTAAATAGAGTGGATATAAGTTATGATGTATTTGCCGGATGAGGTGACTAGAAAACATGTGATACGTTCAGTTTTCATGTTGTTTATAAATTGTCCAGCTGGCCTTCAGCAGTTGCCATATGAAGCCCAACACCAGACGGGTGCAATAGCCGAGTGGTTAAAGCGTTGGACTGTCAGTCTGAGGGTCCCGGGTTCGAATCATGGTGATGGTGTCTGGTGGGTGAAGGGTGGAGATTTTTACGATCTCCCAGGTCAGCATATGTGCAGACCTGCTAGTGCCTGAACCCCCTTCGTGTGTATATGCAAGCAGAAGATCAAATACGCACGTTAAAGATCCTGTAATCCATGTCAGCATTCGGTGGGTTATGGAAACAAGAACATAACCAGCATGCACACCCCCGAAAACGGTGTATGGCTGTCTACATGGCGGGGTAAAAATGGTCATACACGTAAAAGCCCACTCGTGTGCATACGAGTGAACGTGGGAGTTGCAGCCCATGAACGGAGGAGGAGGAGGAGGAGATGGAAGAAGAAGCCCAACACCACATTAAAAACAGATCGGTTTTTACATTAAAAACCAAGGTTTTCAAGTCAGGTTTAAAGATCATTCTCCAAAATTGAAGATGACCAATTTTTAAAAAGTCTTTTATTATCTCCCTCCTCAGAACTAAGAAAAAAAGAAGAAGAAAAAGAAAGTCATATAAAAAATTAGCTTTGATTTTAAAAAGATCTCTGACATATTTACATCTCAATCAAACCTAATACAATAATAGTAAACAAACAAAAAAAACTTAAGTGGAACAACCAAGAATACATTGGAACAGGGTGTTCATGGAGTTTGTTGGTACTTGTGGCTCATCAAATAAGAAATAATTTATTGATTTAATGGACATTGTGATTCTGAAACAAAAAGGACAATAAAAATGTGCAATTACAAATTAATGTTATGTAAGTAAAATTGCAAGTCCTGGCAGAAATTTAACTGTGATAGGCTTATCATATTAAATGATACTCACCAAGCAGCTTCATTGCCTTTGGAAGAGTGGATAAGAATATTGACCAGTATATGTACCAGTAACCTACAAGTACAAAGTATAATATTATATTTGTCATCTGGGTTGCAGATTAAAATGGGTGTCTTTAAGCTTACGTCCATGACTGAAAATCCCTGTTCAATGTGATTTGAATCTCTGCTACCCTCCATCTTGTCTCTGTGTGAATGGCCCTTCAGTTTGACATTTTGGCATCGGTTACAGAAGCAAGAGACGACAGTTTATGACATGCACTAAGAGCAGAGGCAGTATGATTCTTTGAAGCTCCAGTTTCAGTTATCCTCTCCCCATTCTTGTCTCCCTTCTCAAACATGTGACGGATCTGTTGTTGAAGTGCGGGCTCTGTGAGAACAAACGTTGGATGTTGACTGTGTGGTTGTGTGAGCTTGGTGTTCTGTGTGAAGTCTGAAGAGTCCTGTGTTTTGGAAAGTCATCAGATCCATACATACAGTGCACTGTGTGTGCTTTGGTCAGATGACGAGTCTGTGTGTTTCGACTTTTTTGTATGTTTGTTTGTTTTTGTTTTCAAGAAATTTTGAAGACTCAAATTCCATTGTGTTTATTATTTATTTAATTGCCCTTTGAATCAGTCGAGGCTGAGCAACTGATCCTTAGTTGTCTGATTTTCTTTTCGTTCAGAGTAATGTTCTGAACAGTCCTGGTGGTTCATTTTTGTTTGTTGCTTGTTTGTGAAACTGTTCATATGAATTGTCATTTTCTTTCATTAAAGAGCTGTTAATTTTTTTTAAATGATGCCACAAGCATGTGCAATGATTCATGGAATTTGAATCATTCTTTGTGAAACTCTGAATGTCTTACTCTCAGGTATTATGTGCAGTGCATGCACCTTAAATGAATCCAGGCCGGTGACATTACATTAAAATTCTTGATTTGTTGGGTTTTCCTCTTTGTAAATTATAAAGGTAAGTAAAAAGTAGTTCCTGTTGTGTATTATAATTGAAAGTAATGTATGTCAGATGTTGCTAAGTACGCAAAGTTTTTTTTAGCATGTGTTCTAGAGTAGATTGATGCTCAGTTAAGAATATAACCAGATAATTTTTTTAAAGTAAATCCTTCAGTTTAGATATTGCAAAGGGTGTGAGTTTTGGTGGGTTTTTTGTTTGTTTGTTTTGTTTTTGTGTGTGTGTGTGTGTGCATGTGTGCCAGTTTGGATTGATGCTCGTTTAAGAATATGACCAGATATAATATATTAGTTATTTTTGTTGTTTTGTTGTGACCAGGTGAAAGCTCCGGAGAGCTGAATGGCTATGGGACCAACACTGTGAAGCGCAGGAACCCTATCACCAAGCTGCTGGGGAGCGAGTCGCCGCCCAAGCCTCGCATTCAGATCAGTTTACCGGGCGACTTCCGTCGGGTGTCGGCCATCATCGACGTGGACATCGTGCCGGAGACCCATCGGCGTGTGAAGCTGATGAAGAACGGCTCGGACAAGCCCTTGGGCTTTTACATTCGGGACGGGCAGAGCGTGCGCGTCACTCCTCAGGGCCTTGAAAAGGTAAACCCCGCGTGGCATTGTCAGTATCATTAGGTTTGCAGTAACGTTGTTTTGTTTTTTCTTCTTCTTCTTTTGTATGCTGTGTTTATCTTATACTCTTTGCAGGTTCCCAAATGTGTACTGATGATTAATTTGTGAATGTCATTAATTCACATTTATTCAGTTAACCCATTGAGCCCTTCGCCTGGGCGTTTCTTTGACATCAAAGTTTCTCTCATTAAAACTGTTTTCACATTTTTACACATATATGCCTAAACTGCAAAGAAAGAAAACTAACTTCTACAGTATTTTCTCGGATGTGTTCACATATAATTTGGAGGAAAAACAGTATATTTTCTGCGTTTTTTTCCCACATCAATGTGGCATGAAGCCCACTGAGGCTGTAAACTCCCCAGGATTGAATTGGTTAATGATGATCTGCATTAAAATCAAATGATATTTTAACACAAGGAAGCTTAATGATGTCACTTTGTTCATGAATTGTATGCTGATTTAATGACAAGAAGACACAGTATGATGCTTAGTTTATATGCACAGATTACTTAACAGGATTAGCTTGGTGTTCCTTTCAAATTACCTTGGATAATTTTTTTTATGTTTTCTTTGGTAAGCAGATGGATTATATTTTATTCTGTGAAAACAATAAATTATTATTGTTTGTTTTCTTGTTGTTGTTGTTTTTTTTTCTCATATCATCCAGGATAGTACAAGTTAATATAACAAATACTGCTGTAATAGATGTACTAATTTTTCATTTACTGCTTTTCATTTTTGTTTAAACAATATTTTACAAGAGTGCCAGCACTCACATTTGATCAAAGCAACTTGGATGAATATGTTGTGTTTTTTGTTTTTTTTATAATGTTAACAGTAACAGAACTTTTTTTTTTAGCTTTAACGGTAACAGGACTGTTTTAGGTTTAGCTTCTGTTCAGATTCTCAACAACTAACACAAGTATTAATTAATGCTGGGTGTCATTTGCATTCAGTCATCAGATATTCAGAACTCTGAGCTGTGGACATTTATGCCTGTTTCTTATTAAAAGACAATTGCTCATGGCCCTCACGGTGATGATTTTAATTCAGTATGCCAAATGCACTGTCAGAACATTTGGCTCTATCTTTCCACTTGACAAGCTAATGCCTCAGTCTTGCTGATGATATCACCTGTTCTGGATGTGACAGGTGCCTAGAATCTTGTTACCACTTCAGTCTTGCTGATGATAACCCCTGTTCCAAATGTGACAGGTGCCTGGAATCTTCATTTCACGGCTGGTGCCGGGGGGGTTGGCGGAGAGCACGGGGCTGCTGGCCGTGAACGACGAAGTGCTGGAAGTGAATGGCATCGAGGTGAACGGCAAGACCCTGGACCAGGTGACAGACATGATGGTGGCCAACTCTTCCAACCTCATCATCACCGTCAAACCTGTCAATCAGCGCATGACCTTGGCCCCGCAGCGAGGCTCCGGCTGGCGAAGCTCCCAGGCGTCTTCAGCGTCGCACTTCTCCTACCGCTCGTCTAAGTCGTTTGACAGTGAAGGGCCTCCGCCTGACAGTCGTGACGACGACGAGGATGAAATCCAAGACCATTTACAGGATGACAAAACGGACAAAGACAGTGCCGTGGTGACGTTTTAGCCCTCCTTGTGCTTTTCTGTACACCCTGAAAGGTTTTTTTTGTTTTTGTTTTTTTAACATGGTGTCTGCATCAAGACTGAATGGATGACGCTTGACAGAGAGAGAGAGAGAGAGAGAGAAAGAAAGAGACTGGCCTGCCAGGAAAGACTGGCAACATTTTATGCAATATGTTTTCCCTGAACGTGTATTCAGAGTTTTGACACTTGATTGTGGTTGTGCTTTGACAGATCTATTTTACTACACACTCCGTCAGACCCGTTTCCAATCTGTGTTGTGGGCCAAAACAAGGGACAAAGCATGCGGTCATATCAGGTTTTTCTGCATGTCTGTCTGTCTGCCTTACATTGTCCAGGCTTGAAACTGGTGCATTCTGCATTCCACGGTTGTTTCCAGAATCAAATCAAACTCATGTTCGTGAATGACTTCTTTTTTTTTCTTCTTTTTTTTTTTTTTGCCATTGCTTTGTGTGTATTACAGATCTACATATGATAAGTATGCAACTGAATTGACCTGCTATGATGGGTTGTTATGTTCATGATCACAAGGGCCTAGGAATAATCATTTTCAGACCAGTGACGTGAGGAGACTTTATCGTAGCTGATCATGTTTTGTTGCCAGATTATCGTTCATCATTTGGTGATAGCAGATTGATTAAGCATAGGTGTGTTGTTCTTTAGATCATGACACAGGATAGTGGCTAGCATCTTTGCCTGTAAGACTGTATCTTCAGTCAACAAAAACGAAATGAATGTGAAAAAAAGAAGAAGCTGAAAAGCTTAGTTTTATTGCATATTTCTGTCACTTTCTTCTCCACAGAAAAATGTCCATGCTACCATTGAACGCACAGGATCCGTTCCTGTTTTAATGTTGGCGGTCTTTGTAATTTTACCCTGTTCTCTCTCATTTGAATATCTTGAAGTCTTCTTTACCAACAGACAGAACATTTGCCTGGAAATTACTGTCAGACTGGAAAAGGCAGGAGCACTGGTCTTCTCCCTTTCATTTTCACTTGAAATGCTGGAACAATGATACATGTTTTTAAAGCATAGGATTGTGTCAGATGATAAGTGGTGAAATATCAGACAATAAGTGGTGAAATATCTTTTCAAAAATACATCTCTGTCAAATATTTCTTTTACTTTTCAAATGAAAGAGAGTGAAATGAAGTCCAACAAATGGTTGTGGCTAAAATTACAGCTCTTGACATGTTCATGTCAGAAGTGTGGCAGGTTACTCATGGTATTAAATATATAGATATATATGTATGTGTGTGTTTATGTCATTGCATGTATTTTATCAACATATCAGGTTTCATTAAACTGTGTTTTGCTTGTGTTATGGAATGTAGCATTGGACTCATTTATTTGCATGTTTAAAGCAAATTGTGTTGATTGTGAGGAGTCACCATGAAATGAGTAACAAAAATTATTTTTGTTTTTCTTTTCTTTTCCTTCCATCAGGGTAGAGATGGGAATGCATGCACAGAGCCATGAATACCTGGAAAAGCATGGGGAAAGTGAGAGAACCATTTCCAGGGCTGAAAAAGTCTTGGGGGGGGGGGAGGAGGGGGTTGGGGGGGGACAACTTTCCCTTGAGGGTCAGGAAAAGTCTTAGAATTTTTATAAAACTCTTGACCAAGTTTGATGCATAGCAAAAACAAAACAAACAAAAAACAAACAGTAAGTGATGAAAAAAACTGAACGCTGATAATGGGATATCTGCCAGTCTTGTTGGTGGTGTAGATTTTTGATGTGGTTTCACTTTGTGTCTCATAGGGACAATTTTTCAGTCTGGGGGAAAGTATGGAGTTTTGTTTGGTAACGTCATTGGGAACCCTGCAGTGTGTTTTACTACTCAGTGCTGTGTTATCAGCTTGCTTGTGATTACAGCCTGAGGAATAACAATGCCCCATAATACTGTGAAAGGTAGAATGCGTGAATCAGATAGGACAATGATAAAAAGAAAGAGAAAAAAAAGGAAGAAAGAATAGACACTTGAATGCTGAGATGTACTCATGATGGATGTGATCTGTCATTTACTCCAGCGGTGTAAGTAAATGATTAAACGTGCCAGCTTCATAGACTAGCTCATAGCTGTCTGTTGCTGTCAAATCATCAGTATGTTAAAAAAAAGAAGAAGAAGAAAAAAAAGAAAAGAAAAAAATCAAGTTTTGATTCCTTCATGAAAATAAAGCAGATGAATATAGAGATGAATGATTAACAGAATATAAAGCAAATTTCCCCCCTGTTCTTAGGTATACAGTTTATTGAAAACAACAAACAAATTTATTTATTTTTATGAGGAGGTGAAAAGAAATTGAGGTAAAATGATGGCAGGGTACCATTCATCCATTGAAATCGTTTCCCTTCTGGAACCTGTTTACTGCTTGGAGCAGTTTGGTATTGACTGTTGGTGAAAATTCCAGTCCTGAGTTAACAGGGTAGTAGACAATAACTGAAAGTGACTGAACATTCTTTTCCACTCCCATATGTGGTTTGCTGTGCGCACCTTTGCTGTGCAAAAAATCATTTCTGTATTTCAGCCAGAGGTTTAATGGTTAAAATTGGCTCAGATAATCAGTGTAGTGGTCAGTGTAGGAGTTGATTTAAGCAGCACTAGCATTGGTAAGCAGTGTCATTTTGCCTGTGTTTTATTACTGTTTTGGGATTTGGAATAAATCGTTCAGGTTCAGGACATATGTTTCCCCAACACAGCTGACGATAAATCTGTGGGATTTTGGTATGAAATGGATGTCTTGTAGACAGGGGCGAAACCTGATAAATCCCAAAGCTGCTGATCCTCTGTCTGGGTCCTGTGCTTTGGAGGCGCTGTGTTTGAGTGCGGCAACCAAAGGAATGCTTCAGTCTCTGCACCTCTGAGAGAAACTGAGCATCTTTATTCTGACAGAGTCACACCCTAGAAATGGAGCATGGTTGACTGCACAATGGGTGAAAATGGTCATGCATGTAAAAGCCCACTCGTACATACATGCACAAGATTCTTCAAGTACAGTAAATCCTCGGTCTCATCTCTGACGTATTCAGTGAGTGAATCCGGAGTTGCAACCCATGAACACAGAAGGAAAAGAAGAATGTTAGGAATTTATTCTTGTTTTTTTCTTTCTTTTCTTATGGTTTGCAGAACAGGAAGTATCTTTTTTTTAGTTCTTGTTTATAAATTTTGCCAGATGATTCGTTTTGTTTTACATATTCATCTGATGATTTTTTTTTCTCTATTTTTATAAAGTTATAAGCATGTGATATAAGGTACCTGTTATTTGTCTGTTTATGATTTAGTCTTTATTATTTTGTATTATTATTATTGGTTGTCATGATGCAGAACATAATCATTCATAAGTACATATCACGCAAGTTCATTTTTCAAATCCTACATGATATTACACCATTCAGAGCATGTATTATCGGTATTGTCTGATATCGTCTTGATGCAGAACATAATCATTCATAAATACGTATGATACAGCCTCATTTTTCAGATGCTAGTTAGAAGGATTATATTTAAGTATAACATTCTGAGCATCATGATAAAGTTTGTGTATCATTTTTCTTTCAGTTTTCTGTATGCATATCAATACAGCATCATATGCTCTTCCATTCTGTCCATCCCCAGTGACTGCTTAAAACTGAGAGAAGATAAACTTGAGTTCCATTCTGTTTTGTGTGGTTGAGGCTTATAGTGTGTGTGTGTGTGTGTGTGTGATGTATGATTGCATGTGTGTGCGTACATGTGGGCTTTGTGGTGCCTATGTCCATGTGAACGGGAGTACTTTCTAATACTGGATTCATGAATCTCTACCAGATTTGGGTTGGTGGTATGAGAAAGGAAACAAAAGAGTATTGATTGATGTGAATGTGGTTGTTTCAGTGATCACCATGAATGATACTAACGTGAACTGACACGAATAAAACGAAATGATTCAGTGATTACGATGATTCTGATGTAAATGAAATAAAGTGATACAGTGAGAGCATGGTATATTGATTTCCTTTTTTTTTTGTAACAAAGGCAATGTGTTGTTCAGTTTTAATCAGTGGCGTTTTCTGTCTTGAAGACAAACTTGTCACATTTGACTTCTTACTTTTTGTTGTTGTTTTTTTATTTTTTTTATTAAGAGCTCAATACATGTACCATGTGGTAACATGGAAACTAGTAACTCTTGATATGAAGAAGGGACAAAATGGGTGATTTGTGGAAAAGCCAACACCACTTTTGTACAAAACATGCCTATTAAAAAAAAGTTATCTATATATGTATTTTTAAGATCATGCAATATCATTTGTGATAATTCTGAGGCGAGATGAAAAAGAAATTAAAATCTGATCAGAAGGATAACTACAGCAAAACAACTTCCCAGCTGCTGAAATGTTGATGAATGTGATGAAACGCTCCGTACCTGTATTTGTGGCTTAATTTATAGTTCTAAGCTTGAAAGCTTGATTATCGCGACTTGAAACTGGAATGGAACTGGAGGGGAAAAACAGTGAAAATAACAAATGCAGGTAATGTATCTTTGTTTTCTAATGTACTTTTTTTTTTTTAATACTTTTTTTGCAAATTAACACCTCAATGTCCAGTGTTTGGTTTCTGGATTGGTAGTCTTGAATTCATAAGACAAAGCTTCTGCTATTGAAGTTCTCTTCTCCCCTTTTCTGAAATTGTTTAGAATGTCTGAAATTAATGCATACATTACTGTCACTCATTGCCGGTCTGTGAAGACTGCAGTTTGCTTTGACTTACCAGTAGCTGTGCTTGGTTGTAGAATGCTGACAGTTTGTGGAGACTGGAGTGGAACGAGCTGTTGTTTACACCAGGAGTTGTGCTCAGTTTGTAGAATGCTGACGATTGTCAGATTGTCACGTGGGGTGGAGTTTGCTGTGGCTTTTACCAGAAGTTGTGCTTAGTCTGTAGAATGCTGAAGGTCTTTGCGGGAGGCTGGAGTGGAATTTGCTGTGGACCGTTCCAGTTGTGTTCAGTATGTACAGTAGTAATGTTAGGATGCCGCCACTTATTGTTGGTACCAGTCTCTGGACATTGGAGAGGAGTTTGCAGTGTATAATGTTTGATGTTGCCACTTATCGTTGGTACCTGTCTCTGGACATTGGAGAGGAGTTTGCAGTGTATAATGTTGTGATGCTGCCACTTATTGTTGGTACCAGTCTCTGGACATTGGAGAGGAGTTTGCAGTGTATAATGTTGTGATGCTGCCACTTATTGTTGGTACCAGTCTCTGGACATTGGAGAGGAGTTTGCAGTGTATAATGTTGTGATGCTGCCACTTATCTTTGGTACCAGTCTCTGGACATTGGAGAGGAGTTTGCAGTGTATAATGTTGTGATGCTGCCACTTATTGTTGGTACCAGTCTCTGGACATTGGAGAGGAGTTTGCAGTGTATAATGTTGTGATGCTGCCACTTATCTTTGGTACCAGTCTCTGGACATTGGAGAGGAGTTTGCAGTGTATAATGTTTGATGTTGCCACTTATCGTTGGTACCAGTCTCTGGACATTGGAGTGGAGTTTGCAGTGTAGAGTGGCCCACTCACAGAATGTTAATTCTAGATCTAAACTCTTCCTTTCAGAAAAGTATAGATTAGATACACTTTCCTTTGGTAGTTTGCATGCTAGATTTAAAACTTTAAAAAATTTACTCTCTCTGGCCAAACCATCTATTGGCAACTGAGCATGAAATGGGGTTGGCACTGAAAGGTTTAAGAAAGGGAGAGAGAGAGAGAGAGAAGAATGAATGATTTTTTATTTTGTTTATTTTGAGTTTGATTGATGACACAGTTTCTAACACTTGTCACAGTGTGTGTGTGTGTGTGTGTGTGTGTATAAATCTGATTGATGACGCAGTGTCCTGGACTCATTCCTGCATCTTGTCAGCAGTCTAAAAGGTATTGATCAAGCCAAGCTCAGAACACTTTCCAACTCGTGTGTGTGGCACCATTCTTTCAAAGTCTGTCATCAGAGTTCTTCTTGTTCCTGCAGCTTCCCCCCTCCCCCCGTGCAGTATTGTCCAAACTTTATAGAGAAAGGCAATGCGGTCAGTATATAACTATAATTTCTATCATGAAAAAAAAGAGAGAAAAAAAACTGAATGAGATGATCTGACCTGTTGCGCTTCATGGTGTAAAGTTTTTTTTATGTTCACAATGATTGGTGTTAAGGTCAGTGTGTGGGAGAATGTGAGTGATAACAACTGACATATTTAATTGTTCATGCAGTTTGTTGGTTAAAAGTGTTATGAGGCAAAAGGGAAAACTGTTCAGGGAAAGCACCCTACACTGCTAGTGCAACTGCTACGTTGATTGTTATAATTATTTGAAGTAGCACTAATAGTAGTGTTATTGTTGTTGTTATGTAAGCACTCATATTGGAAAGGATATAGAAATAATGAGAAATAGAAATGGTAACCTTTGAAATAGTTTTAATGTGAATTATTATGGAATGTGAGCTTAAAACACCTCATCTTTCTTCTTCCTCTTTCCTTCCTTCTATCTATGACCAGTTGCTTACTGTCAGTACTGTTCACATCTTGTCTAGATCAGCATGGGTGTCTGTTTAGATCATTCCTGTTTATCATGAGTCAGAACCTCTTGGTCTGTGTCTCTCTCAGCCTGACTCTTCATCAAAGCAAACTGTACAGGACTATTAACTCCATACGAATGGCGAAAGAGACGACGTTAACAGCGTTTCAGCCCAATTACCACCATCAAAATATTGCAAGCGGAAGGCTCTTGTACTGAAAAGGTGAATGTTGACAAAGAATACCACAATTCTGACGACGGAAGCTAAAGGTTGGGTCATTCAGACACCCACTGGACATCCGAGGGGTGTGTGTAGAGGAGAAGAGAGGACTGGCCGTACTGAGTGAGTTAAGCAAAAGATTTGTCTTGCGCAGTTAACCTTTTGCTGAGACGCAGGAGTAAATTTTGCTGCAACGTGAACAGTGTTGACTGATTAGCTGTCTTGCATTATCATACATGTCATAGAGAAGCTCTTCTTAGTGGTTGGCCGTGGATGGGGGAGGATGCAAGCTGGCTAAAGGTTACAGAATGTCTTGAGCAAAAAGTTGTGGAATGATTCGTTGTTGACGGGCGCCATAGCCGAATGGTTAAAGCGTTGGACTTTCTATCTGAGGGTCCTGGGTTCGAATCACGGTGATGGCACCTGGTGGGTAAAGGGTGGAGATTTTTCCGATCTCCCAGGTCAACATATGTGCAGACCTGCCAGTGCCTGAACCCCCTTCGTGTGTATACACAAGCATAAGATCAGATATGCACGTTAAAGATCCTGTAATTCATGTCGGCGTTCGGTGGGTTATGGAAACAAGAACATACCCAGCATGCACACCCCCGAAAGCGGAGTATGGCTGCCTACATGGCGGGGTAAAAACGGTCATACACGTAAAAAGCCCACTCGCGTATATACGAGTGAACGTGGGAGTTGAAGCCCACGAACGCAGAAGAAGAAGAAGAAGAAGATTCGTTGTTGGTTCTTCACCCCACTATTAACAGTGAAAGAGGTGATTCAAAACAAAAGCAAAACAAAAAAGGCCATTTTCTCTGTCAGTCTGCACATTTCCTTCACAGTGTTTGGTTGTGTGTTCTTCAAGAAGTATTGCAGAAATGTTAAGGCCTCTGAATGTTTAAAAAGAATCTCTTTACAAATGTCAAGATAAAGCAATCTTACAGGAGTAAGTAATGGTTCTGCAAGAGATCTTTTACTACTTGTAGTTTTAGAAGTGATTTGGTTCAAAACAACTTTTTGTCAAGTGAAGTCCACGTGCAAATACTTTGTTTTATCTGTGTAAGATATGAAAATATAGGCTTGTTGGGGTGGGGGGCCTTGGGGGAGCAGGGGTGTGGGGTGGAAGACCCATTAGTGTGTGTTTTGTGTGTCATATATGTACATGCATTCATGTGTGTGTTTTCATTGAGACATGGTAGTCTCTTCTTTTTTTGTCTTTAAAAAAAAAAAAGAAAGAAATTGAAGGAAAATACAGAAGGCTGTCACAGGGCGCTCTCCCACTGCATGCATTTCAGATTGCTTGCCTTTTCCTTAAGATTTCACTTTTTGATATCTATATTTTAAAAGAAATTGAAGGAAAATGAAGGTAGGTTTGACAAGGCCCAGCACACGGCTGATTCTCAGTGTCTTTTAAAGCCAGTTTGTCACCTTGGCTTTTCCGTCATATTCTTTGTCAGCTGTTCCCAGATTCTTGGTGTGCACATGTGTTTTACTGGGAAGGGAGCCAACAACACCACAATCAGTCCATCCATCGTGTGAGAGGAAAAAGAAATGCAATCATATGCAAATTAATTTGCCTTGGCAGATTTGGGGGGCCCATTTATGTCTATATGAATTAAAAGTATATCACTTGCCTTAAGCACATTCCATGTTTAAAACTTTTCTTTTTTAAATTCCATGAGTCATTCATGATCAGCAATACTTTTTTTTGGGGGGAGGGGGTGGTGAGGGTGGGTGGGTGTAGAGATGGGTGACTTTGTGTGGTTGATAATTCATGTGACTTGAAACATTTGTTATCTTAGAAGAAGCACTTTCATTGGATCCTAAGGTGGTCAGTGGAGTGCATGCACATATCTGTTATTATTCACATGTTTGTATCAGTGTGTGGGACCCAGTTCTTTCCGCAGTCGCAGTGTTGTTTGGATCAAGTGAGATTCGCCATGTAACTGTTACCACTGTCATGCGTTCGTAGACTGTTTCAGAAGAGTATTTTATCATTTTGTGAATATTTTATGATGGAAAATGACTGCATGTATTGACCTGATTTTTGTAAAAAGAAAAAATAACAACTGTATATGACTCATGCTAACTGAACTGGAAAATAAAGTGGAAGTAAATTGGTATGTACGGTAATGGGTATTGTAAGTATTTGTTTTCAAAGATTACACTGGTGTTGATTCATAAAGAATAAGTAAAGATGACCTCATTGGCAAAGTGGGTTATAACAACATGATATGTTTTGTATCTGTGATCAAAGTTAACCCGTTTTTGTGAAAAAATGAAGTCTTTATTATGATACCAATTCATATCATTGGCATACACATGAACAATATAATGGTCATAAATAAAGATTGAGTCAGTGATACAGTATGTTCCCAAGTGAGAAATTTTCTTCTCAAAACAGTTTTTATACTGTATGAATTCAGTTATGACATCAGAAACAGAATCTGTACAGCAGATCAAGACAGGCTGTTCCCGAATATCTGTAAATGTTCCCAGGAGATATGATGTCTTCTTGACAATGTGTAGGCATTCTTTAATTACTCAGCAAATTGTTATCGAATTGGAACGGGTCTTTGAATGTTTTGTAAGATAAGAAAGTTCTTTCTTGGTAGTTCAGTTCCCGGGAGAGTTTTTCTTTTGTGAATGTAGCGTAAGATAAGAGAGGTCTTTCTTGAGTAAGATAAGAGAGCTCTTTCTTGAGAGTTCAGTTCCTTGGAGAGCTCTTTCTTCCATGAATGTTGCGTAAGAGAGTTCTTTCCTTAGAGACCTCTGTGCCCAGGAGAGTTCTTTCTTTTTACGTTCAGCTGAAGAGCTTGCGTTAACAAGAGGATGTTGTTGAAGTTGTTGAGTTGGGTAGAAGGCGCCGTCCATTGTAATCATGCTTTGGTGTCGCAGTGGTTTGGAGATGATAGTGCCTTACATGTCTTCAGTATTTCCAGTTCCTTTGAAAGTCCGTTATTTGAAATATGTTAACAAAATTTGCCGTCTTTCGTTTTAGTGTTGTGCTGCAGGTTAGTTGTTGTTCATATCAATCAAGATATTTAAACGCTTTTTTTTTGCATAGAGAGGTTTGTCGAGTTGTGAACTGTAAGAAAATGTTTGTGTCAATGATTCTATTCATTACACATGTGTAATTGTTGTGTGCCCTTTTATATATACAGTTCTTTTTTTTTTATACATGTACATTCACATTCATACAGGAAACACAAACACACATACACATTCCGACAAATGCATACATGTGCATGCATGTGTGGCACTTACATGTGAAATTGTGAAAATGAAATGCTGAAATAAAGAAGCACGACTGTCAGTTAAGTGATAAGCAGTCTGGAAATAGGGAAAGATGTACATGTATTTTGCCTCCATGATTACAGAATTTTTTTTTATATATATATTTTTTTTTATAATAATGATTATTATTAGAGTTTCGTTTTGGGCACTCAGGCAATGTTTTTTTTTCCCCCTCAGCCTTGACATGCACACATTACATTATTTGGTGCCTTATTGGTGGATAGAACCAGTGACATAACTAGCAGGGACTTTCTAGCACATGTCCCAGAAAAGAACAAGCAAAAAAATCAAACAATACTGATGACTGAAAACAGGATAAACTAGTGTCATTAGGAAGTAAGTTGAAAAGTGATCATATGTTACCACATGGGCATTATTAATTGAGGCAGATACAAATGACAAAGTAGTTGGAATAGTACAGCTTTCAGGAGAACTGGAAAGTAGTGCTGTGTACCTTTAACTTGAATGGTGACACATTTTAAATGCTTGTTAACATCCTTTTCTTTTCTTTTTTTTTTTAACTCTACAAGTTCAGATTTCTCAGGCTTATTTCCAGATAGATAATAATGAATCCAGTTAATGATTGATAGTCCGTTTTCCTGTTTCATGCTTTTTGTTTTATGCAAAATTACAATTGTTTAGGTGTTGAACGCTGTGTCAGTTTTGCCCTACCTTGGTATGTTAGGTCCAGAGTTGCTTTCAGGTTTAGGCAAGTTGATTATGATTCAACCAAGCCAAATACTTTGAGTGTGCTTATTCTAAGATTTGTCAATTGATGCGCCTTTTTTCAGGAGCGCCTTTTAGACCGAAAATTGGAGTACATTATTAAATTATTTGTTTTTGATCATACTGAGTGAGTACTTTGGGACAGTAACATTCTCTGATTGTTAATCTTGAAAAATTGATAGAGTTTGTGTGGATGGAAACTGGTTGTTGTGTATATAATGTATCATTACTGATTTTATCCTTGTGCTAAAGGGTGCTTTTCTTTTTCTCTTTGTTTGTGTCGATGTCTGCACATACTTGTTATTTTCTTTCTGTTGTTTAGATGATGGATTTTTCTTTTCTTGGTTCCTTGTCATCAATACATAATTACATGTTGCATTTTTACACAAAAGTGAAGGTTGTGATTCTGTTAAAACATATCGGCACCACTTTCATATGCAGCCATTTCAAACTTATCATCCTCACTACAGTCCAGAAGCTTTGATATGTATTATCATTTTATTAATCAAACTGAACAATGTAAATTGTTTTATAGTGGAATGTATATATTTCGTTTGCCCTTTGAAATTGCTTCTTGTAACTGAGTATGGTCAGTTTGGAGTATCTTTTAATAATTTTGAGCAAGCTTGCTGTGTGTTTTTTTTGTGAAAGAGAAAGCATTATGTATCTGTTTGAATGTGTACAGTTTCTTTTAATAATATGAATTTTAATAATATGCACTTATCAGACTGCATGTTGATAATGTTCTTGACGAACATGGACCGATATCAGTAGACTGCGCTGTGAAAATTCACAAGACATATGATATCAGTAACGTTCCATGAAATGTGACTTTCCTCCCCGATGCTTTGTCTGTTGTATGTACCCTGGAAATTGCAGTGCATGTTATATTGTATTACTGACACTTGTGAGTCATTCCTGTGGGTTTACAGCCAAGCAGACAGCGAAGGCCATCTCAAAGCGTTTTGAAGTGGATCACAAAGGTGGATGATGAGTTTTCAGTTGGGTTGTTTTGTTTGTTTGTTTTTGGTACCACCTTGATGCTGTTCCTTTACCTGTCAGCCCCTTTTGAAACAAGTGGATGATTATAAACTTAAAACAATATTACTTTTTAAAAGAAAATTATTATTCAAGTCCAGTATCAAACTTGATGAAGAGACAATGAATGAATTCAAACAATCATCACCATCACCATCACCATCCCCCCCTGTCCCCACTCTGCCCTATTCCTGATTTTATCTCCGGACTCTTGTGCATTCCAGCCTTAACCTACCCACTTTCGTTGCTGTTGTAGTTTTCTTGAGAAGGGCCTGTCCACTGGTTATTGCTGGATGAGTAGAATATTGTTATTCATCTGCCAAATTACATATATACACAATAATCACATTTAGTTTGCTGCATAGAAATTTTATTATAACTTATTTCTGTGAAATCACATGGAGATGAGAATGTGTGTGTGTGTGTGTGTGTGTGTTGTGACTTGAATTCTGACAGATGTTTATATATTGACAACAGGGCGTGTGGGAAGGAGAGTTGGAGGAAAATCACTGACTGATTAATTAAGTTATTGGTACAGGGAAAACAAGACAGGCTCCATTCTTAATTCATTTAGGAAACTTAACGTATGTCTTTTTCGTTCTGATTTTACAGGTGTGATGGATATTTCAAGTCAGAATATTAGAAACAGCTGATTTTTTGTCCCCCCTCTCTCTGTCTGTCTGTCTCTCTCATTGCTCGCATCCTTTTCATCATCCTTAGTCTCTGTCTCTTTATTGTAAATTTCATGTGGAAATGTCCAGGATCACACTTGGAATAACTAGATAAAAAAAAATTGAAATAAGATTTGTGTTCTCCGTTTTTTTCCAAATATGTTGGATATGCTGGGTGTTTGGCTTTCTGAGCATGAGTATTTGTGTGTGTGTGTGCGTGTGTGTGTGTGCGAGTGTGTGTGTGCGTGCCTGCGTCTGCTGAGTAAAGGGAGGTAATTTTTAAAGGCGGCTGTGCACACATCTCAATAGTTTGTATATCTCAAATAGTCCTGTTAATTGACATAGTGTAGGAAGAATGTCTTTTTATAAAATCCCATGGAATTATTAAATATATATGTATACAATACACACAAAAGTGAAGTGTGGTATATTTTACAAACTTCATAGAAAAACATTTTGGGAGTGTTAATAGTGTTTGGGAGTGTTAATAGATTTACTTATTTCAACAGCATCTGCAGGAAAATGGAAAAATCAGATCCAAATCTACTCACTGTGTGCAGTGTGTGATCAGCCCATCACATGCCACGGTTATTTGGCACCTTTGGTCATGAACTGATAGACGATCACCAAACAGAAGGCAATGCCGTAAAGACGTGTGCATGTCATCCTTTTGCACAGGGCAGTAGTTTGGCAGATGTGCTGATTGGTTGTGTTTTGGCAGAGGAGGAGGGGCAGGTGGTATTATTTTCTCCCTATGTCTGCCCAACACTCGGCTTATATCACAGATTGACATAAGTTTACATTTGGGCCAACAGCAAAGTGAGAGCTGTATTATCAATGGTTTCTCCAGTCAGTGGGAAATCATTTACAGCTTAGTCTTTTGTGAAGGACTATGACTCTCAAACTGTAGGAGGCAAAATTGCACTGGCTCTTAGTGGTGCAGCCTTGTGGGCAAGTTGGCATTTGGGAACCATCCCAACGCCGACTGTCCTAAAACCCTCTTTTCCGAGAGAGTGGGGATGCAACTTGGGCAAGACACTCTCCAATATAATCAAATTCTAGCCCAAATAGTCGGAACAGCAGTTGCCTCCTCTGCTGTTCTGATGATCATAGTCGGACACAACTGACTATCATATATATGTTGTTTCATGTCGCTAACTAACACAAGGATGGTAAAAAGAGTTTACTATCATATATATGTTGTTTCATGTCGCTAACTAACACTAGGATGGCAAAAACAGTTTGTAAGTGGTACAGGGGAACTGCTTGAGATGACGGACAAAACATCTAATTTACCTACTCCAAGTGTCATGATTAAGTGTTTCCTATGTCTTACGTTTACAAACTCCTGACAATCATTGCTGTCACATCATCACAGATTTTCTTTCTTTCTATCTTTCTTCTTTGTTAATATTGCTTTGTCAGGAACCGTTTTTGATTGATCTGAATCATATACGAGGGTTTCATGATAGGTTTATGTTATTGTGTTTTTTTGTTTGTTTTTTTGTTTTGTTTTTGTAATTACTTGTGCCTGTGCTAGTTCTGTTGGCCTGGCAGGTTGTATGAACTTCTTTTGTGTGCCCATGGGTAGTTTCACACTGCTAAATATGTTTGTCAGGAAGTTTGTGTGTTGATTGTGCTACAAGTACAACCCAGCAAGCTGACTTGACATTGTCAGCATATGAATAAAATGTATTTTCTTATTGTATACAATAACAATAAAGTATGCCTTCCATTGCTGCTCGTGTGGTGTGCTGTGCTTTGTTGAGAAATGATCATTTTACTTTCAGCAGTTCTGCTCATGGGTGTGTTTCTTTTCACTCCAGAGCACCACCATCCAGGTGTGTGTGTGTGTGTGTGTGGAGAGAGAGAGAGAGAGAGAACGACACATCATCAAAATGATAAGCAAATTGCTTCTGATTGAAAACCAGTGTGATATGTTCTCACTTCCGGAGTTACACCATAAACTGGTATCCAACAGTGCAAGATCATTCCAAGCCTCCAAATGACGACTTTACTCTTCAGCGTCACTTTCTTCTAGGAACTGACTATAAACAGTGTGTTACAGTGACAGCACTGCATAATCATGTATTGCAGAGATAATTATGAGAAAATCAGGCAAAAGCAATGTTTATTCAGAGCAGGAACCGCCAATGTAATGTCCTGTACCCCAGTCTTCATGAGGTCTTCATGCATTCATTTGGATCTTTTCTCTGCCTGCAGTTGGCAGTCGGAATCAGAATCACTTTATCGTCTCAGCAAGAGAAATCAAATGTGTAACTAGTTGCAGCAATACTCTTCTTCTTCGTTCATGGTCTGCAACTCCCACGATCACTTGCATGTATACGAGTGGGCTCTTACGTGTATGACTGTTTTTACCCCACCATGCAGGCATCCATACTCCGTTTTTGGGGGTGTGCATGCTGGTTATGTTCTTGTTTCCATAACCCACCAGCTGCTGACATGGATTACATGATCTTTAATGTGCATATTTATCTTCTGCTTGCATATTCACACGAAGGGGGCTCAGGCACTAGCAGGTCTGCACATGGGTTGACCTGGGAGATCGGAAAAATCTTCACCCTTTACCCACAAGGTGCCGTTATCGAGATTTGAACCTGGGACCCTCAGATTGAAACTCCAACGCTCTAACCATTCGGCTATTGACCCTGTCAGCAGCAGCAATACTAATAACTCCTCCACGAATGAAGTGGCCTTGGCGTGCTTGCTGTGGTTGAAATCACCGTGCCTCCCCTGTTTAAAAGAGGGAGGTGGCAGAATGGTTAAGATATTTATCTGCCAATGCAGTGCCTGAAAAGGTCTGGGTTCGAATCTTGAACTTGCCACTGCTTCCAAATTTGACTGGAAAATCAAACTGCATCTAGTCATTTGGATGAGATGATTTAAACCAAGGTCCCATGTAGAACAAATCTTTCTCTGTGTGTGTGTGTGTGTGTGTGTAGTTTTACAATAAGGAAAATACTAAGATAAAAACACTGTAAGAATATGTCTCGATATGAATATATTTTTTATTCAGCTGAGAGTTTCATTGGGTTGGACTGTGATATGGTTATTACAAATGTACCAATCTCATGCCTTGGTCTGTCACAAAAAGTTTCAAAAAGAAAATACCTCATAGGACACAACCACACAAGCAGATGAAAAGAAATGTAAATTCAGATAGTCAAAATTGCTTATGAGTAAACCAAGACAAGTGCTATAAGTGTAATAATGCCCCAACTCTTGCCCATGATATCTCACAGAATTTCCAGTGTTTACAATCATGGATGCATGCACACACACACACACACAGACGTGCCCGCACACACGCACGCGCACACACACACACACACACACACACACAGATGCCTTGATGTAAAAAAAGTAGAAAAAAAAAAGCAGATCTTGCTTATTCAATGTACAATCTGAACATAACAATTTTGACTATGACTTTTACACACACACACACACGCTACAGTGAGACAGTATTATTTTGTTCTTGTCTCCTTTCCTCAATTATATAGGCTGGTTCCTCCTTCAGTGTGAGTTTGTGCCAGGCACATCTTTTCCAGCATCCAGTTCCATTATTCACATATCACACCATGCTTTGCAGAACAGAATCAAACAGAACAAACATGTCTTTATTTCCCTGTGAACCATGGTCACAAGGAATGTCTATGTCATCATCTGAATGCTGACATTGATTTACTCCCAACAAATGTTACCGCCCTGTACAGAACAAGATGTGTTACATACCAGAGAGAGATGCTTTGACAGGTCAGAAACAAAAACAACAAAAGTTATCTTCCTGTATACCCTGCAAAAACAAAATTTTAACCGAAGACTTCACCATTCTTTCAGCCATAACTATCTGTTTCACATGCTTATCTATCAATACAGTGTCTATGATGATCTGAACCGATTCCTGGTCTTGCTCTTTCTCCAAAGTTTGACTGGAAAATCAAACTGAGAGTCTATAGTTATTCAAATGAAATGATAAACGGGGGTCCAGCGTGCAGCATGCGCTTGGCGCACTGAAAAAGAACCCATGGCAACATAATTATGTGTTGTCCTCTTAATCTGGCAAAATCCACTCTGATAGGTACACAAATATACATACATGCACTCAAGATTTGACTTGCGTATTGGATTATGCTGCTGGTCAGGCAACTGCTTAGTAGATGTGGCATAGCGAATATAGATTTATCCTGATGGTGGTGCAGCGTATATAGATTTATCCTGATGCAGCAACACCTTCTTGAGAAACTGAAAGCAAAACTGAAGCTCACACAGCCGTGTTACTGGTGATGGCAGACCCTTCTATGGACAGCCAAATTTCATCGCTCCACGGACTGCTGATGCTCTCCTCTTGCGTACGCGTTTTTATCACCCCTGTGGCGCGAACCCGCAACCTGACGGCCACTGGCTCTGCTTCCTGCACCTTGGAGAACCGTCCCATGATGATCTTGTTGGACGTGAAGTACACCCGCAGAATCGGAAGGCTGTTGTCGGTGAGAGGTACCCATCCCTGCCCCCCGTCAACTTCGATGTTGTACGACAGAGATTTGAACTGGGCGTGGTTGGGAGGTGGGGTCCACTTGACGTCGGTCTGCGTCGGGGTGCCGGCTCCGAAGGTGTATGAGGTCTTCTCCAGGGTGACTGGCTGTGGCTCCAGCTCTTTGGAGTCGGCCAGAATGCCCAGGCGGTGCCCTACTGAGCCCAGCTCTGGAAGTCTGAAAAAAAAAGACATTTGTGATATATATAATAGTCAGTCGTGTCCGACTATCACCATCCGAACCGCAGAGGAGGCACCTGCTGTCCCGACTATTTGGGCTAGAATTTGATTATAGTGGAGAGTGTCTTGCATCCCCACTCTCTCGGCCAAGAGGGTTTTAGGACAGTCTGCGTTGGGATGGTTCCCAAAAGCCAACTAGTGATATATACATAACACAACACAATACACATCATAACTGCAACACACACACACAACAAAAACAACAACAACAACAACACACACACACACACACACACACACACACACACACACACACACATATTTCAAAAATATATCTTATCTTTTATAAAGACTTAAATATAAGTAACTTATATATGTACATACATACATTTTTGCATACAGACATACACATGTTCACAAATACATATAATTCATCTATTTTCTATTATCATTCATTTATTATAATCATTCTTTTAAAAAAATATATGTATAGGATTATGTACAATGTTTGACCTAAGATCAAGTGAGCAATACCAGACATGAGTTTCAGTTTCAGTTTCAGTTTCAGCTTCTCAAGGAGGCATAACTACGTTCAAACAAATCCATATCAATACGCTAACCACGTCTTGGGCAGATGCCTGACTAGCAATCATAAGAATAACAGTAATGATAATAATAATAATAATAAAATAATAATAATATATTGTACTTATAAGGAGCAAATTCCCCATATGTTGGGCTCTAAGCGCTTCATATGAGACAATACATATACAATAGTGTAAACCACACACGAGCACATGAGGACAGAGAAGTGGAAAAACATCAATATAAACCAGTACAATACTACAAATTGCAGATATGAATAATCGCAGGAAAAAAAGGCACAAATTACACCCCCTACACACACACACACACACACACACACACACACACACACGCACAGCAAACACCAACCCACAACACATGCACCACAGGAATATACCAGTGGAGGGGGGACATAGGGGGAGTGCAGAGGGTGGGAGGAGACATACAAGGGACTTTGCTTCGTCACATCGTAACAACAACAACAGTTTCAGTTTCAGTTTCACTTTCTCAAGGAGGCGTCACTGCGTTCGGACAAATCCATACACGCTACACCACATCTGTTGAGCAGATGCCTGACCAGCAGCATAACCCAACGCGCTTAGTCAGGCCTTGAGTGCATGCTTACATATTTGTGTACCTATGAAAGTGGATTTCATTTTACGTAATTTCGCCAGAGGACAACACTCTCGTTGCCATGGGTTCTTTTTCAGTGCGCCAAGTGCGTGCTGCACACGGGACCTCGGTTTATCGTCTCATCCGAAAGACTAGACGCTCAGTTTGATTTTCCAGTCAAACTTAGGAGAAAGGGCCAGAGCGGGAATCGAACCTACACCCTCACGGACTCTCTGTATTGGCAGCTGAGCGTCTTAACCATTCTGCCACCTTCCTCCCTTAAACAACAACACACACACATAATATATATATATACATACACACACATAAACAGACACACACACGCACTAT
The DNA here is from genome assembly GCF_041734735.1 of Babylonia areolata. Lineage (NCBI taxonomy): Eukaryota > Metazoa > Mollusca > Gastropoda > Neogastropoda > Buccinidae > Babylonia > Babylonia areolata. The sequence continues at coordinate 2,560,957 of NC_134901.1, forward strand.
ATATATATATATATATACATACATACACACACATACACACATATACATACACACACACACACACACGTATATACACATGTATATATAGCCACGCTAATGACTGTAATCCATGTCAGCGTTCAGTGGGTTATGGAAACAAGAACATACCCAGCACTGACGTACAACCCCGAAAACAGAGTATGGCTGCCTACACGGCAGGGGTAAAAACAGTCATGAATACATGTAAAATACCACTCGTGGACATACATACGAGTGGACGTGGTTAGTTGCAGCCCACAAACTACGAAGAATGATTGATTGATTGATTGATTGAATCTTTAATGGGTAAAGAATTAGGCACAGTGAAGGCCTTTTTACAATTCTGCCCATTTAATGAAAAAAACATAAAAATAAAGTACGACACAAAACATAAAAATAAAGAAATAATTTGAAATAAAATAAAATAATAAGAACGATGAATAAGAATAGTAACTGGAATAGTCTATTAAAGGTAACAAAGCGATGAAAACTGGAACAATTGGTACATCACATGTATGTACGTACTTACACACACACAATTATAAAACAAGCAAACAAAGACATACGTACACATTCATGCCCACACACTCAAACACACACAAACACACACACGCACTTAATGTTCACACATACACATACATTCAATTTTTCATTCATCATGGCATGGCAGCTAGTGGACTGAGTTCAAGCAAGCATTCGCAAAAGACCGCGAGTAGGTTAATCAAATGTATCGAATAGAAATATTCTTATGTTAGTTTTAAAGAAGAAGAAGAAGGAGGACTCACTTTTTCCCCAGACTAGAGCTGATCTCCATGGAGGGAATGGAAGGGATACGACCAACCATGTTGTCCAGTGACGGGAGGCGGGACGGGGGTTTCTTTCCCCCACCGCCCTGCTGGGGGGCAGCTCCCCCCGCGTCCGGCTCTGTGTCGAACGACATCTCCCCCCCATTGGCTGCCATCTGGAGGCGTGTCCATTCCTCCTTGATGCGGCGAACGTCGTCTGATTCTGCCAATGCTTCCGTCACTGGTGATGCTCCATGGTCTTCGTTGTCGTCGTAGTCTGCCATGTTTGATCTGGCATCACCTTGAATTATAGGTCAGTCAGTGTTTCCTGCAACAGTCGAAAAAACACCACCACCAAGCATCAATAGTGTGGGTATTTTGAGTGAGTTTTTTTTTAATACATTTTTTTTTTAATATGAGAACATATCTATCTATCTATATCTATCTACCTATCTATCTATCTTCTTCTTCTTCTGCTTTTGTGGGCTGCAACTCCCACGTTCACTCGTATGTACACGAGTGGGCTTTTATGCGTATGACCGTTTTTTTTACCCCGCCATGTAGGCAGCCATACTCCGCTTTCAGTGGTGTGCATGCTGGGTATATTCTTGTTTCCACAACCCACCAAATGCTGACATGGATTACAGGATCTTTAACATGCGTATTTGATCTTGTGCTTGCACATACACATGAAGGGGGTTCAGACACTAGCAGGTCTGCACATGTGTTGACCTGGGAAATCGTAAAAATCTCCACCCTTTACCCACCAGACGCCGTCACCATGATTCGAACCCAGAACCCTCAGATTGAAAGTCCAATGTTTTAACCACTCGGCTATTGCGCCCATCATCTATCTATATATAATATATAGATCTATCTATCTATGTGTGTGTGCATTGATATATATATATGTCTATTTCCATACTTATATCTTACTTTAGCTATCTATAGATAGATCTGTCTGTCTGTCTATCTCTCTCTCTCTCTCTCTGTCTGTCTATTTTTTTTGTACGGAGAACTGGTAACATGATCCTATGATGATGAAATTTATTATCTGTTACACACACACACACACACACACACACAATCTTTCTACCCATCCACAACCACATCTCCCCACTCATATCCACCCACCTATCCATTCATATCATCCATCCTCCCTCCATCATCCCACCTGACGATTCTTGCCATCTTGCACCCACACGTGTATGCAGCCAGTTTCGCATATCCCACCATGCAAAATATTTAACCCAAAACGAACAAAACAAACAAACAAAAACCAGTCACCTCACCTCTGCCTAGCTGATTACAATCACATCCAGACCTAGTGTCTTGTCATTCGGATGAGATGATAAACTGAGGTCCTGAGTGCAGCATGCACTTGGCAACGAGAGTGTTGTCCTCTGGCAAAATTCTGTCGAACAAATCCACTCTGATACGTTACACAATGACATAGATTCACTAAAGGCCTGACTTGTAAGTTGAGTTGTACTTCTGGTCAATTTGTCATTACAAGTATATGATAATAATAATAATAATAGAAAAACAGCAACTACTACTACAATACTAATGACAGTAATAATGATAATGATAATAATAATTATTATTACTATTATTATCATTATTACAATTATATATCTATATCATAATCATCACTTTAAATGAGTACATAAAGTCAGCAATGGCAAACACAACCTGAGTTACTCAGTCTGGTAGCAGATATGCTTCAAACTGAGAACAAAACCATTTTCTATACATTCACAATTACATCTTAAACAAACAAACAAACAAGACATTGAATCAACATTACATGCCACAAACAGTCATCGACAGATTGACATTATTTGCCCCGCATACTTAACACTGCTTAAATAAGCTGCAGTATCATGCTTGGTTGGCTGTACACAAACACAAACGTCATTATCAATGTTCTGAACAGACACATTTTTGTGACTGTGCACGCGCCCACATTTCTGTTGCCTATAGGCGTGTCTCTTTTCATTGAGATTTCTGCACAGGAAGCCCTGCACTGCTGTTCATTGTTGTTAATGTTAGGGTCCCACACTCTGCAGTGTGTGGTTTGTGCAAATATACCTCCACGTTTCATTTCCTGTTTTCTTCTTTTTTGATTTAGTATTCCTTATCCTTTTGTTTGTTTTTTTTGGTTTCAAATATAAAGTATGGCTCACAGGCGTCTGCCTAGCTGATGTGGTGTAGCGTAAATGGATTTGTCTGAACTCGGTGACATCTCCAAGAGGAACTGAAGTTGTGACAATGAGAATGAAATGAAACATCCATCAACAAGTCTTGCACTTTCTACACACTTGCCTGTGTCTACTCTCATTCCTGTACTCACCAAGGCATCTTCTTGCACTGGTGTATCAATCACATACGGATACACATGCTACCCATTTATAAATGTATAAACAACACACTCCAACCTACTCAAACACACACACACACACTCACTCACTCACCCACTAATATCACTTCAAGTGGAAAGACGTTAAACTGAAGACGAACTCACTCACTCGCTCACTCACTCACTCAATAGACTGCAAGATCCCTGTTACATATATAGTGTTATTGGAGTGTGACTAAGACTACAAGTAATATATATGTACACACACACACACACACACACACACACACACACTCACTCACTCAATAGACTGCAGGATCCCTGTTACATATATAGTGTTATTGGAGTGTGACTAAGACTACAAGTCATATATATATATATACATTTATATATATATACACACACACACTAACTCACTCACTCAATAGACTGCAGGATCCCTGTTACATATATAGTGTTATTGGAGTGTGACTAAGACTACAAATCACACACACACACACACACACACACACACACACACACACACACTCACTCACTCACTCACTCACTCAATAGACTGTAGGATCCCTGTTACATATATAGTGTTATTGGAGTGTGACTAAGACTACAAGTCATATATAATTATATATCTATACACACATTTTGTTAAATTTTAATTGATGTAACACTCTGGTATTACTTCTTGGTGCTTACTGGATATTTATTGAATTGTTCTAATTTATAAATCTTTTATCATTTTTTTTTTATATTCCCCTTTCACTTATACGTATACGTATACGTATACACATGCATGCAGTGAACAGATGTTAAATTATAGGAAGAAAGAACACACACACACACATAAAGTCTGATTCACATACTATATCACCTACTGTATAT
>NC_134901.1:2570000-2612500 GCF_041734735.1 Babylonia areolata
ACTGATGTATTGTATGATCGTCAGTCGCCGTAGTGTCCGACTATGACAATTAGAACAGCAGAGGTAACAGTGCTGTCCTAACAATCAGGGCTAGAATATGATCATAGTGGAGAGTGTCTTGCCCAGTTAACTTGTACTGCAGTGTATTTGCGGTTTGCCGGGTAGCGGCGGCGCGGCCACGAAAGCAACTGATGCGTCAGTGATTTTCCGAAGCCGTTTGTGGTGTCGTCATGTTGGCAATCTTCCTAGTATCAACAGAACAACGACTGAATAAGAACTGACACACACACACACCGTGCCACACACACACACACACACACACACACACACACCGTGCCACACACACACACACACACACACACGGACACACACTGACACACACACACATTCTATTTTTTCATCCAATGTCACTCCGAGTCCGCGGCATACTAAAAAGATATTTGTGACGTAAATAACACGACACACACCGGCACACAATGAAACAGACACTGACACTGACACAGACACAGACACACTGAGACACAGACACAGACACCGGCACTGAGACAGACACAGACACCGGCACTGAGACACACCGCATGGGCGCGCGCGCGCGCACACACACACACACACTATCGAGTGCCGGACACACGACTGGACACACACACACACACTGAGACACACTCGGACACAGAATTGGGCAGATTCCCAATAAGTTTAAAGCCGATGATAATATGCCAAATTATTACATATTGGATTCACATAATTCAATTACCAGAAACTTCCCTAATCAACAAATTATATTAGTCCATGTACCAACAAGAAAATACAACTTCCCCATGGTTGATATTTGTAGACGATACTCGAAATTATAGGCCTTGACCACATTTGGAAAAAAACAATTCACATTCAGCGTACATAGACTGAAATACGTCGTATACAAATTAGAAAATGAATATATCAAATACTGGAAAGATAAAAGAAAACCCCCATAAAAGTTAAAATTTTACAATACGATTGTAGCAGAGTACAAAACTGAAACCTATCTTTTAAACATATCAGATACAAAACACAGACAAGCTTTAACCGGAAACTCAGAATAATCGCGCATGACCTAAAGATTGATAAAGGTAGATATTTAAATGTTCCACACGAAGACAGATTGTGCAACAAGTATAACATACTGGAAGACGAAATCCATCTTCTTGATCATTGTATTAAATATAAAACCCTAAGGCAACAATTCTTAAAAGATATTCAAAATTCGAATAACACAGGAAATATTCCCAGTCAGATGATGCTAACAGATGATGAATATACATAAACAAGATCTGGAAAATTTGTTTATGAATGCTGCTGCAATTTATTGCATTGACTGGTTGATTAATTGTGTGTTTTTCATTCATTCATTTATTTACCATTGCACTTGTGTCTTATAAACCTTAAGGTTTCATGACAATAAAATCTATTCTATTCTATTCACACACACAGTGAAACAGACAGACACAGGAACACGCATACATTTTCCAGCAGATTGCACAGCACCCCCACGGGCTGACCCCGTGTGGGAGTCCCCCCCTCCCGTCACCCCCCCACGCCCCGCCCCTACACACACACACACACACACGTGACACACACGTAGGAAATGAACTTAGTCAACACACGCGTTAGATATGCAACGCAAACAAACACGTAGAAGAACATTCGAACACATGTGGTTATTTTTATTTCAATTTTTGAAATTAAATCAAACTTATTTTTACTGGTTTTATTCTGCACATTTTCTTATCTCCTTCATTTTTGGATTTGCTCACATGGGAATGAAAAAAACAACTACACTTTTAATGATTGCTTTTATTTGGAGCGCTTCTTTCCGTCTGTCATGATCAGTGGATTGAATAAAATGCAGATGATACTAAATTTTAATATTGACACACACAGAGAGAATTTTGTTTGAAACTTTGATTGCAATAATCAATGAGCAGTTGTCCTTTCCTTTTTTGTTGTTGTTGTTGTGGGAGCCGTAATTATCTCCCTTGTTTTGGTTTCTGCTGGTTGTGAGAAGAAACTATTTTTCAGAAGACAAGCTTATCAATACATTGATATCATAAGATTTAGATGTTTTATTTTAACTGAAACTGCTGCAAGTGCCAAAGACAAATTACGATTCAGAATAAAATTTGGAATATTTTTGCGGAGGGGGTTAGCCGCCATTTTGAAGACCGGTGTGTCCCTCCACCTAAAGAGTTAATGAATTGTTAATTTTTGCCACGTTAGTAGGTTATTATGAAGAAAATACGGTGGAAACTTAGCAAATGCTTTTGAAAGTGACCTTTGAACGGATTTTGCAAGCTTTTAGACTTTGTGGTTGAAAGATCCTGCATTCCTCCCACTGTTTTGACTGAGGGTGGTCACGTCAAATGGAACGGCTAACAACAAGCTCAGAAAGTCACAGCACATGCTTGACGCTGTGCTATCAATCGCTCCAAGGTATATGTAGATCTGTCGTCACGTCGTCTGCTGAAGTCCTTGAGCATGCAAAAGATACTACCTAAAGGCATTAAACATGAAATGTTATATCAGCCAATGTTTACATCATCAGTAAAAGTCTCTAGTTCCTTTGCTTTTTAAACATGTTCAGCATCCATTTCACTAATGTTTTAATATTTATGTATTTCTTTTTGTTTTACTTTATTTTATCATATGATAGGGTTTCAGAGATGACTATTTTTTCAACTCAGTGCAACCATGTCACAAGTTTCAGAACAAAACATGCCAGTACTGCAATAGTGCACATGACATCTCCAAATTTTTGGTATTAAGTTTTTGTTTGTTCAAAGTTTCTCTGTGTGTGTGTGTGTGTGTGTGTGTGTGAATTGATATTTATATTGATATTTCATCTCTGCCTCAATCTGAAAAATGCATTATTAATACTTTGGCTATTTACATTCCCCATCCATTTCTCTGTGCGACTGGCTGTATGAATGGCCACTTCTTGTGAGCGCTGCTCATTCAATCATGAGGAAAATATTGCCAATACTTTGGACACCATTGATTAAAAGTAAAATAAATTTGGACTCTGCAGGTGATAATACCATTGAGTATACCAGTCATTTTCAAAATTAAGAAAAGACAGTATGAGTATCCTTACGACATTTCACTATTTTAGTATCTCATGATTTAAGTCACTTTCAGCATGTCTCCCATTTTTCTTTGGTTTTTAGACAAAAAATTAACAGAAATTAAGATTGTCCAGGAAAATATGAACACGATATCCCAGCTAATGCAATACACCAATAGTCTACCCCATGAAATGACAAGACATGGTCAAAGTCTTTGCACATGTTCCTAGACACACCCCTCACATGCACATACACAGTAAGGATGTACTAGAGTCATACCACACACACACATGCACACACACACACACACACACACACACACACAGGGACATCCTGACAGAAAAAATGGCTTTCATTCAGTCATTGTTTGAAATACTGTGAAGAAGTCCTGGTTGTGAAACTTGCAGATTATTTATGCACAATATGCACACTTATCCCATCAATAACTTCTCAGTCTTCACTTTATTATTGTTGCATCACCCCTTTGAGTATGCTATGTGCTTGCTCCGTATATTTGTGTTTTTATAATATGTCAAACATTATGTAAATTATTAATATCAATATTGTTATATTATTTATGTATCTATTGTTATTGTTTATTATCATATTACGTCTTTTGTTCTTGAGTCATGATTGATTTGCAGTGAGTATATTCTTGATGATGGTGCCCTGACAGTACATTAGATTTCTGGTACTGTAAATGTAATTGACTTTGCATAATGTGCATCATTAATTTCTTTGTATTGAGTATAAACTATAAAAGTTATGTGAACCACATGGTCTCATCAAATCAAACTAAAAGATTTCTTAATCCATGTATGGAAATTAATTTGTGCAGTCACAGGCTTGTTATAAAGCTAACCATAATATGTTCAAGCACACCATAAAAAGAGATTAGAGCAAGTCAAATAAAAATCCTCAATATACTGTCGATAGTCTGAAACAAGCACCTCCAGTCCTTCCCCCCCATGCCCCCCCCCACACACACAGCACACTACACAACGACACACATATACACACACACTGAGACTCACACACACACACATGCATGCACACATGCAAGCAAGCATGTACGCGAGCACACAAACACACACACACAAACATGCACACACACGCACAAGCTAAGACAATAATTTTTTGCGCATCAATATGTACAAATTTTAAAACATTCAACAAATCGAACCATTATTCTTTCTTCACACTTTCAGGAGCGGTGAGCCAGATGGGCGTGGACAATCAGTCCTCAACCATACCTCAGATGACCCTGGAGTCTGCGTCACCGGCGTCGTTAACTCACCTGACAGGGGATGGATCGGCGGGGACAGGTGTGGCACAGCTCCGCATTGAGACACCTGGCCTGGGTGTGGACAGTCAGGCGGCCATGGCCGTGCAGTCTCTCCTGGAATCCCAGCAGCCCCAAGACAACACAGGTCTGTTTAACGTCTCCGCTGAACGTTTTCTTTTTGCTGGTGTTGAAATAATTCTAAGTTTCAGTTTCAAGGAGAAACATCTCCGATGAACATTTAATTTTGCTGGTGTAGAAATAATAATAAGTTTCAGTTGCTGGGAGAAACGTCTCCGATTAGCATTTCTTTTTTACTGGTGTAGAAATGATTCTAAGTTTAAGTTTCAAAGAGAAATATCTCTGATTAACATTTCTTTTTTTCTGGTGTAGAAATAATTCTAATTTTCTGTTTCAAGGAGAAACATCTCCAATGAACATTTCTTTTTGCTGGTGTTAGGAGGCTGATTAACTTTTTTTGGCTTTTGTATTTGTAAATAATGTAAAGTTGTACTTTGTTGTTGTTGTTGCTGTTGTTAAACAGTTTTGTCACAGAAAACTGTGTTCCAGACTTTTTCTTGTTGCCCAATGATAGTTGATTAATGTTTCTTGGAAAAAAAGTTTGCATAGGGATAAACCATCAGAAACTGTCTGCATTGTGGAAGAATTACTGATTTTCTATTGAATCATGGCTCAGCACTCGGTTTATATCAGAGATCTACATAAGGTTACTTACTGTTGGGCCAACAGCATTGTGAGAGCTGTATGATGATTGGTTTCACCACTGGAATTGGAATTGATTTAGGACTTAGTTTTTTCTGAAGGACTGGGACTCAAATTGTGAAGCAAGATTGCACTGGCTCTTAGTTCTGCAGCCTTGGGAGGATTGTTGGCCTTCAGGGACCACCCCAGTACTGACTGTCCTTGATTAAACTATCTTTGCCGAGAGAGTGGGGATGTAACACTCCACTATAATCAAATTTTAGCTCAGATAGTTGGGACAGTAATTGCCTCCTCTTCTGCACTGATGGTCATAGTGGGACACAACTGTCATACACTTATGCATTGAAATGTCTGTCGCTGGGTTTCAGTGGAAGAGGAGGACCTGTTTCGATGTGGGCGGTGCAAAAAGCAGTTCACAGCCCTCACCATGTTCTTGGCCCACAAGCAGAACCCATGCGCACCCACATCAATCGTCACAGGACCCCTGCCTCAGACTGCACAGCTTCAACTGCCCCTGCTGGAAGAGCAGCCTCAGCAGCAGCAGCATCAGCAGCATCAGCATCAGCAGCATCAGCATCAGCAGGCTTTGGTTCCACAACAACAGCTGCAGCATCAGCAGCCTCTGCAGCAGCTTCAGCAGGTGAGTCACTTGTACACATTTCTTTCACACTGTTCAGAATGATTGTGCATTGTTTGTTTCATATTGATATATATATGAAATGGTTGTGTTTGTAAATGAGTGCATACATTTTGGAATGGTGGCAATTTTTTTGCGTTGGTTCTTGTTTTATGAAGTGACATAAATTGTGGACTTTTTTTATGTGTGGGTAGGTGAGTGCAGTGTGGGAAAAATTTGTTCATAAGGACATTCACTGATTAAGATCCTTGTCTAGAGCTGAGGGTGGTGGTAGATGTATTGACAGTGTTAAAAATTTTTTTTTATCCAGCTGTCAGTTACTGTTTTTTAAATTTATTTTTATTATTATTTTTTTTTTTTACAGAAAAAATGGCATTCAAAACTTATTTTATCCAAGGAAAAGTGTGAACATGAAGGTATAATGATGGTATGAAGTACAGAGAGTAGAAATCAAAGAAGACACCAGATACAAGAATATTGTGTTATCTTTAAAAGAGGAATTGTTTGATTTTACTAGCATAAAGATGACGTATGCATTAGCTCCACAGAAAAGCATAAAGTCCAACCATGCTCCCACATTCCAATAAGAACACCCATTCATAGTAGACATAATTATGTCCACTGTAGCAAAGGTTTTGCTTTATGTGATATTAGGTATGCACAGGGAGGAGAGAGAGAGAGAGAGAGAGTGCATGCGTGCGTGCATGTTCATATTTGCATGTGTACACGCCTGTGAGAGTGTGTGTGTATGCATGTCCATGTGTGTGTGCTTGTGAAGAAAAGGGGAACGTACAAAGAAAGGATAGATTAGAACACTTGCAGTCAACATCCCGCAAATACTGAATCATAACGTCGAAAAAGAAATCAAAAAGAAAATCAAGCACCAGTAGCCTATATATAGATCCACTCACTGACTTGAAAACAGTTTCAGCAGATCCACCAGGTTCAAAGCGTGGGGCAGGTGGCCAATGGGGCAGTGAAGACTGTTCTACCGCCCAGCCACACAAACTTCTCCAACACCATCTGCTCAGTGACTCAGGTAAGGCGATGGACAGGGCTGCTCTCTGACTTTACTTGAGAACTGTTCTGTAGATTCTAAGACATTGAAAGTACTTGCACCAGTTGGTTTAAACAAAACTTTATTCAGTAAACATGTTATACATGTACACATAGACAGCGGAGCAACAACTAGCTAACAGCGTATATCATGCTCAGGTATGTGGTTATTTTTGTTGATTATGTTTGACGGCTGGTGAACGTTACACAAATGTGATTATGTTGAAATACACATTTTCCAATTGTATACAGATGACAGTCATTGCACCAGTTATATTTCATGTATTATATATAATGGGATGTTTATCTAGTATTCGAACAACATTTGACCACTTAATATTCAAAGTGTTGAAACTTATAGGATACATTTTTAAGGTCTGTGATATACCGATATACTTACATGAGATACAAGGAACATGCAGCAATATTATACCATTCATGGTCTACCACCATGAGAAAGAAATAATGATGTAGACATATAGGTTGCCAGTTCATGGTTTTGAGAGTGTTGAGATTAAGATGATATGAGATTACATGAATTGATGCATAGGCATGTCTGTGTGTCCGCATGTGAGTGGTTTGTGTGTGTGTGTGTGTGTGTGTGTGTGTGTGTGTGTGTGTGTGTGTGTGTGTTCATAGAGTAGAGGAAACCTATGAGAAGCTGTGATGAGAGTAAATGTTGTGCAGAGACCAGCAACATGAAATAAACTGCAATGAGTGTTCTGGAGATACCACACTTCAAATGGAATTACATGGAATATATATCTGATTGTAGCTGATCACATGCGTAGATGTATGTAAATTAGTGATAAACTGGCTTGATCATTGATGCTATGAACCTTTTACTGAGCAGGGCTTGTGATGATTAAATTCTTGGTGAGTCACCAGAGACCCTTTTAACATGATTCAGTGGGGGAGGGGGGATCACTGAGGTTTCTGGGCCATGAAGTGGGGGAGGGCAACAACACCTCTTTGGAGCAGACAGCCTCAGCATCAGACTGAAGCTCCGATGCAAAGTTTTCACGTTTTTTGTGTTAAAAAAAAAAGAGAAGAAAAAAAAAAAGAATGTTCAAGAGACCTGCATGATGAGAATGCTGTGCTTCCTGTCCATTTTCAAAGCCTCAGGGATGCACATATACTGCTGCATTATCAGAAGCCATGCTAAGTTACATTGTGTGTGTTGTAGGAAGGAAGGTGGTAGAATGGTTGAGATGCTAGAATGCCATCACAGTGTTCAGGAGGGTCTTGGTTCAAATCCTGGTCTTGCCTTTCCTCCCAAGTTTGACTTGAAAATCAAAGTGAGCGTCTAGTCATTCAGATGAGATGATAGACCAAGGTCTCATGAGCAGCACGCTCTTGGGGCACTGAAAAAGAACCCATGACGCCATAGTGTCATCCGATGGCAAAATTCTGCAGAAGAAATCCACTCTGATAGGTACACAAATGAGTATACGCATGCACTCAAGGACTGACTAAGTGCTGTGGGTTATGCTGCTGATCAGGCATCTGCCTGGCAGATGTGGTGTAACATATATGGATTTGTCTGAATGCAGTGATGCATCCTTGAGAAACTGAAACTGTTTTTTTTTTGTAATGTGACAGCAAGGACAGCCATTGTCCACCTTCACCACCGTGCCCACTTCACCACTGTCACACTTACCACAGGGCGTTGTCCTGACCGATGACCTCATGACCTTCGCCAACATTGACCCCGCTGCCTTGCAAGGATCCACCATTCAGATGGTCAGTGAGACCTGAGAAATATGGAATTTTTGGCATTGGAAAGCCTTGAATGTTCTTGTATTGTTGCAGTCTTCAGAATATTTATTGTCGTCAGATGGAAAGTATTGTTTTATTGTTTTGATGTTTAGTGTTATTTGTGAATGAATGAATAAGCAAACTTAGTTTATATTGGGCACGTAAATATTTCTACACTTTGTTTGTTCACAGCGCCAGTCGCATGCAAAAACACAGAGATAGAAACAAGAAGAAATGATCAAATGCTTGCAGAGCAGACAACACACACGTGCACGCACAAACACACATATGCATGTGCGCATGTACACATGCACACACACACGTTCACATACCCCCACCCCCCTCCCTACACACACGCTGCAATAGATTTAGAAAGTTAAAAAATAAAGTACATGACTTTGCTTATCAGTAGGAAGTAATATGTTTTTACTGCTTTTTTGATGAGCACAAGAGATGTTTTCTCTGTGTTAGCGTGTGTGGATGCATGTGTGCATATTGTACTTGTCAGTTTGTTTTACTGTGTCTGCTTTGTGACTGTATGCAAGACAGTGAACTCAGTGAATTTTTCTTTTTTTGGCTTTGGACTTCTCCTTGTCTCTCTGACTGGATGGGAATGAATGGGAAAAGAGGAAGACATGAAAAAACAGCAACAACAACAACAAAAAAAGAACCCCCAAAAAACATTGGTCTGTGGTGGAGTGAGAGAAAGACTGAAACAGCATTCTTACAGACTCCCTCTTCACGCAGTTACTTTTGTATGTTTTCAGTTTACGCATCCATTCACTGCTTTCTTTGACAGGTGGCAGCCCCATTCAACACACGCTCTACAAACAATGTCACCATTGTCAGCACCGTTCAGCCAACCACCACCTTCGCCCCCCAAGGCTCGAACCCTTTCCAGCAAACTCAACAGCAGCAGCAACAACAGCAACACCATCAGCAACAACAGCAACCTCAGCTGACCCAGTTTACCCCCCAGCAGACGTTGTCCGCCAACTCCCAGTTGACGGCGTTTTCCTCACAGCCCAATGTGGCAGCATCATTGTCCTCGTTTCCCCAGCAGTCGATGCAGACGGTCACTCAGCAACCGACCCCCCAGCCCATCACCATCACTCTGCCGGAGAAACCAACGGCCCAGACCATTGCTGTCAGCCTGCCAGAAAAACAGCCGCATGCCATCATCCGCCGCACACCCACCAAAGCAGGTGTGGTGCGAGAACATTGTTTGTTAAGGGTGGATAACTGGGCTTTGTATGATAGTTTGTTGTGTCTGACCAGGACCATCAGAACAGCAGAGGAGGCATCTGGTGCTGGCTTTCTGGGTTAGAGTTTGAAAATAGTGAAGGGTGTGTGAGATAGTATGGAGAGTGGTTTCTCTCTCAGCTTCTAGGGTATCATGCTCACCTACAAAGCATAAGCTTTGTCTCACACACACACACACACACACACGCACACTGGCAGACATGCACACATTTGTTTATTATTTGTATTTCTTTTTTATCACAACACATTTTTCTGTGTGAAATTTGGGCTGCTCTCCCCAGGGAGAGCACATCGCTACACTACAGCGCCACCCATTTTTTGTGTTTTTTCCTGTGTGTAGTTTTATTTGTTTTTCCTATCGAAGTGGATTTTTCAACAGAATTTTGCCAGGAACAACCCTTTTGTTGTCGTGGGTTCTTTTACGTGCGCTAAGGGCATGCTGCACATGGGACCTCGGTTTGTCATCTCATCCGAATGACTAGCGTCCAGACCACCACTCAATGTCTAATGGAGGGAGAGAAAATATCAGTGGCTGAGCCATGATTCGAACCAGCGCGCTCAGATTCTCTCGCTTCCTTGGCGGATGTGTTACCTCTAGGCCATCACTTCTCTCCACATAAAGGAAGGCTAAACAGAATCTCACATGCATATGCTACACATACACACAAACACAAAATCTTACATGTGCATGCACATATATTTGTTTTAAGACACACATCATGTGCATATGTGCTTGCACAAACAGAAGCATACTTCTGACAAAATTGGCTGGCATGATACAAAGTTTTTGCTGAATTTAATAAACATTAAGACAGTAAGAGATTTGAAATTTCACTTTTGATTTGGTTTAGGCACTCAGTATACTTTGTATTCTTAAATATGTAAAACTTATTCATATATTAGGTCAAAATAAAGAAATGATAAAACAGAAGTTGACACATTGCAGTTTTTTTATCCAGTTACACACTCAGAACTGATATTCAATAGAAGATTGTTCATCACACTTTTTCCTGTCTTGTATGTGATTTTATTTTGCTGTCCTTTTCACCATTATTGATTTCTCTGTGACTTTTGTCTCATTCTTTCTTTTTGTGTGTGTGCATCCTTCTGTATATGATTTCATTTTGCTGTCCTTTTCACCATTATTGATTTCTCTGTGACTTTTGTCTCATTCTTTCTTTTTTTTGTGTGTGCATCCTCCAACCTATTTTTTCCCACACTCTTTTTAAACCCCCATTTTCTTTTTCAGTCTTAAAAGTTCTGAAAATTTTTTATTTTATTTTATTTAACATTCTTCCACTGAATGCAATATTACAGCACAAAATGTCAGATTTTTTTCAACCCTGTCAAGCATCTCCTTTATACCCTGTCTCTCTCCCCCACCCACAGGCCGCAAGTCCTCCCAGTCCCAGGCGGCGGCCAACGCAGGGATTGTGAACACGATGGTGACGGGGGGTGCGGGGACGCGGCGAGGGGGTAAGGGGGGCAGCAGCACAGGGGAGGAGAAGCCTCGAACCCTGCAGTGCCAGTACTGCAGCAAGCTGTTCCTGAAGAACTTTGACCTGCAGCAGCATGTTCGCGCCCACACTGGGGAGAAGCCTTTCCAGTGCATCGTCTGTGGCCGCGCCTTCGCCCAGAAGTCCAATGTGAAGAAGCACATGGCTACGCACAAGGTAAAAAAGGGGGGGAAGGGAACTATGTGTGTTTTCAGTGATGATCGTTATTTTCCAGTCTTCAGAAGCTTGGTTTCAGTGAAGTTGTTATATGGATTTCCGTATTGGCACTTTGGTGATTTTCATTAAAAAAAAAATTTTGTTTGTTTATTTATTTTTTACTTAGCATTCTACTAGGTGGCCCCTGGCCCTGCCTACTGCCCTACAACTTGAGCCACAAATTATATATATATTTTTTGTTTTTTCTGTCCCATCATCGGCACCATTTCAGTGGCATTACTTCCACACGGCTCATTCTGAGTTCCCCTATACACAGCAACACTTGGGTTTGTCTGTCACAGTTCCAGCGTCAGCAGTCTGCAGGGAACTATTGATGTTAGGTTGCCAGAAGGCCACACATCAGAGGAGACCCTGCAGTGCTGTTGAATCACTTTGGTGGTGTTCAGTATTGTGTGTTCTGATTCGAGATATTCAGAACAACCAGTTACTAAGCCCCCTGCTGATGGCAATGATAGCTTAGTTGTGGAGCCAGACTTAGAGAGCATCCCCTCCAGAGTGGAGACTGCTACCATGACCTTCCAAGAACAGTGCCCCAGGAATCTGCCGACACTGAAGACCTTGACAGGTCTAAGTTCAAGCATGGATGTGGAGGAGGAGTGAAACTGAGGTCACCATGAGAACGAGGCATGAAAGCCATATAATCTGGGACATTAAAACATTTTTTTTATTGAGGATGGAGGAGGAGGATAGTGTTGATGTTGCTATGGAGGTCCATTAGGTTTGTGACTATATGACAAGGCTTTCCTGTACGCTTCCTTTCGTAATGGTGTTAACCAGGTCCAGGAGATACAGACTCTTGCAGTTTTGGTTGGGAAATTTGAGCAAGACACCCAAAGATACATCCGAGAAGTGGTTGATATTTGACTGTGTGGTCCCAGTCTTCCCATTTGCACCTACAGCACACTTAACTCTGGGTAGGAGCTGGTTGCTAACCAAAACGCCCACCTTCGCTGCGAATTGAACCTGTGCCCTTCCTGCCATCAGTTTGTGACGCTAACCACTTCGCCACTGTGGCTCAGCCACAAACGTTTTAGTATTACAAAAAATTAGTCATTCTCCACCCAAAGGATGGGTCGGCCAATTCTTCGGACGGAAGAAAGCCAATGAAATCCTTTGAGTCTTTTGAGTCTAGTCAGCATACATTTCCCTCTTCAGTGTTTTTGTTTAGTTTGATATATTACTCACTTGCATACTTAGTGCCCTTGATGCCCTCTAGCATGTAGGACAGCATTGGATATCTGCCACTCTTGCTTGTTTTGGGCTAGTGTCTGAATGGTACCCCAGGTGTGCTTCAGGGTCTTGAGTTCTTTGTAGACTGTTCTGTGCCAGTTTTAGATATAGATATGTAGGTATATCTAGGTATATATATATATGTGTGTATATCTGTCTGTCTGTAGATAATTTTTTGTCAATTCTTTCCAGGTGTGGCCAAGTGGGACGTCATCCACCTTACCCAAACAGCCTCCGCCAGAAGCGATGGCAGCAGGGGAGGTGGAGGGGGAGATGGAGGAGCAGCAGAGTGGGGGTGAGGCGGTGGTGGAGGCGGTGGGGAGGGAGCAGGGAGAGGGGGAGGGGCAGCAGGAGGGCGTGGTCATCACGGTCAGCGACCAGCAGCAGGTGCTGGTCAAGGAGGATCCAGACACCGGCAGCGTGGACAAGGAGGAAGAGAGAGAGGTAAAGTTTTCACAGTCACGAAGTAAACTGACCGATAGTCTTTCCAGCTTTTTTAAAACTTGCAGCATTGTAGTGGAGTGTCCTGTGGCATGTTACAGTGTGTGTGTGTGTGTGTGTGTGTGTGTGTGTGCATGCATGTGTGTGGATGTGTGCTTAAATAAACCGCACGTTTCATGCTCCCCACCCCTTCCCACCCACATGATGTATGAGTGATATGAATTTATTCAGCATTTTCACTTTTTAGGAACAGTCTTTTGTTTTTTTATATTGTGATTCAAGTTTATTTGTTATATATGATTTACAAAGTAAATATGTTCAAGGTACTATTTAGCCCATTATCAGTTCCTTCAGGCTGCAGAGATATAAATCAGCATATTCAAATTCATTCAAGATAATCATCATTTATCCTGTTTCAATCTTCTCAAGGTGCAGCAGCATACATAAGTGTATTGACATCTTCCCAATACTGATCCTGCCAGTACTAATCACCCTGCGTTAGTTCCTTCAGGTTGCAGCAGCATACATGAGTGTACTGACATCTTCCCAATACTGATCCTGCCAGTACTAATCACCCTGCGTTAGTTCCTTCAGGCTGCAGGAATATGCATCTCATCTCATCTATCCCTTGACCCGTGGGTGGGTCGTTGGGGCACCATGGATGACTGCCTGGTCAGCTCGCACCACCTGCCTCGGTCCTCAGCGGCCCTTTGAGTTGTGGCAAATGGCAGGCCCGTCCACTCTTTGATGTTGTCCTCCCACCGCTTTCTCTGTCTGCCTCTCTTCCTCCTTCCTTGTACGGTACCCTGCAGGATGGTCTTGGCTAGGCCGTCTGATCGTGTGACGTGTCCATACCAGCGGAGCTTGCGTTCCTTCACTGTGGTTAGCAGGTCTTTGAATGGGCCAATGGCGTTTTGGACTCTTCTTTTCACTTCCTCATTTGTGATGTGGTCTTTGTATGTAATGTTCAGGATCTTGCGGAAGCATCTCATTTCCAGGGCCTGGATTCTTCTCTGGAGTTCTGCAGTGAGGGTCCAGGATTCGCAAGCGTATAGAAATATTGAGAAGATGAGGGAGCGCATTAGTCTGATTTTGGACGAGAGGGAGATCTTTTTGTCCTTCCATATAGTCTTCAATCGACTCAGTGCGGCAGTAGTCTGCGCGATTCTGGACAGGACCTCTGGTTTCGAACCCTCGTCTGACACAATGGCACCCAAGTATTTGAAGGAGGAGACTTCTTCCAGTTTTTCACCGTTTACGTGCAAGTTGGACGTTACGCCTTGGCTGTTGTTGGTCATAACCTTGGTCTTCTCGGCACTGATCTCCATGCCGTAGGCTGATGATGTCTTGTCAAGTTTGTGCACGAGTTCTTCGAGTTCTTTCTCGAATATGCATGAGCATATTCAAATTTATTCATTGTAATGGTTTTCCTGTGTCAGCCCAAGGTAATATTTATTCTGTGTCCATCCTTTTCAAGTGCAGGGATGTACATGAGTGCATCAGTATCTATTCAAGGTACGAATCACACTGTCAGTCCTCCAAGTGGCAGGGATATACCTGAGAATTGACATACATTCAAGGCACAGGTTACTGTATGTCAACAAACACAAGGTGCATGTACATACATGAGAGCTGACATCTGTTCAAGGTACCAATCCCCTGAGTCAGTTCCTTCAGGTTGCAGGGATATCCGTGAGTGTTTTGACTGTTATGAAATGGACATCTGTTCAAGGTGCAAACCACCCTGTGTCAATCCACTTAAGGTTTGGGGATATGCCTTAGTGTATTGTCATCTATTCAGGTTACTAACCACACGGTGTCAATTCCTTCACGTCACAGGGATATGTATGAGTGTATTGACTGTTATGAAATTGACATCTGTTTGAGGTAGGTACAGATCACTCAGTGTCAATCTATTTAAGGTGCAGGGATATACATGTGTGTACTGACTGTTACGAAATTGACACCTGTGTGAGGTACAGATCACCCTGTGTCAATCCACTTAAGGTGCAGGTGTGGACTGACGTCTGTTCAAGGTATTAACAACCCTGGTTTCAATTCCTCCAGGTGGCACTGGGCGGCAGCGGCAGCCAGCAGTTGAAGGTGAAGGTGGTGGTGGACAACTCCTACATCTGTCAGTACTGCTCGGAGAAGTTCAAGACCTTCTTCCAGCTCAAAACCCACATGGTCAAGCACAAATCAGAGCAGGTCTGTCTTGTTGGTATGTTGCAGCGTGTACAGTGTCTGTGGAGAGAGGTGTTTTTGTTTTTGTTTTTTTGGGTTGTTTTCTTGCCCCATCATCTGCCTTGTTTTTGTGGCATCATTCCCATGCCGCTCTTTCCGAGTCCCCCCCCCCAACCCCCCCTACACAGCCACACCTGGGTTTGTCTGTCGCAGTCCTAGCATTGCCAGTCCACAGGGGATTCTTGATGTTAGGTCGCCAGTAGACCACTCACCAGAGGAGACCCTGCAGTCTTTAGTGTTGGTGTTGTTCAGTAGTGCCTGTTCTGGTTCAACACACTTAGTTCTGTGGAGAGGGTTTAGTGAAGCAGGGTGTGGTAGAGAGAAAGAAGGATGAGTATCGGTGTGGAGATGTGTTTTTGATGTATGTGTGTAGGGGAAGTGGCTGTATGTATGTAGATGGTAGAAGTGTGTATTTGTTTATAGTTTTTGCATGCATGAATCCATGCATAAGTATGTGCGCACACACATGTGCATATTTTCAGACATATGGAGGTGTATGTAATTTGAACAATTTTCATACTTTCCAAGTTACACACACACACAGACACACACACACGTATATATGTATTATATGTATGTATATCTATCTTCCTGTGTATGTGTGTGTGTGTGTGTGTGTGTGTGTGTTGGTGTGCGTGTGTGCATGCATGCATGCATGCATGTGTGCACGCATGTGTTGGTGTGTGCTGCTATATTTATTGACAGCGCATGCCTGTGTGTATGCACGCATGCGTGGGCGTGTGCTGCTATATTCATTGATGATCATATTCATTTAATTGAAGCAAACTGTGTGGTGACAGGTGTACAAGTGCGTGATGAAGAAGTGTGGCCAGTCCTTCAAGGACCTGGAAGCCTTTCTGGAGCACATCAAGACCCACGAGAACGAGATGACGTACCGCTGCCACCAGTGCAACAAGTACTTCCCCTCTCTCTACGAGCTGGGCTGTCACCAGTACTCGCACAACCTCTTCCCCGCTCAGGGCATGAAGTCAGGGCCTCGGTGAGTGCTTTGACAATTTTTAAAATTTTTCATTATGTATTGATTTCTCTACTGCTCCACCATTTGTCACCGTTTCAGTAGCATTACCCCCAGCCTGCTCATCGAGGCTTGTCTGCTGCAGTCCCCGTGTCGGCAGTCTGCAAGTGTATGATATGACCTTGAAGGTTTTTTTCCCCTGTACTTTGCAGGCACTTTTCACTTTCAGTGCACCAAGTGCGGCAACAAGTACACGATATTTACTCTCCCCGTGTACGTTGCAGGCACTTTCAGTGCACCAAGTGCGGCAACAAGTACACAATATTTACTCTCCCCGTGTACGTTGCAGGCACTTTCAGTGCACCAAGTGCGGCAACAAGTACACAATATTTACTCTCCCCGTGTACGTTGCAGGCACTTTCAGTGCACCAAGTGCGGCAACAAGTACACAATATTTACTCTCCCTGTTTACATTGCAGGCACTTTCAGTGCAACAAGTGCGGCAACAAGTACACCATATTTACTCTCCCTGTTTACATTGCAGGCACTTTCAGTGTACCAAGTGCGGCAACAAGTACACCATATTTACTCTCCCTGTTTACACTGCAGGCACTTTCAGTGCACCAAGTGCGGCAACAAGTACACCATATTTACTCTCCCTGTTTACACTGCAGGCACTTTCAGTGCACCAAGTGCGGCAACAAGTACACCATATTTACTCTCCCTGTTTACACTGCAGGCACTTTCAGTGCACCAAGTGCGGCAACAAGTACACCATATTTACTCTCCCTGTTTGCACTGCAGGCACTTTCAGTGCACCAAGTGCGGCAACAAGTACACAATATTTACTCTCCCCGTGTACGTTGCAGGCACTTTCAGTGCACCAAGTGCAGCAACAAGTACACCATATTTACTCTCCCTGTTTACACTGCAGGCACTTTCAGTGCACCAAGTGCGGCAACAAGTATACCATATTTACTCTCCCTGTGTACACTGCAGGCACTTTCAGTGCACCAAGTGCGGCAACAAGTACACCATATTTACTCTCCCTGTTTGCACTGCAGGCACTTTCAGTGCACCAAGTGCGGCAACAAGTACACGACCCCAGAGGCCTTGGAGCACCATATGGCTACCACGTCCCACCAGTACCCCTGCCCCCACTGCAACAAGGTGTTCACCTGTGAGAGGTTTCTGCGACGACATCTGCCCATCCACGGTTCTGAAGGTGACAAACATATTATGATATATTAAGTATGATAGCCAGCTGAAAGCATATTTGTACAGATGTGTTTTGAGGCCGGATTTGAACTCAAATTTTGTTTCAACAAATTTGAATGGTAATGATAATGAACACTTATTTAGCGCTTTCTGATGAGGTAGAGCTCAAAGTGCTTTACACGTACAAAACTCATTGACTATAAATGGCAAAATGATAAGCTAAATCAGTTTACACACTCACTGCAAACAGACATAATGCCATTTGTACAGCTCTTTCTCTCTCTCTCTCTCTCACACACACACACACAAACACACCATTCGTTGCATGGATAATGCACACACACACACACACACACACACACACACCATTCGTTGCATGGATAAAAAGTTTGGAACTGCGTGGAAAAAAATATCAGAACTGCTTAATTAAACAGGTGAGTCTTCAGAGAAGATTTGAAAGAGGCTGTTGAAGTGGAGTGTCTAATTTCAGAAGGAAGATTTGTTTTCATATGGTTATGCCTTGAAAGGAAAGAGTACGTTCACCCAAGGATTTTGATCTGACAGAAGGAACACACAGGATAATATTGTCTAAAATCACTCTTAGTGAAAAGACGTAAAATCAGTAAACAACAAGAAGAAAGAAGACAATTACATATGATAAACTAAAAACACCAAAGCCAGCTAATAAACTAAACCAGTTTACATATGTGGGTGTGTGTTTTATGTGGTGCAGGTCAGTTTGTGTGCACGACGTGCGAGAAGCGGTTCAAGACGGAGCATTACTTGAAGTCACACCAGCTGATCCACACGGGAGAGATGCCCTACCAGTGTGAGACATGCCCAGCTGCATTCAATAGAAAGGACAAGCTCAAACGGCACATGACCATTCACGAAACGGTCAAAAAGTACCGCTGCCCGTTCAAGTCTTTAACTGGTGTGTAGCAACCAACTGTGTGGTGGTGGTTTCAGGTTTATGTATGTTCACAGTTGATAAGTGATATCACAGCACAACATAGCTCCCAATAGCAGAGTGCATGGCTGCCCATCCTTACTAAGTGGGGTTGTTTCAATCTTGCTTGAGCCTGTCTTTAACTAACATACCTCACACTTGTTTTGATTTTGTTTCAGTATGTCTTTAACATATCTCACACTTGATTCAGTATGGCTGGAGTTTCTCTTTGACATATTCTCGCTACACTTCTATGGTGTATGTCATGCATTGATGGCTTTTTTTTTTTTTTTACGATCCCAGATGATTGTTCCCATGTTGCTTTCGTCTGTCTGGGGTAGCGTTCAGAGAGAATGGTGTTTATTTGTTGCTGTCCAAAATGCCAGAGGGCATAATGGGCAGTACGTAAGCAGTAATAATGTTTAACATGACTGTGTAATGGGTGTTTTATATAATAACGTATAGAAAACTAGAGGAAATGTGTTCATACATAAGATATCCTATGTGTGGGTTGTGTTCTTTCCACATTACGTTAGCTAAGCAAAGTGTCCATAACTCTATGCCGATGCTAGATATAATGTCTATTCTATGTTATAAAACTGCACTGTTACACATGATGAAAATGTGTCGACCTTGACCAAATTGATAGAACAATAGAAGTATAATGACTTATGATGACGATGTTATTGTTAATGTACTCTGTATTCATTTTCTTTTCTTTCTTTGTTTTTTCCCCTTTCTTTTCCATCTACTCTGAATTGTTATAATGAATTCATATACAAAATAAAACGGTGGTCAACCCAAGAAAGTCCGGGGGAAAAAAAAAAAGAAAAAAAAAGTTAAACATATGTGACACTTGTGTGCACTGTGCGTGGTGTTTGTGTGCAGGTTGTCCCAAAGAGTTCAACCGCCCGGACAAGCTGAAGTCACACATCATCACTCACAGCGGCATCAAGCCTTTCAAGTGCTCCGTGTGTGGCAAAGGCTTCAGCCGCAGACCCCACATGATGGAGCACGAACGTGGACACAAGTCAGATTACCGCTTCAAGGTCAGTCAGTCTGCCCTTTTTCACTCCCTACTGCCCACCCACTGCCCCCCACCTAAAAAAAACAATAACAACAGAGTCATTGTTACTTAAAAAAAATTTTTTTTTACAAGGCTCAAGATGGTTTATACATCTAGATATCTGTGTGTGTGTGTGTGTGTGTGTGTGTGTGTGTGTGTGAAGTATAGTTATATTATGTTCAGGCTATTTTTTTTATTTTTAAATCCTGTGATGAACGATTGACCATATGGTCAACGTCAGAGACATTTGTTTATGTATTTGTGCATGATTGTGACTGTATTTGTGCCTGCTTTTTTCATTTCCAGGTGGGGTTTTTTTTGGTTTTTTTGGTTTTCAGGTTCTACAGGATGATCAATTTTTACAGTTTCACACACAAGCAACCAAAAAAGAGAGATAAAGATAAATGTGTCTTATCGTGATTTCAGTGTGAAAAATGCGGTCGGGGGTTCTTCCGTGCTAAGCTGTACAACGAACACAAGTGCCAACCAGGCCGGGCCGCCGAGCCCCAGCTCTTCAGACCACGTCGTCGTCGTCGGAAGATCGGGCGACCGCGGAAACGGGTGCTGATGATGGCGCAGGAGGAACTGCTTCAGGAAGAAGCGTCGGAGGTGAGCAGTTTCAGTTTCAGTTTCAGTTTCAGTTGCTCAAGGAGGCCTCACTGTGTTTGGACAAACCCTTATTCACTACATCACATCTGCCTGGCAGATGCCTGACCAGTTGCATAACTGGATGCACTTAGTCAGGCCTTGAGTGCGTGCACGTATGTTTGTGTAGCCTAACTGTCAGAGGGGGTTTCATCTGCAGAACTTTGCCAGAGGACAGTGCCAAAATTGCCATGGATTCTTTTACAGTGTACCAAGTGCATGCTGCACACAGGCCTTGGTTTAACATTTCATGTGAATGACAAGAGACGCTCTGTTTGATTTTCCTGTCCATCTTGTGAGACAGGGTGATTGATATCTGGATCCAAACCCAGACTCTAGCGGACACTGCACTTGCAGATAAGCGTCTTTACCATTCTGCCACCTTCCTCCTCAGGTGGGCGCGAAGCCCCAGCACCACCAGAGCACCCCGGGTCTGCGCTCGTCCAGTGGCATCCGTCTCCGCAACGCTCGAGTCGCTGCCGCCATCGCCAGTCAGATGAAAGGCAGTGGTCGGTCAAGGGGTGGCAAGTCTGCTGGTGGGGAGAGCTCGGGGACAGATCAGATGAGCACAGAGAAGGAGGGGGTGGAGATGGAGGAGCAGGATGAAGGGGGGGTCCCATCGGAGCAGGAGCAGCTGGAGCAGTTGGCCACCTTGCATGAGAAGCAGCTGGTGACTCAGGTGAGGCTTGGTCAGTGTGTTGTGTTGTGTGGGTGTGTGTGGTGTGTTTGTGTTGTGTTATGTTGTGTTATGTTGAGTTGTGTTAGGTTTGTGTGGAGGTGTTTTGTGTTGTGTTGTATTGTTTTGGGATTTTGTATGGGGATGCTGTGTTGTGTTGTGTTGTATGGGGGTGTGGTGTGATGTGTCGTGTTGTGTTGTGTCTGGGTGTGGCATGTTTGTGTTGTGTTGGGGTTTGTTGTATAGGGGTGTGTTGACCATCGGCTGCCCAAAAGGCTCTTCTATGGCGAGCTGCAACGAGGGAAGAGATCACACGGAGGTCAGAAGAAGCGCTTCAGAGATACTCTGAAAGTCTCTCTGAAAGCGTTTGATATCAACCCTGACTCCTGGGAGGAATCTGCAGTGGACCGTGACAAATGGCACGCTGCTGTGCACAAAGGCGCCAAGTTGTGTGAGGCCAACAGGACTGCTGCAGCTGTTCAGAAGAGGCAGGCCAGAAAGTCACGGGCAAACAAGCTCCCTGACAATGATATGCCTGTCTTTGTCTGCCCCAACTGTCAGCGAACATTTCGTGCGCAGATTGGACTATTCAGCCATCTGCGCATTCACAGATAGATTCATGAGCATCCTCCCCCCCACCCCACCACCACCCTCCCCCCATCCCCCAGCTGGATGACAACGATGGTCATCATCGATCTCGATGGACACACCACAACAATGTGTGGTGTGTTGTGTTGATGTTGTATTGTGTTGTGTTGTGGGTGTGTGTGTTGAGAAGGGGTGTGTTGTGAAGGGGAGTGTTTTGTGTGTTATCATTATATGATTGTCGATTTGTCAACCTCACTTTCTTCTTCTTTGTCTGTTACGCTAAGCTGCTTGGCTGTTGGCCATTGAACAAGCAATCTGAGCGTGTGGAAGAAACTGCAGAGCAGAGTTGTCCAGTGTCTTTGCCGACCACTCGAGTGGTTGTAGAAAAATCATCTTTGATAGGAAAACAGATACACCTGCAGGCAGAAATAGGGGAAAAAAGAGAAGAAAAAAGGTGGCACTTTCACTGTAGTGACGCGCTCCTCCGAAGGAGAGCAGCCCAAATTTCACACAGAGACAGCTGTTGTGACATGACAAAAGAAGAAAACAACAGAATACCATACAATAGAATACAATACATTACAGTACAGTACAAAATATTACAATACATTATGATTTTATAATTTTATATAATACAGTACCATACCGTACTATACCATACCATACCATACAATGTGATGCAATACACTAATCACCCTTTTGGTTCAACCCCTCCCCTCCCCCTACCCATACCCCCCCCATCCCCCCACACACACCCTCCCCTCCCCCCAAACAGGTACTACCAGGTGAGCTGGACGACAGCCAGGTGATCGACCACTACGTGGTGCACCTGACGGAGTGCAGCGAGGGTGGGGTGCCCACCCTGCACACCTCCCTCACCCCGGCCACCCTGCAGGCGGGACTGGCTGCTGGCACCCTGCAGCCCATCACCATCATCGAGGCCACCTCTGTGCAGATGGCCGGGGTGGGGGTGGGGGCTGGGGCCGTGGGGGCAGGGATGATGGAGACGGGGGGGCTGCCCGTCATGGCCGTGTCGCAGGGTGGGGAGGTGATGGCCACACAGGTGAGAAGCTTGTGTGTTTTTTAAAAAAGAAATTTTTTTCAAAAAATAATTTTTTTATGACGTGCAGGTGGTGGTTGCTTTTGAAGAAACAAGGTTTGATGTCTTTTTGTTTCACTGTCATGCAGGTGGTGGATATTATTTTATTTTACTATAATGTAGGTAGTGGATGTGGTCTTATTTCATTCATTATCATGTTGGTTGTGCAGGCTGTGCATGTGATTTTATTTCAC
This sequence comes from Babylonia areolata, assembly GCF_041734735.1. NCBI lineage: Eukaryota > Metazoa > Mollusca > Gastropoda > Neogastropoda > Buccinidae > Babylonia > Babylonia areolata. Next base: position 2,592,880 of record NC_134901.1, read on the forward strand.
TTTGAGACACATGGTGGAAGCTTTGGACACGACCACCTTGCAGCTTTGAAAAATTTGTTTGTTATTTTTGTTTTTGTTTTTTGATCGGAATGTGTTGATGGATGCAGTGGCTGAATGGTCAGAGCCCTGAAACAATTTGGTGCTGTCGCTGGTCTATAAGGAAATCGTTTGATGTAATTCTGTTTCACTATCATGCAGGTGATGGTTGCTTTGGAAACAACAAGATTTGATGTGATTTTATTTCACTGTGGTGGTGACAGGTCTTGATTTTTTTCCCATTATGCGGTCAGCTGGACTTTAAGCATCATGTTGAGTCATGCAGGAGGTATGAGCTTTTGAAGGAACAAGATTTTATGTGATTTTATCCCACTATCATGTTTTTTTTGGGTTTGTTTTGTTTTGTTTGGTTAAACATGATTTTATTTTGAAAAAGAAGGAAAGACATTGCAAACGCATAGAGCAGCAACAAGCCAAAGCTTATGGTGTGCTCGGTAAACATTTGCACACAGTGAATACATAACACAGCAGCAGCATTATGAATTGAAAAAACATCAGATATATATTAAACCTCGGAAGAATTCTGAAAGGAAAAAAAGAAAGTACCGCTAAAGAGAGGAAGAGAGAGAGAGAGAGAGAGAGAGAGAGAGAGAGAGAGAAGACATTATTGATATTATATTGGTACATGAACACGTATACATTAGTGGTCGTAGATCTTGATTTTATTTCGCCATCACGCAACAATGTGGTACCTTTGGAAGCAACAGCAAGACTTGACGTGATGTTGTTATCTCCCCTGTGTCATGCAGGTGGTGGTAGATCTTTTATTTCACTATTACGCAATGAGGCGGCACCTTTGAGAGCAACAAGACTTGATGTGACGTTGTTATCTCCCCTGTGTCATGCAGGTGGTGGTAGATCTTTTATTTCACTATTACGCAATGAGGCGGCACCTTTGAGAGCAACAAGACTTGACGCGACGTTGTTATCTCCCCTGTGTCATGCAGGTGGTGGTAGATCTTTTATTTCACTATTACGCAATGAAGCGGCACCTTTGAGAGCAACAAGACTTGACGCGACGTTGTTATCTCCCCGTGTCACGCAGGTGGTGGTGGCCTCGGACTCTCCCAGCCAGCAGCAGACCCAGACGTTCGTGACGTGCCCGACCCAGCTGGTGGACCTGACGGCTGGGGACCCAGTGCTGCAGGGAACAGAGAGTCTGCTCAAGGCGTCTGCTGAGATCCTGCAGACTGCCGCCCAGGCTGACGACCACACACTGCACAACCCCTGAATTATTCTTGTGTATGTGGTTTTTTGTTTTTGTTTTTGTTTACCACATACTGCACAACCCCTGACTTCTTGTATGTGTTTAAAAACAAATTTAATTATTTTTTTTGTTTACCACATGCTGCAGAACCCCTGAATTATTCTTGTGCTTTTTTTGTTTTGTTTGTTTTTTGTTTGGTTTCTTTCTTCTTCTTCATCTTCTCATTTTTGGTGAGATGGACACACCTCAGGTCTCTGTGATGAAGGCCAGCCGTACGTTGCAGGCCCTCCTCTACACAGCCGTACAGCTTCTAGTTTTTTTTTGTTTTTTTTTTCATTTGTTTTCGTTTAAAGAAATTCCCAGTTTTTACAGTTCAGGTCAGTGCGTATGAACGCACTGTCTTCATGGCGACTTTGACCTCTTTCGGAGGTCGCATAGACTATAGAAGTGACCTCGACTCCTTTGGAAGTCACATACAGACTGCAAACGACCTTGAACGCATTAGGGAGTCACATGGAGACTCTGCAAGCGATCTTGACAACTTCCATCTGAAGACTGTATGCAGCGACCTTGGCTCCCCTCATTTTTTCATGTGAAGGGATGCGTCCGTTGTGGAGAGATAGAGAAGGGTTGGCAAGAAGATTAGTTGAAATATTAAAGAGACATGCTTTGTGTCGTGGGTTTGTACCACTCATAGATGTGTTGTTTGTGTGGAGAGAGAGAGGGGTTTGCGACAGGATTAGTTGAAAGAAAGAGGCATGGTTTGTGTTGTGGGTGTGTACAGTACATAGACGTGTTGTTTGTGTGGAGAGAGAGAGGGGTTTGTGACCGGATTAGTTGAAAGAAAGAAGCATGGTTTGTGTTGTGGGTGTGTACAGTACATAGATGTGTTGTTTGTGTGGAGAGAGAGAGGGGTTTGCGACAGGATTAGTTGAAAGAAAGAGGTATGGTTTGTGTTGTGGGTGTGTGTGGTACATAGATGTGTTGTTTGTGTGGAGAGAGAGAGGGGTTTGCGACAGGATTAGTTGAAAGAAAGAGGCATGGTTTGTGTTGTGGGTGTGTACAGTACATAGATGTGTTGTTTGTGTGGAGAGAGAGAGGGGTTTGTGACCGGATTAGTTGAAAGAAAGAGGTATGGTTTGTGTTGTGGGTGTGTACAGTACATAGATGTGTTGTTTGTGTGGAGAGAGAGAGGGGTTTGTGACCGGATTAGTTGAAAGAAAGAGGCATGGTTTGTGGCGTGGGTTTGTACAGTACATAGATGTGTTGTTTGTGTGGAGAGAGAGAGAGGGGTTTGCGACAGGATTAGTTGAAAGAAAGAGGCATGGTTTGTGGTGTGGGTGTGTACAGTACATAGATGTGTTGTTTGTGTGGAGAGAGAGAGGGGTTTGCGACAGGATTAGTTGAAAGAAAGAGGCATGGTTTGTGTTGTGGGTGTGTACAGTACATAGATGTGTTGTTTGTGTGGAGAGAGAGAGGGGTTTGCGACAGGATTAGTTGAAAGAAAGAGGCATGGTTTGTGTTGTGGGTGTGTACAGTACATAGATGTATTGTTTGTGTGGAGAGAGAGAGGGGTTTGCGACAGGATTAGTTGAAAGAAAGAGGCATGGTTTGTGTTGTGGGTGTGTACAGTACATAGATGTGTTGTTTGTGTGGAGAGAGAGAGGGGTTTGCGACAGGATTAGTTGAAAGAAAGAGGCATGGTTTGTGTTGTGGGTGTGTACAGTACATAGATGTGTTGTTTGTGTGGAGAGAGAGAGGGGTTTGCCACAGGATTAGTTGAAAGAAAGAGGCATGGTTTGTGTTGTGGGTGTGTACAGTACATAGATGTGTTGTTTGTGTGGAGAGAGAGAGGGGTTTGCGACAGGATTAGTTGAAAGAAAGAGGCATGGTTTGTGTTGTGGGTGTGTACAGTACATAGATGTGTTGTTTGTGTGGAGAGAGAGAGGGGTTTGCGACAGGATTAGTTGAAAGAAAGAGGCATGGTTTGTGTTGTGGGTGTGTACAGTACATAGATGTGTTGTTTGTGTGGAGAGAGAGAGGGGTTTGCGACAGGATTAGTTGAAAGAAAGAGGCATGGTTTGTGTTGTGGGTGTGTACAGTACATAGATGTGTTGTTTGTGTGGAGAGAGAGAGGGGTTTGCGACAGGATTAGTTGAAAGAAAGAGGCATGGTTTGTGTTGTGGGTGTGTACAGTACATAGATGTGTTGTTTGTGTGGAGAGAGAGAGGGGTTTGCGACAGGATTAGTTGAAAGAAAGAGGCATGGTTTGTGTTGTGGGTGTGTACAGTACATAGATGTGTTGTTTGTGTGGAGAGAGAGAGGGGTTTGCGACAGGATTAGTTGAAAGAAAGAGGCATGGTTTGTGTTGTGGGTGTGTACAGTACATAGATGTGTTGTTTGTGTGGAGAGAGAGAGGGGTTTGCGACAGGATTAGTTGAAAGAAAGAGGCATGGTTTGTGTTGTGGGTGTGTACAGTACATAGATGTGTTGTTTGTGTGGAGAGAGAGAGGGGTTTGTGACAGGATTAGTTGAAAGAAAGAGGTATGGTTTGTGTTGTGGGTGTGTGTGGTATATAGATGTGTTGTTTGTGTGGAGAGAGAGAGGGGTTTGCGACAGGATTAGTTGAAAGAAAGAGGCATGGTTTGTGTTGTGGGTGTGTACAGTACATAGATGTGTTGTTTGTGTGGAGAGAGAAGAGGGGGTGGCCACAGTGTTGGTTTGTTGAAAGCAAGAGACATTGTTTGTTGTCTGGGTGTGTAGCATACATAGAGGTGAGTGCATACATGCATGCAGTCCACACACATACTCACAAGCACACACACAAACATACATGCACATATGCATGTTACCTACTCGCATGCACGCACGCATCTTTCAGAGTTCAAGCTTTGAAATGCTGTAGATATTAATGGTGCTACATAATTATCAGAAACAAATGCTTGCTGGGTCTGTTCTCCCACCCTCATATCCACATCTTCTTCAAACAGATGTATGTATGTATGTATTAGCTCTTTAGGCCCAAATGGAAAATTGTATTTTCCTTGGGGAAGTTACCAACTTCCAGGGGGTTATCGGCCGTAGCTACTTTAGTTTTCTCCGCATAGGTGGATAGTAGTTTGCACAGGACAGGAATGTCAGACCCCTGCCGGAGTCTGCACTAGTGGGTCATGGTAAGTATGTTACTTAAACGTAATTTTAGGTAGAAAATTTTCTTTTCCTCGGCGACACCTGCAAATGAGCGTGTGCTTGGTGGAAGAGCTGACTTTATTACTGTGTAGTTTGTGGAGTTAAGTTACACAGGAGCATTAATGGCGATGACTTAACGATTCTTTTTTTTACCGTTGTTATGTTAGGGAGTGCAGAAAACCCTTGTCATTTTTCATTCCAGTTTGTGTATTTATTGTTATTATTACTGACTGAAAACAAGTTTTTAAATGATCACTCAAAAATAAAATGTGTACTGCATGTACTGTTAAGTTTTTAATTCAAGAAAGAAGTAGACAGTGTAAACCCTCTCCCCCCCACCAACCACTACCCACCCCCCCTCAAAAAAAAAAAATCTCAAAACAAGCAAATAAAACCCCCAACCACCAATATGTGTATTCCTATTATTGACAGGCTTTGACTAAAGAAAGGAACCAAGCAGTTGATAGTTTTCCAAAACAAGATAATAATGGTTTTTCTTGTGATTTGTATATTGTGCAGAGTGGTAACTGGTAAGATTGTAGGTAGCCATCATTGTTGTCCTGCATCCTAATTTTAACTATCTTGGATATGGTATTATGGTGACAAAATGACTTAATGAATAGATAGACAATTGTATATATTTTTACAGCTGATTTGGTGTGGCATGTATGGATTAGTCACCTTCTTGAAACTGAAAACTGAAAAAACTGAATAACATTAGTTTTCCACAGAAAAGCTTTTGATAGTGTATATCACCTGTTTCTTCCACACATGATGATTTCAAATAAAATTTGCTGAAACCAAAGATCTGAAGAAAAATCCACATTTGTTTGCTTTGACCTGAAAACATGTGTTCAGAGATGACTGACTGATACCCGTTTTGCATGCTGTTGGACGATGAACAAAATGTTTCGCTGTATACTAAGTACACAAGTCAGACATTTTTCTGTTTTTTACTTGAACTTGATTTATAGTTTGGGTGAATAAATATCCAAGGGGAGTGTATGCATTGATTGGTGGCACATTTGTATTTGCAGTTGTTTACCTTGAGGTTCTCTAACCTTGAGTTATTCCACACTCTGGCATCGTTTTGTTTCGTTGATCAACATTTACGAGATATTGCAGAGAACAAGGATGTTATTCTGTGACCCACGTGTAAAAGAAGTGAGTCTGTGTAATCATCTGGTCTTGGTTTGTCGGTGTGTGTGTGTGTGCGTGTGTGTGTATGTGTGTTTGTGAGTGTGTGTGTGTGTGTGTGTGTGTGTGTGTAACTTCAAAGTTAGAATTTTCTTGGTAGCCAGTAAGTAGTTTTGGACCAAACTTGGTAAGATGATCATGTTATGGTAATAGGAAAAACATTTACTTTAGGTACCAAAAGAAGAAGATAAGGTCTTGGGTTTTTTTTGTTTGTTATTTCATAATTCATGTGGTCAATTGAGTGGGTACCACATGTGAATCTTTGCCCCTCTTGATTTCATTTGAGCAATATTGATGTAACATTGTAGGTTACAGTGTTCTTCTGGAAGGCGTTGTTGTTGAAACACATTGTTACTGACAGGGACAGTGTTTGAACTATACTGCATGGCCTCTGATAAGTTAAAAATTTGGGGGACTCCAGGGAATCCCTTACCATATTTCTAAGGAGATCCCAAGTTTAACTAAATAAAAATCAAACTGAGCCTCAAGTCATCAGATGAGACGATAAACTGAGGTCCCGTGTGCAGCGTGCTGTTAGTGCACTGAAAGAGAACCCACAGCAACAGAAGCGTTATCCTCCGGCAAAATCCTGCAAAAAAGAAATCCACTCTGTTGGGTACACAAATATATATGCTTGCAATCAAGGCCTGACCAAGCACGTTGGGTTATGCTGCTGGTCAGGTATCTGCCTAGAGGATGTGGCGTAGCGGCTTTGTCCAAACACAGTGACGCCTCTTTGAGAAACTGAAACTGAAACCAAGAAGACCCAGCAACCTTCCGGGGTCACTCTGATGCTGCACATTCAAACCGGGTCTGTCACACAGAACAAACCCGTGCCTGATAATGTTGGTTCCAACATATGATCCATGGAATGTGCCCAGAAAGTTTGTCACACACATGCAAAGGCTGTCTTCCCTTAGGCTCCTTGTCACTCTTCATTAATTCAATTACTTGTCTGTTCATTTATTTGTGTATCTTATCTTCATTTCATTTCCCCTCAAGGCCTGACAAAGCACATTGGATTATGCTGCTGGTCAGGCATCTGCTTAGCAGATGTGGTGCAGCATATATGGATTTGTCTGAACACAACTGAACTGAACTTCTTGTCATAATGGTTTCCGGACCAAGAAGTGTCAAAGGGAATCATCACTCCTTTGTAGCAGACAATCTTAGCATTGATTGAAGCTCCGACTGCAGGATTTTCAGTTTGTTCTTGAAATTTCTTTGAACATCCCAGGGACCCACTCGGTGAACATGCTGTATATTCTTTCCATTTTCAAAGTGTCGGGTACTTGTATTCATGCATTTTCAGAAGCCGTGCCCTCATGAACACAGCAGTACAGTACCATCAAACTTTCAGAAAGAAAGCCAAGGCTATAGTATACTCTGAAGATAAGTTTCTTTTTTTGGAGTAAGGAGGGTGTGGGGATGTAGTTTAAGTTGAAGATATTGGCAACCAGAGCAGTGGTAAGACTGATGCTGGTGTGTTTTGAAAATGTGCCTTGTCCTTGTGTATCTCACTGAGAGAGTACCTGCCTTTGAGGTCAGAACATGACATGCTGCTGTGCATGTGGAATGATGGCCCAGAGGTAATGCGTCTGCCTAGGAAGCGAGAGAATCTGAGCATGCTGGTTTGAATTGCAGCTGAGCTGCTGATATTTTCTCCCCCTCCACTAGACATTGAGTGGTGGTCTGGACGCTAGTCCATCGGATGAGACGATAAACCGAGGTCCCATATGCAGCATGCACTTAGAGCACATGAAAGAACCCACGGCAACAAAAGGGTTGTTTCTGGCAAAATTCTGTAGAAAAATCCACTTCGATAGGAAAAACAAATAAAACTGCACGCAGGAATAAAAAAAAAAAGAAGGTGGCGCTGTAGTGTAGCAACGCACTCTCCCTGGGGAGAGCAGCTGGAATTTCACACAGAGAAATCTGTTGAACCAGCGTGCTCAGATTCTCTCGCTTCCTAGGCGGACGCATTACCTCTAGGCCATCACTCCACTCCATGATTTAGTGGTGATATTGTAAATACTGGAATGGACACTTCACTTGTATGGCCATTTTAAGTACTTTTGTGTAGCTTTTATTTGGTCTGTAATTTTTTAAATTTTTTTTTACATTTTTCAAAAATTTGTGGATGATAAATCAGGTGGAAGGGCTGACATCCTCAGCACAGCCAAGTCTTATTTGCCATAACAGGCTTAATGGTTAAGATAAAATGACATGAACAGTTGTTTTGCAAGTGCTTATTTGATTTTCAGACATGATAGAATTTTGTGCTGTTTTGTGTGGTTGTTTTCTTGTTTTAAATTGGGAAAGCAGTCCTGATGATTATAGTCCTGTAACTATTGGTCGGCCCGACTATGATAAGCAACAGAATGTGTCATGGACTGTGGATTCATTGTCACCATGTGTCATTACCTTAGGAAAGAAGAAAGACACTGTGGGTTTTGTCATGTGTGAATCAGCTGTCTCATCACCATTTATCCATATTATTTCTCTCATTAACTCAGAAAATTTGCACAGCTTTGACAGCTTAGAATTAAAAAAAAAAAAGCTTGAAAAATGATCTGTTTTCTGATTGTCATCACCCTTGCATAAATCCCCCCCCCCCTTTTTTTTTTTTTTTTTTTTTTTTTTTTTTTAAAGCTGTGTAACATGGTAATGGATTACTGTTCTCTCTGTGTGTGTGTGTGTGTGTGTGTGTGTGTGTGTGTGTATGTGTAAATGTGTGTGTGTGTGCGTGCATGTACACGTGTAAATATAGGCATGCATATGTGGATCTGTGTTCGTGCACGGTGCAGGCATACGCTTATGTGCATGTATGTTATGTGTGGTGCACACCTCACAATTTAAGTTAAAATGCATATCTTAGACACTTACAGTAACTCAAATGTGGAATTTTTTGTTTTTGTTTTTTTGTTTTTCGCAGTTCCTGTGACTGGATGGTCACAGAAGAAATGCCAGCATAAAGTCGCGACACACAAATATGACTGGAGTCATGGATATGTTTGTTTCACAGTGTTGTGAGCTGCTCACCTTTGCTTGTACAAATCTGCATTTCAGCAAACTGCTGAAATATATATATATACATGTTCTGACTGGAATTCAGTTGAATGAGTTATGGGACTTCATATATATATCGTCCGCTCTGCTTTATTTATTTTTGTCATTATTATATATATATATATATATATATATATATATATAACCAGTGTTTTTTTGCTCACTGAACTAAAGTTGAGCAGCATGTATTCTTGCCACAGTAGCTTTATCATGCCTTTTTGGACCTCAAGAGTTAAAAAACCCATTTATCTATGAGTGTGGGACATTGTGTCATAAATATATTTATGTTCAGTGGGAATTATTTTTGCTGTTAAAAAGTGATTTTTTTCCTCAAGTGTTATCTCTCTCATTGTGTTAACTGTCCATATAGATTTTTTGTTTGTTCTGTTTTTGTTAGAAGAGGCTGTTTGTATCAAAATTCATTTTGATTTTCACAATGATAAAATTCACATTTTCAACTTGTAATTTTTTTTTTATATCAAAATTAATTTGAAAATGAGATATCTACTGGGAAGTGTTTTAATATGAATTTAGTTGTTCACACACACACACCCACACACACTGAAAGGCACTGTTTGTGTGTGTGGTTTATTGGACAAACCAGAACAGCCATGATGACCACAGGGTAGTTTAGCATGCAGAAAGGGAAGCAGGCCATAACCATACACAGGCCCAACACACCAACTTTACACAGCACATGGAAAACAGCAAATCACGATAAAAGGCATACAGACCAGTAATCATCACAAGAAATAACAACACTGAGTGCAATGTGTTTATTTACTGCATGCACTGAAGGGCTTTTGTGTATGTTTCTTTTTTTTTATCTTTTTTTTTTATACTCCATATATTCAAACAGTAAGTTCACACACATTGATATCTGTACACTGAGAAGCTAACACTAGTCAAGAACAGGAGGAAATATTACATGAAGCCTTTTTTTTCTTTTCTTTTTTTTGTTTTTGTTTTTGACAAATGCTGAACCTCAGTGAATGAATTTCATAAACCAAGACAGATGAAATGGTAAAACAAACCTAACTGCTTAAACACTTAAGCCAAGCACAAGAAATAACAAGCTCCATTTTAAACACTGAAATCAGTTCCTCAATTTTTCTTCCTCCCCAAGAAATAAACCGAAAAAAAAGAAAACGCTCTTGGCTGCTAATAATGGTTTCAACATTTGATCCATGGACTGTGCTTTGAAAGCTGGTGCATTCTTGTCATAATTTTGTGAACAGCACTCGACTGGAAAGAAACTCTCATCAAGTCCTGCAAAAGGAGCTGAAGTGGATTTGATGTGAAAGTTTCACAACACAACCTAGTTCAGAATGCTGACTGGGGAAGAACTGGGAACACTGGCTTTCTGAGGAAAATGTGGATTTTCATGGTTGATGGGGTTTGGAGTATGATGAATTGTGGATGACACTGCAGTTATGCTACGGTCAGTTGACTGACTGGCTTGGGTGACTGAAGTCTTGGGTTGCACGAGCAAAATCTCAGCAGCGCTAAGTTTGCTTAGGGTTAAGAATTGTCTGAAGTCTATGCTAGTTCCTTAGTGGTGAGCATAATAAGTTGTCTTGGCGGTGCTAACTTTGCTTAGCCTTGGTCAAGAATGTTCCTTTGCCTGCTTTTAATTCCGTATCTTAGGAACGTTCTGAATGCAAAGCAAACAAAGTCAGCGCTGCTAATTGATCGTTCATGCAAGCCAGCCGTTGGCTCTGTTGCGATTTTAGCAGCACTGGGTTTGCTGAATGTTGCTCGTTAGAATGTTCCCAAGTCTATGGAAGTGACGCAGACATGGGAATAATAAAAACACAGAGCAAACTTAGCACTGCAGTGATGACTCGCGCAACCCAGCCCAGGATGTTCAACTACTGCCATGCCCTGCTGCATGCAGGTGGCCTCTCTGCGTTGTTTGAGTGCTGGCTCTGCTCACCAGCAATCATGGCATCACTCGGACGCACAGTGTTTGTAAAAGCGTTGCAACTTTGCAAAGTGGTCATCCTGTCCGTGTAAAGAAAAAAACAACCCCAAACCCCACCCCGTCATAGAAAGCATTGAATCTTTCAACCCCCCCCCCCATCCCCCGCTCCCCTCCCTATCCCCCACAAAACCCACAACAACAACAAAAAAACCCAACACACACACACACATACACACACGCACAAAAAAACCCCTAACTCACAAAAAAATACACAAAAAACCTGTCTGTGCTGTTGTCAGTCCTTTGAGAAGTGGTGGTCAGTCTGCGTTTGTAATCATTTACTGAGACCCCTGAATGTTTAGCGATGTTGGCACATGTTTGCGTTTGCATTTGCGTTAGCTGTGCTTGACTATGTGTGTATACATATGTATGTGTACATAACTACATGCATGTATATGAATGTGTATTGTGTGTGCGTGCGTTTGTGAAAGTTTGTGCCCGCCTATGTGTGCGTATGTGTTAGGGTAGCTGTTAGATACACATGTATGTTAAAATGTATGTATGCAGTGTGTGTGTGTGTGTGTGTGTGTGTGTAGTCACATTTTGGTGTGTGTATGTAACATAGATGTAATGTTTTATGTTAACAAAGCGTTTTTGTAAAGCACCTAGAGCAGATTTCTGGATAGTGTGCTATATAAGTATCCATTATTATTATTACGTTTAATGGGGCAGGTATGGCTGTCATTCATGGTCGGCCATTCGTGACAGAAGTATACTTTTCTTACATGAAAACATAGTTTCCAGGGCCATTCATTGTCACTTCGTTATCTGTTGGTTGTGAGTCAGTGTATATGGTTGTGAGTCAGTGTATATGGTTGTGAGTCAGTGTTGTGAGTCAGTGTATATGGTTGTGAGTCAGTGTATATGGTTGTGAGTCAGTGTACAGGCCAGGCGACCCTGGGCCGACTGGACATTGACTTCCGAACACATACCACACACCACACTGAACTTCAAAGCCGCCCAACTGGATGTGGGACCAAAACATGATGATAATCCATTTCTCAGCGAACTGGTCAAAGTGAGGAGAAGGGCTTAGGAAACCGAAACTTGACCCCTTCGTCATAAAATCTGTATGCAAGTTGATTCATTTTCTCGCAGAACTTTGAAGTTTGGGAAAATGTTTGATGAATGAAAATTCTTCCTTGTGTATTTGCTTATTTATCACCATTGTTGTCTTTTTTAAATTAATTAATTAATTTTATTTATTTATTTTATTATTATTAATTCATTTATTTTTTTATTTTATTTTATTTATTTATTTAAATTATATCGTTATTTATTTATTTATATATTTATTTATTTTATTTTATTTTATTTTATTTTGTACGTTTATAGTTGACTTCATCAAGTTTTTGCGCTTTATATATATATTATTATTATTAGTTCTTTTTTATGCATTTATCTTTTTTTTCTCAAGGCCTGACTAAGCGCGTTGGGTTACGCTGCTGGTCAGGCATCTGCTTGGCAGATGTGGTGTAGCGTATATGGATTTGTCCGAACGCAGTGACGCCTCCTTGAGCTACTGAAACTGAAACTGAAACTGTTCGTTGTGTGCAGCACATCCATTCTGTATGGCTTGGAGTGGGAGATCACAAAGTTCTTTTTTTCTGAAGGGCCCCATCACTTTGAATCATCGAAACACAGGGAAAATAAAAGAGACGTTTCAATGGACAGAAGAGCAACCAATAATCAGTGTTTGCCATTCCACAATATGCACAAATACACATCAATCATCAGAGACTATGGAAACACAGTAATGATATAAACGTTGTCCGATATATCAGCAGATAGACTGGTGAAACACTGTTTTTTGTGAAGTGCTAATTCTGCAAGGAAGAAGTACAATATCTGACATAACAAAAACGGGTGAATCCATCTCTAGTTGTAGTTCACAAATCAAAAGCTAATTTCCTTGAGTTGATACACGTTTGTTTTTTTCGCTTTTTCACAGTCTGTTTTCTTGCTTTTATCTTACCTGCTAAGAAAATGCAAGCAACAAAACTCATTTATTTTAACAAAATTTCACACCAGTGATTGATGTTTTCTCGAAAAAATACTAAAGGAATGGATAGCAATATGGTGGGGATTAAAGAAAGAAAAAAAAAGAAAGAGAAAAAAAGAAAGAAAAAAAAAGAAAAAAAAAAAAAAGAAAAAAAGAAAAGAAAAGAAAGAAGAAACGAAAATGTACAGATAATACACCGAAACGCATTAAGGTTTTTGAAAATTTAGCCGATCCTTCCAAGTGACATCCCTTCCATTATAACCATCTCCACTCCACGCCTTTCTCATTCTTTCCTGCGACCTTATCAACAATTGGTGCTCCTGTATAATTTCACCGGTGTTCCTATCTAATTGTAACTCACAACATTACAACACAGACAATGTAACAGACTGATAACACAGCACACACAGACACACACACACACACACAAGGACTAGTTTGACTATCTTGTTTCCTAAATACATCAGCACCCACTGAAATCCAATCCAAAAGTCACTCAGAATCGCACAGACACGGGTCACACACATATTCGTTGGTCAAAGAAGAAGGTATTTGGTAGTTTCGGACTTCGAAAGAAATGAACCAAGCCTTCTACAATACTACTTCATACGTCACTATCCTACTGTATCTAAATTGAATTCTTGTTTCACATTTACACAGACTTGAAAGTACTTTCCCGTTACCAACAAGGTGTGATAAAAAGTCACTGCAATATTGATAGATTTCGTGTGTGCTTATTTGGGCATTTAAGTGTGTGTGCTTGTACATGGAACCTTTTTTTTTTTTTTTTTTAATTCATCAATGAAAACTAAGAGAGATGACATTTTTCAAGTATGGTTAACATATCACACATAACATTTGAGTTTAATACACCATGGAAAGCAGATGCATGGAAGAAAAACCCCCCCCACAACTGTACATATAATCAGTAGACCTAAGACACTGCATCCCACAACAGACAGATCCATTAAAGGCTTGGAAAGATTTTGTGCACTCAGAGAAAAAGAATGAGTGAGAATGATTAGGAGGTAAGGGTTCAAAAGAGTGAAGGCAGCACAATGAAATATGAAATGAAATAATACTGTCTTAATTGCTTCCACACATTTACATCAGTATGGGGTGTTTTTCCCTACTGCTATAAATTATTCTAACTATAGCACCATACAGACTTACAGTAATGATGAGAGTGTATATGATGGTACGTCTCCGTTGACAAGAGTATATTATTTCTCACTCATGCACACCATATTTCAGCAATGTTAGGACTCTTATGAATAAAGAAACATTGCTATTTATAAACTGTCAAAATGGAGCAAATATGCGTGTACAGTTCTCTTATAGGACTGACTGGTATTCGATTCAGTGCAGAAATATGCGCATGTTTAGAAACAATCTCAGAAAATTCTCTCTACCAACAATGTTTGTTTGTTTGTTTGCATTTCAGATGTTGAGACTGGCACTTTTATCGCATAACTGTGTTCTGATAAGTTCTGAAGAAATACAAGAATATTGTCTCTAACAACGATGTTGTTTGTATTTCAGATGTAAGACTGGTGGTGATTATTATTATTTTTTAAATATCGCAAATCTGTCTGTGTTCTGATGTAAAGACCTGAAGAAGTAAAACTGATATAATGACCTCAAGAAGTAAAACTGTTTTTTCATGTGTAGTTAAATACGAGTCTTCTTACCATAAAAAAAGATATCCCATTCTGACATTAAGAGACATGACTTTGGAAGGGAGAATGCTGGATCCACAAAACTGTAACCTAAAACAGCATTGTGATGCTCTACCCACTTCTCATACAACGAATTTCCAAAATGTCAAACCACTGACATGGTATTCTACATGTACGAAACAAATATCACAATCAATGAAACAGTGCAAAAGACCACTCACAATAACTATTCATCAAAGCATTACAGAAAAATAACAATTTACCACAGTAAAAAAAAAAAGAAGAAAAAAAAAGGAGCAGAAATCACACCACAGGTTTCACTTAAAAATGGGGTTGGTGGGGGGGGGGGGGGGGGGGGCGGAGTGTGTGCAATAATGATGAACGAACACATGTATGGGTTTGGTTTCTTAGAAAAAGCAATGATTTTGACAGACATGTGGAGGAGGCAATATTCGCTTTTTGATGAAACAAGCCAGCACAAGAAGAGTAAGAAAAAAAAGGGAATGTGGGGAGGGGGAATGAGCAGGGGGGGAACAAACATACGAGGCGTCAAAAAGGCGTCCACTGATCTAAAAAAAAGAAAAAGAAAAAAAAAAAGCAGAATATATTTTTAGAGCAGTGGACACGACACCAGAGATCATTGACTGACAAGCACGTGACCGGGCGACCCATTCACCAGTGATACATCATCATCATCATCACCACCAGCCTCACCAATGACGAGCCACTAGTGACGCCAGCGATGTGGTACGTACACCACTGTTGACAAACCACCACCACCACCACCACCACCACCAATCACCAAGTCGCCAACGGTGACAGTGCCACCATTACCACCGATAACCCACCAGCAAGCCACCAGTAGCAACGAGCCACCAGTGATGTGATGTGATGCCAGCGATGTGGTACCACCGTCCACAAAACCACCACCACCACCACGTCACCCAGCTATCCCCAGCAAAGGCCTCACCAGTCCTCGGAAACACACGTCCGTCCCCCACTGCCTCCTCCCCATCCCCCCGCTGACATCCCCACTCCCCACCCCCCCAAAAAGCCAGCAGCAGACGAGCACACCACCAGCAAGACCTCCATGGAAGCAGATGGTCGGTCATCCCACTATGGGTAACGCGAAAAAGACTCTCCCTCCACCCCTCCAACACGCACTCTGTCTCTACCTCTAGCTCTCTCCCTCTCTCTCCCTGCAGCAGCTCACTTGCCGATCTTGGCGGCGCCTTGCTGCAGAGGACCCTCATCGGGGCGGGACACCCGGGCGAAGGAGATGAGCACCATGGACAGCTCGTCCTTGTCGATGCGGCCGTCGTGGTTCAGGTCACACTCCTTCAGCAGGATCGCCTTGCACTCCTCAATGTCCTCGGCGTCGTAGTCCTGGCAGGGGGGGAAAAAAGATGGTGGGGTGGGTTGTGGGGAACGAGTACAACATTGAAAAGTCTCAATGAATTTTATAAGTGTCTACGAAGAACCCGTTTACTTTCCAGAAAATGATTTACTAAAATGAAAATAAGAGACTTTGGACACACATACTTTTGGGGTAACAATCTTCTGCAGACATGATGTAACTCGTCCACCTAGGAAGCGAGAGAATCTGAGCGCACTGGTTCGAATCACACCAGCAGTCGCTAGTGTTTTCTCCCCCTCCACTAGACCTTGAGTGGTGATCTGTACGCTAGTCATTCGGATGAGACGATAAATTGAGGTCCCGTGTGCAGCATGCACTTAGCGCACGTAAAAGAAGCAAGAGCAACAAAAGGGTTGTCCCTGGCAAAATTATGTAGAAAAATCCACTTCGATAGGAAAACAAATAAATTTATAGACAGAAACCCCCCCAAAAAACAACGAAAAATTGGGTGGCACTGTAGTGTAGCGACATGCTCTCCCTAGGGAGAGCAGCCCGAATTTCACACAGAGAAATCTGTTGTGACAAAAAGAGTAATACAAATACAAATATACTTTTCTCTCTTAAGTTCATTTTTTAGTGCTTGTAAAACATACATTTTGTATTTTGTTGTAATGATTCAGCCAGTACTTTTTTTTCCAAAATTTTCCTTCAAAGCAGGAATTGCAACATACAAAATCGTCACACACACACACACACACACACACTGGAGACAGCCTCTTCATATACAAGAAGAACTTATCAAGGGCAAAAAACAAAACCCGCACATATTTGCGTCACATTCTCTTGTGAAGAACATTATGGTTAGACCATGTTACTGAAGGATTTAAATGAACAAACAGAACATCACCAGCCTTCATGAACCGGACGAAGGTGGCCGAATGGCAAAGACGCTCATCTGCAAATACAGAGAGTCATTGAAGGTCTGGGTTTGTATCTCGCTCTCCCCCTTTCTCCCAAGAACTGGGCGTCCAGTCATTCGGATGAGATGATAAACCGAGGTCCCGTGTGCAACACGCACTTGGCGCACTGAAAAAGAACCCATGGCAACGAGAATGTTGTCCTCTGGTGAACCTCTGCCTAAGGACTCCACTTTGAAAGGTGCACACACACACACAAACACACACACACACACACACACACACACACACACACACACATATATATATATATATATATATATATGCATGCACCCAAGGCCTGACTACGCGCGTTGTGGTGTACTGCTGGTGAGGCATCTCCCCGGCAGATGTGGTGTAGCTCATACGGATTTGTTTGAACGCAGTGACGCCTCCTTGAGAAACTGAAACCGAACCAAACGTCAGGACGTCAACCGGCCTACCTCCTGCACCAGCTCCATGAGGTCCTTCAGGAATCCATGCAGCTCCTCGTTCTCGATCCACTTGTTGCCGTCCTGACACACACACACACACACACACACACACACACACACACACACACACACACACACACACACACTCAAAACTGGTCATCCATTTAGAATGTTGGTTTTTTTATATCAATACAATGGACTTACACTGGAAAAAAAAATCTGTTGTCACAAATAGTTATACCATAAAGTACAATGAAATACAATACAGTAAAACGAAATACAGTTAAATACAGTAAAATACAATACAATTCAACTATACCAGGGCTATTTTTCATGCGGTGGAGACGCATGGCTCAAGCACAGGTACGTTCAAACAGTTCATCTGGAAAAGCTACTCGTGCAGCACAGAATTTCCAACTGTCACCCCTTACCACACTACAACAGCTCCTCTTGTGAAGCACAGCGTTTCCAAATGTCACCCATTACCACACTACAACAGCTCCTCTTGTGAAGCACAGCGTTTCCAAATGTCACCCATTACCACGCTACAACAGCTCCTCTTGTGAAGCACAGCGTTTCCAAATGTCACCCCTCCCCACCAGCGTTCTCTGCCAATCGTTTTATCACTCTGCCCGGTGTGTCCTCAAGGGCTCTAAGATCTTCCCACTAATCTTCAGATCTGTCGGGGCATTCCACTGCCTTCCCTCTCTCTTTCCCCGAGGGTCCTGCAGTTGAGAACTCTTTAAGTGACACTGGTTAACTGCTTCATTCCACTGCCTTCCCTCTCTCTTTCCCCGAGGGTCCTGTAGTTGAGAACTCTTTAAGTGACACTGGTTAACTGCTTCATTCCACTGCCTTCCCTCTCTCTTTCCCCGAGGGTCCTGCAGTTGAGAACTCTTTAAGTGACACTGGTTAACTGCTTCATTCCACTGCCTTCCCTCTCTCTTTCCCCGAGGGTCCTGCAGTTGAGAACTCTTTAAGTGACACTGGTTAACTGCTTCATTCCACTGCCTTCCCTCTCTCTTTCCCCGAGGGTCCTGTAGTTGAGAACTCTTTAAGTGACACTGGTTAACTGCTTCATTCCACTGCCTTCCCTCTCTCTTTCCCCGAGGGTCCTGCAGTTGAGAACTCTTTAAGTGACACTGGTTAACTGCTTCATTCCACTGCCTTCCCTCTCTCTTTCCCCGAGGGTCCTGCAGTTGAGAACTCTTTAAGTGACACTGGTTAACTGCTTCATTCCACTGCCTTCCCTCTCTCTTTCCCCGAGGGTCCTGTAGTTGAGAACTCTTTAAGTGACACTGGTTAACTGCTTCATTCCACTGCCTTCCCTCTCTCTTTCCCCGAGGGTCCTGTAGTTGAGAACTCTTTAAGTGACACTGGTTAACTGCTTCATTTCAGTGTCTTCAATCCATCGCCGTTTTTGTTTTTTTTAAATTTTCATTATCATTTTTTTTTCTGATTTCTTTCTTTCTTTTTTTTTTCTTTTCAAATCTGGATCTTTAGAGAGAGAGAGAGAGAGAGAGAGAGAGAGAGAGAGAGAGAGAGAGAGAGAAAGAGAGAGAGACAGGGACAGAGACAGAGAGACAAAGACAGAGAAAGAGAGACAGACACAGAGATTATTATTATAATTATTCCACACACAATCACGCGCGTGCGCATGTGTGAGTTGTGGCGTGTGTTGTGTGTGTGTGTGTGTGTGTGTGTGTGTGTGTGTGTGTGTGTGAGAGAGAGAGAGAGAGAGAGAGAGAGAGTGTACGCACGCGCTGGAGCGCAACAGAACCCAGAAAAAGTTGACCGTTGAGCCCAGACAACTCCAAACACGATGACTTCACTTGGCTGCTACTCACCCTGTCATACAGGCCGAACACCCGGGTGATGTCCTCTTTGGTCAGCTGTTTGGCGCCCTTGCACACACAAAACACCCCATCAGTTCTCAGTGTGAACATTTGAAGGAAGGGGGTGCGGATCACGAGAGAGAGATTAAGTCACTCCACCGCAATAAAACAAAACAAAAAAACCAAAAACAACTAGCTGTTAATACATGAGCTTACGATCATTCCGTTTAAATCCCAAACGCAATTGAAAACAACAACAGAAACACGTTTTTCAAAAGTTATTCAACTGTGGAGTGATGGGCTGGAGGTAACGCGTCCGCCTAGGAAGCAAGAGAATCTGAGCGCACTGGTTCCAATCACGGCTCAGCCACCGATATTTTCTCCCCCTCCACTAGAACTTGAGTGGTGGTCTGGACACTAGTCATTCGGATGAGACGATAAACCGAGGTCCCGTGTACAGCATGCACTTAGCGCACGTAAAAGAAACCACAACAACAAAAGGATTGTTCCTGGCAAAATTCTGTAGAAAAATCCATTTCCATAGGAAAAAAAACAAATAAAACTGCGCGCAGTAAAAAAGAAAAAAAAAAAAAAAAAAAAAAAAAGAAACAAGAAAAAAAAAAAGAAAAAGAAAAGAAAGGTGGCGCTGTAGTAC
>NC_134901.1:2622500-2632500 GCF_041734735.1 Babylonia areolata
TTAAAACCTTGACCTCTGACCTTTGATTTCAGCCAGGACTGTGCTCTCATTCTGCTCAGTCAAAATCTCAAATCCAATTCGTGAACAACTTGTGGTGCAACGAAAATGCCAAGGTTAAAATCAAACACACACACACACATACACACACACACACGCGCGCGCGGGCAATATCCACAACTTCTCCCGTTAAGGCAAAATGAGTAATGTTGACAACAAGGCGTGCACGTTCACTCCGCCAGTCACACAGTGAAGTCGTGAGGAGGGGTGGGGTGGGGTGGGGTGGGGGGTGGGGGGTGGGGGGGGGGGGGGTGACGTCGGGAGGGGAGACATGTGGACATCGCCACAAAAGGATACAATATGGATATTTTATCTTTGAATGTGTATGGATGACGAGTACATTAGAAATTCCCTCTTTCCTTGATCAGATTATATATGCTTACCTCTGCATGGACACACTCACACACCCATCCACACAACACCTTCAAACACACACACAGACACACAGACGCACACACACACGAACACACACACACACACACACACACACACACACACACACACACACACACCCACGATCACACTGACCATGGTGTCAGCATAAGTGATGAGCTGTTCCTCAGTGACCTCAGCGTCCTTCTTGCACTGCTTCAGCAGATCGTGGAGAAACATCTGCAACAGGCACGACCAGTACACGTGCACAGTGGCGGTATCACAACTGCCTGTTCATCTCAAGAAAAAGACGAAAGAAATGTTCACCCCCATGGCGAGCGCACACAGTATGTTCTGTATCACTGGTCTAAAAATAGATGGACAGCTCATTGGCCAGGAAAGCTGAAGCCAACTGGACGCCATACTGACACTCTTATCCGGCTGTCAGTCCGTTGAAAGGTCGTCTGCTAACTGGTAGTAGTTTCTGAAATGTAACCGCGTGTCTTCGACGAAATAGTGTTATGCCTGCCCCCATGACATGCCAAATGTTGTCCTGATTGGTATCTGCCAGTTGTTTATTTACCAAAGTCATTACAGGAAAACAGTGCAGTGACACGTAGCGCAAACTTGCTGTTGAGGCACACACAGGAATGTCAGCTTATAACTAACGCTGCGAGCAAGTGAAAGCTTGCCGTGAAGCAGTCATCGAAGCCAGCTGAGTGCTATCTGCCAACTGTTTATTTACCAAAATTATTACAGGAAAACAGTGCAGTGACACGTTGCTGTGGAGGCACAGCCGCGAGCAAGTTTTCGAAAGCTTGCCGTGAAGCAGTCATCGTAGCCAGCTGAGCGCTCGGATACACATATGAAGTAACCGCTTCGCGTTGTACTGGCACGAGTAGCAAGTAGTAAATGTAGCAAATGGCTGGTTGAACACTTTCGCTGGATTCAGTTAGCAATGGGGCTCAAAGAAGGCATGCGCTGTCGACCTATTTTTAGAACACTGCTTCTTTATACGAACGTGGATCTTTTGAAGAGGCCTTTAAACACCTCCTCCTCCTGTCTCACACAGAACATTAGTCAGAGTCTGATCCAAAGTAAGGTATTGAATGATGGACCGGGGCTGTGCCGGTCGGGATTTAAATCCCGGGGAGCGCTACGCCACGCCAGCCGGATTGGCCTGGCCTATGGTACCATGAAACAGCTCAGTTCAGGTTGGTGTTTTTAAAGGATGCTCTCCTCCAAGTCCTCCCGTCGGTACTACCATGCCAGAATTGGTTCCTGCCGACCTACGTGATGAGATACAGATACAGAAACGAACTGAAAGTGTATGTGAAGAAAGTTGAAATGTAGAAAACTAACAGCCCCGTCTGTCAGACAATGGTTCGTTTTCACACGGTCTCGAAAATAAACACAGCAGCAGTTAAACGCTGTTTTCAACTCCGTCCTTCTCCAACGACTAACCCCCACCACCATCCCCCCCGAGCGACAGGTGAAAAAGGTCTGTCAAAGAGGATACGAAGTATTAGAGCTCTGCTCATGCAAAAAACAAAAAAACAAAAACAAAACAAACCTTTGATTTGCACGAAACAGCAATGAAAACGACGACACACGACACAGTGCAAGTTCTCCCTTCACGCCCAAACACGTCGAGAATCTGGCACGGTGAGAAGCTTAAAGCTCGCGGACCCTCAACTGGAGACAAACCCGCGTTTAAAAATAAGCCCAACGACCCGACCCACCTGTCCATGCCAGCTTCACCCGCTGTGTGAAAGGAAGTGGGGAATGAAACCGATTCGAACCCCCCACCCAAGCAAAACTAACAACCCCCCTCCCGCATTTAAGAGAATGAGGTCGTCCGTGACAGTGCATGTATGATCATCAGTCGTGTCTGACTATGACCATCAGAACAGCAGAGGGGGCAACTGCTGTCGCGACTATCTGGGCTACAATTTGATTGTGGTGGAGAGTGTCTTGCCCAAGTTACATCCCCACTCTCTCGGCCAAGAAGGTTTTAGAACAGTCGGCGTTGGGGGTGGTTCCCCAAAGGCCAACTAGCGCCCAGACCTGCAGCACTAAGAGCCAGTGTAAACTTGCCTCCAACTTTAAGAGTCACAGTCCTTCACAAAAGATTGAAATGCAAATGAATTCCCATGACAGTGGAGAAGCCATTCATTATACGGCTCTCACTTTGGTGCTGGTCCAGCTGCAAGCTAATGTCAATCAGTGACATGAGACCGAATGTTGAAACCAGAGCATTATCATTATCATTATTATCATTGATACTTTTAGTGCCTATGAAGGCAGCCACGATCCATTTTCAGGGGTGTGCATGCTGGGTATGTTCTTGTTTCCACAACCCACCGAACGCTGACATGGATAGGATTTTTAATTTAACGTGCGTATTTGATCTTCTGCTTGCGTATACACACGAAGGGGGTTCTGGCACTTGTAGGTCTGCACATATGCACCTGGGAGATTGGAAAAATCTCCACCCTTTACCTACTAGGCGCTGTTACAGAGATTCGAACCCGGGACCACTCGGCTATTGAGCCTGTCCTACCGGTGTATGAGATCAGGTAAATGTGTTGGCCAGTCCGTCCTGGTGACGTCAGATAGACACAGGTAGTCATTAACGGTACTACTACTTCGGCTGTTACTGCTATCAATACTGCTATCGCTGCTGCTACTGCTACTACTGCCACTGCTGCTGCCGTTGCTGATATCGATTACTACTACTGCTACTACTATAACTTGTTGCTGATTTTACTTCTATCTACTGCCATTTATTACTTCAGCTGCTACTGCTGTCGGTTAGTACTAACACCACCACAACCACCACTAATGGTGCTGGTGCCACTATTACGATTACGGCTGCTGCTGCTATTGGTTACTGCTAACACCACCATCACCACCACCATACCTGCTGTTGCTTCTGCTACACAACTACTGCTTCTACAGCCGCTGCTTCTACCGGTCTCTGCTACTATTACCACTACCATCAATACTTCAGCTGCTGGTGCTGGTATTGTACCACTACCACTACTGATGCTGTTACTAAAACTGCTACCAACACGGCTGCTGCTACTGCTATTATTTACAACAACTACTACTACTGCTGCTGCTATGACTTACTGCTTCCACCACTACCACCACTACTGTTATTGCTGCTGCTATTACTAGTACTGCTATTACGGCTGCTATAGCTTTCAATAGCTGCTACAGCTATCACCACCACCACTACTGCAACCGCTGCTGTTGTTGCTACTAGTACCACAAGTGAGTTGTTGGTGATGATGTGTTGAAGGTCCTCACCTTGAGTTCATCAGCTTCGATGAAACCACTGTGGTCCGTGTCATATTCTCTCCACACCTGGAACAAACACACAGAAGAGCATTCGGTAATATGTCAGCACAACATTCGGTAATGTGTCAGCACAACATTCGGTAATGTGTCAGCACAACATTCGGTAATATGTCAGCATAAACATTCGGTAATGTGTCAGCATAACATTCGGTAATCTGTCAGCATAAACATTCGGTAACGTATCAGCACAACATTCGGTAATGTGTCAGCATAAACATTCGGTAATGTGTCAGCATCAACATTCAGTAATATGTCAGCATAAACATTCGGCAATGTGTCAGCATAACATTCGGTAATCTGTCAGCATAAACATTCGGTAATGTGTCAGCATAACATTCGGTAATCTGTCAGCATAAACATTCGGCAATGTGTCAGCACAAACATTCGGTAATATGTCAGCATAAACATTCGGTAATCTGTCAGCATAAACATTCGGTAATCTGTTAACATAAACATTCGGTAATGTGTCAGCATAACATTCGGTAATCTGTCAGCATAAACATTCGGTAATGTGACAGCACAAACATTCGGTAATATGTCAACATAAACATTCGGTAATCTTTCAGCATAAACATTCGGTAATCTGTTAACATAAACATTCCGTAATGTGACAGCACAAACATTCGGTAATATGTCAGCAAAAACATTCGGTAATCTGTCAGCAAAAACATTCGGTAATCTGTCAACAAAAACATTCGGTAATCTGTCAACATAAACATTCGGCAATCTGTCAGCATAACATTCGGTAATGTGTCAGCATAAACATTCGGTAATGTGTCAGCTTAACATTCGGCAACCTGTCGGTGTGATATGAAGTAATATGTCAGCACAAACATTCGGTTGTCTGTCAGCATAAACATTCGGTAATCTGTCAACAAAAACATTCGGTAATCTGTCAACATAAACATTCGGCAATCTGTCAGCATAACATTCGGTAATGTGTCAGCATAAACATTCGATAATGTGTCAGCACAACATTCGGTAATCTGTCAGCATAACATTCGGTAATGTATCAGCATAACATTCGGTAATCTGTCAGCATAAATATTCGGTAATGTGTCAGCATAACGTTCGGTAATGTGTCAGCATAACATTCGGTAATGTGTCAGCTTAACATTCGGCAACCTGTCGGTGTGACATGAAGTAATGTGTCAGCATAACATCAGCTGATCCGACAAGCCCTCCCACCTCCTCCCCCCTCACAAAACAAACAAACAAACAAAAAACCCCACATCAACAGTGACTGCAGCGTATATATGCGGCAACCACACTGGCACCGCTTTTATGCTCGTGGTTCCGTTCTGTGTAGCATTTAATACTACACGGTGCTGTGTTGCTTAGACTGGCTCAGCTCATGAGTATTTCCCGGGGAACCGAGGATGACAGTGCGTTGTGCCATCATCAGCGGACATCATCGCCGGACATCATCAGCGGACATCATCAGCGGACATCATCAGCGGACATCATCGCCGGACACCATCGCCGGACATCATCGCCGGACACCATCGCCGGACATCATCAGCGGACACCATCGCCGGACACCATCGCCGGACACCATCGCCGGACACCTCAGCGAGGACATCAATCGACCGGACACCATCAGCGGACACCATCAGCGGACATCATCGCCGGACACCATCGCCGGACATCATCAGCGGACATCATCGCCGGACACCATCGCCGGACACCATCAGCGGACATCATCAGCGGACATCATCAGCGGACACAATCAGCGGACACCATCAGCGGACACCATCAGCGGACACAATCAGCGGACATCATCAGCGGACACAATCAGCGGACACAATCAGCGGACACCATCACGCGACATCCATCAGCGACCTCACTTCGGACATCATCGCCGTGACATCATCAGCGGACACCATCAGCGGACATCATCAGACAGGACATCATCTTCGGACATTCATCGCGGACATCACAGGAGCATCCATGCAGCGACAACATTCGGTACAGCTTCAGCCGACACATCGCGACATCTTCAGCAACATTCGGTAATTTCAACAGAACATTCAATCTTCGGACATCATGCGGACACATCATCGGTAATTCACAGCGGTCAATCTGTCAGGACAACATTCGACACATTCAGCGACACTCATCAGCTGACATCATCGCCGACATACCAATTCGGTAATCTGTCGATACCATCGCGTACAGTATCAGCGTACATATCATCTGCAGACATCACATCGGTCAAATTCAGCGAACATTCGGACACCGTCGTGGACAAGTCAGTGAGCATCAACGACACATAGCTATCGGACAACCATCACGCGCCCCACCCCATCAGCGAACAACAACGACACCATACGCGCACATCACGGACGATCATTCGCGGTACACACATGCCGCATTCATTCGTGGATCCGCGGACACTCATTGCGTGTATCTTAGGACTGTCATCGCCGGATCATCCACGACATCATCAGCGGACACCATCAGCGGACATCATCGCCGGACATCATCGCCGGACATCATCAGCGGACACCATCAGCGGACATCATCGCCGGACATCATCAGCGGACATCATCAGCGGACATCATCAGCGGACATCATCAGCGGACATCATCAGCGGACATCATCAGCGGACATCATCAGCGGACATCATCAGCGGACATCATCGCCGGACACCATCAGCGGACATCATCAGCGGACACCATCAGCGGACATCATCAGCGGACACGCACGTGGCTCCAGAGATCCCAGAGTCCGAAGCACGTAAGCCGGTTGCAGACAAGGCATGGAACGCCAAGTCAAACCATGTTACGGGTGACAGCCTAGCGGAGCGCACAGCGGCCAGTTTGTCAGGGAACGCCGGCAGGCAGGCAGGCAGGGGCAGACAACTGTGTGTCGCCCATCTCCAGCAGCTGCAAGACGTTGGCAGCGGTCTCCCTCCAATGTCCTCACTGCATCGTGTGTCAGGGTAAAATCAGTTACTTCTGTCAGCAGCCTGGGATAAAATCACTTATGGTACTATGCCGCATCGCAAAAAGAAGTCTAAAGGTTAATGTAGGTCTCATGGCAAGACAGAGTGTCCAACTTATAGGTCCCGAAGAAATGTGTCCTACCCAGCATTGAGTGTATACTCATCAAAATCCAGATCCGTTGGATCGGACACGCTATCTGCATGGAGGACAGCAGAATTCCAAAGGCGCTGCTCTATGGACAACTGAAGGAAGGACAGCGTGACCAAGGAAGACCTCTCAAGAGATATAAAGAGACCTTGTAGGCTAACCTCAGAAACTGCAACAACGACACTGCTTTCTGGGTAGACATCGCCCTTGTAAGAGCACAACGGAAGCAATGGTGTACCCAGGGCACAAAGACATTCGAGCACAACAGAGCAGCCGCCATCCAGGAAAAGAGGAATCGGAGAAAACGGGGCTCATCCTTGCAGGAGGACTCCATTCCATACAGCGTCTGTGGACCACCATGTGCCTCAAAAACAGGTCTTCATTCCCACGTGAGGACCCACGTCAGCAGATGACCTGCCTGCCTTACTCATCCATCGGACACGGCGGGAGAAACCAGAGAAAGTCTTATACGGCATACGACCATCGGGGCATTCATTTCACATCGACTGTGTCTGGGGCTCGCCATCGAAATGCGGGGCCCAGTCCTCTCCTTCCTGCGCCGAAATCAGGAACCTGTTCACACCTGCTGGATGGAGTGAATTCAGTTTCAGTTTCAGTAGCTCAAGGAGGCGTCACTGCGTTCGGACAAATTCATATACGCTACACCACATCTGCCAAGCAGATGCCTGACCAGCAGCGTAACCCAACGCGCTTAAGGAGTGAGGAAATCCGGAGTGAAGCGCCTTTCCACTGGACACAACTTTATGCTGAAACGGGGCCTCGGACTCTGTTCACTGAATCAGAAGTCCACCGCCTGACCGATGATCCTGCCACGGGCATTTCATAGTGGTATCGCACAGTATAGTATTATACTGTACAGTGTTGTATGGAACTTTGCTGCACATTGTTTAGTATCTTCCTCTTCTTCTTCTTCATTCGTGGGCTGCAACTCCCACGTTCACTCGTATGTACACGAGTAGGCTTTTACGTGCATGACCGTTTTTACCCTGCCATCTAGGCAGCCATACTCCGTTTTCGGGGGTAGTATATTGTATCAATTTCTTAATGAAGACGCTCATTTGCCAGTGCAGTGTCCGTCAGGGTCTGTGTTCGGTTCCCGCTCTCGCCCTCTCTCCCAAGTTTGAATGGAACATCAAACTGCGTGTCCAGTCATTTCTGGCGCACAGAAAAAGAACCCACGGCAACAAAAAGTGTTGTCCTCTGGCAGCATTCTTGTGAAGCAATCCACTCTGACAGGTACACATATGATAGTCAGTTGTGTCCGACTATGACCATCAGAACAGCAGAGAAGGCAACCACTGTTCCGACTATTTGGGCTAGAATTTGATTATAGTGGAGAGTGTCTTGACTAAGTTACATCCCCACTCTCTCGGCCAAGAGGGTTTTAGGACAGTCGACGTTGGGATGGTTCCCAAAGTCCAACTAGCCCACAAGGCTGCAGCACCAAGAGCCAGTGCAATTTTGCCTCCTAGTTTGAGTCATAGTCCTTCACAAAAGACTTTACTGTAAATGATTTCTCATTGACTGGAGAAACCATTGATCATACAATACACATGCATGCACTCAAGGCCTGACTAAGCGCGTCGGGTTTCGCTGATGTCACGTCACTGCGTAGGAGATGTGGGGTTGCGTATAATTATGGCCTTCCATAGTGCTATGGCACAGTATAGTATTATATTGTACAGTGTTGTATGGAACTTTGCTGCGCATTGTTTAGTATCTTTTTCACCTTCAGCGAAATCACATTCAAAGTAATCACAAATGATTGCCCCAAAGTACTGAAGTGCAGACTGGACAGAAGAACACGCAAAATACAGACTGACAGACTGACAGACAGACAGACAAAACAGACCACAGTTGAGAAATCATGCTTGATTTATTTATTTATTTATGTACGCTTATAGTTGACTTCATCAAGTTTTTGCGCCTTATACATATTATTATTAGTAGTAGTAGTTTTTTCTTTTTCTTTTAGATGTATTTATTTATTATCTATTCACTCGTTTTTTTTGTTGTTTTTTTCTCAAGGCCTGACTAAGCGCGTTGGGTTACGCTACTGGTCAGGCATCTGCTTGGCAGATGTTGTGTAGCGTATATGGATTTGTCCGAACGCAGTGACGCCTCCTTGAGCTACTGAAACTGAAACTGAAACTATGGATTTGTCCGAACACAGTGACGCCTCCTTTTAAGAAACTGAAACTGAAAACTCAGTTTCTTCAAGCATGATTTCTCAACTGTGGTCTGTTTTGTCTGTCTGTCTGTCAGTCTGTCACTCTGTATTTTGCGTGTTCTTCTGTCCAGTTTGCACTTCAGTACTTTTGGGGCAATCATTTGTGATTACTTTGAATGTGATTTCGCTGATGTGAAAAAAAGAAAAAAAAGAGAAAAAGCATTTTCCCAAATGCTTGCACAAATTCCATTATTATAAAATCGTTCGTCTTCTCTCACTCTGCCTCTCTATCTTCTGTCTGTCGCTCTCTGCCCCCCCCCCACCCGCCGCCCCCCTCAGTCTCTCCCCTCTCTCCCCCCCTCTCTCTCTCTCGTTCTCTCTCTCTCTCTCTCTCCTCTCTCTCTCCGTCTCTCTCTCCTCTCTCTTCCGTCTCTATTTTTTCTCTCTCTCCCCCTCTCTCCCTTTCTCTCTCTCCCCTACCTCTCTCTCTCTGTCTTTCTCTTTCGCCCCCTCTCTCTCTTCGTCTATTTCTCTCTCTTTTTCCATCTTTCCCTCTCTGTGTACGTCTCATACCCTTCCCGTCAGCGTTTCCTCTCTCTCCATATTCTTTCTCTTTGTATGTATGTATGTATGGGTGCGTTCTTGTGTGTGTGTGTGTGTGTGTGTGTGTGTGTGTGGGTGCGTGTGTGTGTGTGTGTGTGTGTGTGTGTGTGTGTGTGTGTGTGTGTGTGTGTGTGTGTGCGTGCGTGCGTGCGTGCGCGCGCGCACAAACACGCTTCAATGTGTGTGTATGTAACTGTGTGTCTCCCCCTCCTTATGTGTGTGTGAATATCCTTACATCAGCCACACAACTACAGGTTCCTGACATTGATTTTTGTTCTTTCTCTTGTTAAGCCGGGAGAACGCCGCGTGTTGTGAT
>NC_134901.1:2657500-2660000 GCF_041734735.1 Babylonia areolata
ACAGCTTAGTCTTTTGTGAAGGACTATGACTCTCAAACTAGGAGGCAAAATTGCACTGGCTCTTAGTGCTGCAGCCTTGTGGGCTAGTTGGCCTTTGGGAACCACCCCAACGCCGACTGTTCTAAAACCCTCTTGGCCGAGAGAGTGGGGATGTAACTTGGGCAAGACACTCTCCACTATAATCAAATTCTAGCCCAAATAGTCGGAACAGCAGTTGCCTCCTCTGCTGTTCTGATGGTCATAGTCGGACACGACTGACTATCATATATATATATAAAGCATTCGCCCTAGCGGATGCGGAGTGTAGCGTATATGGACTTATCGCAATGACGCCTCCCTGATAAACTGAGACTGAAACTGAAAACAGATAAACATCTGAAAAGACGAAACAGACGTGCCTGGCCTGGAAAGAGAGGACCAACCCGTCTGGAGAGAACAGACAGAACAGACAGACAGAACAGACAGACAGAACAGACAGACAGACAGACAGAACAGACAGAACAGAACAGACAGAACAGACAGAACAGACAGGACAGAACAGACAGAACAGACAGACAGAACAGACAGAACACAACAGAACAGACAGAACACAGACAGAACAGACAGACAGAACAGACAGACAGACAGACAGACAGAACACAGACAGAACAGACAGAACAGACAGACAGAACAGACAGAACAGACAGACAGAACAGACAGACAGAACAGACAGACAGACAGACAGAACAGACAGACAGACAGACAGAACAGACAGGACAGACAGACAGACAGACAGGACAGACAGACAGAACAGACAGACAGGACAGACAGACAGAACAGACAGAACAGACAGACAGACAGACAGGACAGACAGACAGGACAGACAGACAGGACAGACAGACAGACAGACAGACAGAACAGACAGGACAGACAGACAGACAGACAGACAGAAGACAGGACAGACAGAACAGACAGAACAGACAGACAGACAGACAGAACAGACAGACAGAACAGACAGAACAGACAGACAGAACAGACAGACAGACAGAACAGACAGGACAGACAGACAGACAGAACAGACAGACAGAACAGACAGACAGACAGAACAGACAGACAGACAGACAGAACAGACAGACAGAACAGACAGACAGACAGAACAGACAGACAGACAGACAGAACAGACAGACAGAACAGACAGACAGACAGAACAGACAGACAGACAGACAGAACAGACAGACAGAACAGACAGACAGACAGAACAGACAGGACAGACAGGACAGACAGAACAGACAGACAGAACAGACAGACAGACAGAACAGACAGACAGGACAGACAGACAGAACAGACAGACAGAACAGACAGACAGGACAGACAGGACAGACAGACAGACAGACAGGACAGACAGGACAGACAGACAGACAGACAGAACAGACAGGACAGACAGACAGAACAGACAGACAGGACAGACAGACAGAACAGACAGAACAGACAGAACAGACAGAACAGACAGACA
This sequence comes from Babylonia areolata, assembly GCF_041734735.1. Classification (NCBI taxonomy): domain Eukaryota; kingdom Metazoa; phylum Mollusca; class Gastropoda; order Neogastropoda; family Buccinidae; genus Babylonia; species Babylonia areolata. The sequence continues at coordinate 2,658,993 of NC_134901.1, forward strand.
GACAGGACAGACAGAACAGACAGGACAGACAGACAGACAGACAGAACAGACAGGACAGACAGACAGGACAGACAGACAGGACAGACAGAACAGACAGAACAGACAGACAGACAGGACAGACAGACAGGACAGACAGACAGACAGAACAGACAGACAGAACAGACAGACAGAACAGACAGGACAGACAGAACAGACAGACAGAACAGACAGACAGAACAGACAGAACAGACAGACAGAACAGACAGAACAGACAGACAGACAGAACAGACAGACAGACAGACAGACAGACAGAACAGACAGACAGGACAGACAGAACAGACAGACAGACAGAACAGACAGAACAGACAGAACAGACAGACAGACAGAACAGACAGAACAGACAGACAGACAGGACAGACAGACAGACAGAACAGACAGACAGAACAGACAGAACAGACAGACAGAACAGACAGACAGACAGAACAGACAGAACAGACAGACAGACAGGACAGACAGACAGAACAGACAGACAGACAGACAGAACAGACAGACAGACAGGACAGACAGACAGAACAGACAGACAGGACAGACAGAACAGACAGACAAGTGTGTGTCCGGTAGCATGAGAACAAGAAAATGCCAGACGGAAGTGACGGAGTGGGGGTGGGGGGGAGGGGGGGTTCATTCGGGATAATGGATTCCTTGGTGGTGGTGAATGGAAAGGAGACACGACATCTGCCAGCTGATAGCGACAGTGGAGAGAAGAAAGTGAGGGGGAGGGATGGGACATTCGCCACGAAAACCATTGTGAAGCATCAGCAGACAGGCCCGGACATGGAACCCCCCCTCCCCCCCCGCCCTCCCTAGGGGAGAGAAAGAGGGGCTGACTAAGAAACACCTGGTGCAGAGGCCTCCAACCATCTACCTGAAATTAACAAGGACAGGCCCGGCGTTTCCTTTTCTCAGGAAGTGTCTGGGTTTGTTCCAATGTACCTTTTATTTACCTGTGTGCTAGCTGAATCGGTAGCG
>NC_134901.1:2667500-2672500 GCF_041734735.1 Babylonia areolata
AAACAACAAAAACACGCATATGGAAAAAGATGAAAACATGCCAACATACAGACTTCCCGCGACATTCTTGTCTAGCATTTGACCCCCCCCCCCCTCTTGACTCCCCGCATTCCCCCCCTTCCCCCCGACATAACCTCCCTCCCCAACATCTCGGTTAAATTTATGGAAGCAAATGAAATGTGTTGGGATGGGGCGTGGGGGGGTTAAACAACTAAGTACAAACAGTGGTAGGTCGGTGGGAGTCGGGGGGGTGGGGGGTCGATTTGCATTTGAATAAAATGACCTATCTCCCGTTCACTGGAAGTTAATGTGAACTTTACAGTCATTTCTCAGTTTCAGTTTCAGTACCTCAAGGAGGCGTCACTGCGTTCGGACAAAACCATAAAACCATATACGCTACACCACATCTGCCACGCAGATGCCTGACCAGCAGCGTAACCCAACGCGCTTTGTCAGGCCTTGAGAAAAAAAAAAAAGAAAAAGAAAAAAAAGGTGAATAAATAATAGATAAGCTTACATAAATAAATAAATAAATAATAAATAATAATTATAATATAGAGAAAGTCATTTCTAACATGGCTAAAATGACCCCCCAGTGTCATTTCACTGAGGCGAGAGTACAGTCTTTTTCTTCTTCCTCTTCTTCTTCTCCTTCGTTCGTGGGCTGCAGTTCCCACGTTCACTCGTATGTACACGAGGGGCCGGGGGCTTTTACGTGTATGACCGTTTTTACCTCGCCATGTAGGCAGCCATACTCCGCTTTCGGGGGAGAGAGTAGAATGAACGCCACGTGGAAGGCAACATCCAAGCGTGTGTGTGTGTGTGTGTGTGTGTGTGTGTGTGTGTGTGTGTGTGTGTGTGAGTGTGTGTGTGTGTGTGTGTGTGTGTGTGTGTGTGTGTGTGTGAGTGTGTGTGTGTGTGTGTGAGTGTGTGTATGTGTGTGTGTGTGTGTGTGTGTGTGTGTGTGTGGTGTGTGTGTGCGGGGGGAGTGGGGGTTGGGGTGGGGGTGGGTGGGTGGACATTTTTGACTAGTTAAAGTTTACCACCCAGGGGGTCATTCATGGCCAGCCAAAGTAGACCCCGGCCCAGATTTGACCCCCAGGGTAAAAACCAACTGGGGGTTACTAACAGGTTGATACACCGCCACGAGAGTGCCGTGTGCAGCCAATCAGCCACCAGGGCCGGTGAGCCCTCCCCATGGAAACTTTCCACAGTGCCAAACACCGCCGGACAACAACAGATTTTTCCGGTGAATGATGGAAAACAAAATGAAAGTGCTGCGGTGTTTGAGGGCTCGGTGTGTGTGTGTGTGTGTGTGTGTGTGTGTGTGTGTGTGTGTGTGTGTGAATGCGCGAAAATATTAAAATTTGTTGATTCATAGGCATGCGCGCCCCTTTATGCACTTGATTTTCGTTTTTCCTTTGTGTGTGCAGCTTTTATCAGTTATCTTCGTTGCTTATAGCCAGGGTAACGGCCATATCAGGGCTGGTGTGTGTGTGTGTGTGTGTGTGTGTGTGTGTGTGTGGTGCTGTTATCCTCGAACATTGCCGTTATCCTCTAAACAAACAAACAAAAAACAAAAAAACAACAACAACAAAACAAACAAACAAAAACAAACAAACAAACAAACAAAAAACCCCAGCAAAACCGTTGAACTGCACGAATCGTATGTCTAATTCATGAGGAATCAATGCAGAACTGGATTCTTTCTTTCTTTTAGTGAAAGGTAATACAAACGCGACGAAACAGAGTGAAATAATTATTAAAAAAACAAACAAACAAAAAAACCCCCAAAACCCAGACTTCCAAAAGAAAATGAGCACTCCCCAGCTGACACCGCGTCACTCGGCAGGGAAATTAATTCAATCATTTATTCATTTATGCATCTTCTCATCATTTCATCTTATTGTCTTTTTATTTCAGGGCCTGAACTGATCTGAACTTTCCAGCCTGAGTGCAGAACGCTTAGATTTACTTTACATCGATCTTCTCTTGAATAAAGCTCGTTGCTGAGTGTAACGGATGAAAATCTGAACTGTCACCTCCATGAAATGTTTCAGAACTTCTTCTTCTGCGTTCACTCGTATGCACACGAGTGGGCTTTTACGTGTATGACCGTTTTTACCCCGCCATGTAGGCAGCCATACTCCGTTTTCGGGGGTGTGCATGCTGGGTATGTTCTTGTTTCCATAACCCACCGAACGCTGACATGGATTACAGGATCTTTAACGTGCGTATTTGATCTTCTGCTTGCATATGCACACGAAGGGGGTTCAGGCACTAGCAGGTCTGCACATATGTTGACCTGGGAGATCGTAAAAATCTCCACCCTTTACCCACCAGGCGCCGTCACCGTGATTCGAACCCAGGACCCTCAGATTGACAGTCCAACGCTTTAACCACTCGGCTATTGCGCCCGTCGATGTTTTAGAACGAGTGCTGACGACAAAGTATTATTGCGTCAACACTTTTCGTCACTTGGCTAGGATTGAGCAGGGGATCCGTTTTTATTTCTGTCTGCGAGTAAAGATAACAGAAGTTTGAGGATAACGGCACCACATACGCACGCGCGTGTGTTCTGACAACAACGGAATGGCCTCTGCACATATCGAAAGAAACGAAAATCACGTGCTGAGTTCACCTGCTCTCTCTCTCTCTCTCTCTCTCTTTACAGATTTAGTGATAGAAGAGTCGACTCTATGATTTGTCGTTTATGTCATGACTGCAAAGAAGATGAAATTCACTTTTTTTCCCTGTTTTGTTGTCCTGCTTTGTATGATTTAAGGATGAAATATATTCAGGCCAAATATTTTCATAATCCATGTCGGTTTAGGTATAATTTGCCTATGTCCACCAGGAACGAGATTGTGCCATCTAATCTGGCGTTTTCCGTTTGTAAAGCTTTGAAACGATTACGTATGGTCACAAACTTAGACTATACAACTGAAATGATATGAACTTCTATAATCATTATTATTTGTTTTGTTTTCGTTTTTCTGGGTTTTCCCCCCTTTCCAGTCATGAGAGGCGCTTGTGTTATTGTTGTATGATTGTCTCCCTTCAGTGAGGAGCCTTGGCCTAAACTGAATAGAACATTTCGCATTCGCAGTTGCATTCGCATATGTAGTCGCATTCTCTCTCTCTGTGTGAAACATTTCGCAGTTGCAGTCGCATTTGTTGTCGCATTCTCTGTCTGTCTGTCTCTGTGTGTGTTGTTTTATAATTTGAATGATTGTGCTTTTATGACTCTTTAAAAAAACAAAAAAACACAAAAAAACAACAACAAAAAAACAAACCAACCAACAACAACAACAAAAAAAGCAAAAAACAACAACAAAAAACAACAAACAAACATGTTTCTACTTCTTCGTATGTGTATCCTCGATTCAGTTTGAATATCCGATTTGCAAAGCGCGTGGAAATTACTTCTACATGAATCACAGAGTGCAATATATAACATGTATATGATGATGGTGATGAGTTAAAAAAGAATCATTACCATTATTATCATTATCATCATCATCATCGTCGTCGCTGTCGTTAACATTAACACTGTTATCAACACCATCATCATTTTTCTTCTTCTTGTCATTATCAAGCTATCATCATCATCGTTATCGTAATAATAAGCATCATTATCGTTATCATCATCACTGCACATACATCGCAATCATCTGCCACTCCAACTGCACTCCACTCCACAGTGAAGAGTTCGTTTACACATCTGCCCTTCTTTTTTCTTTCTAGGCTTCTTCCTTTCTTCGTTTCTATTGTCTGTTCAATTTGTCTAGCCAAGAGATCCACAAAGCATCAACAATAATTACCTCCGAGATATCGATGCGGCCGTCTTTGTTCTCGTCAAAAGCACTCAGAATCAGCTGCTTGGCGTCCTGCAGGGCTGCCTGGGACACCACCTGAAATCAGGTCCAACAAACCATTGATCCTGTGTTAGTTCTAGGACGAAGCGAAGACAAGCTAGAAATGCATAGAAGAAAGAAAGATATATAGACAAATAGAAAGAAAAAAATTCCACACACCTGAAATTAAGACAAGCAAACCCATTGTCCCTGTGTTAGTTCTAGGACGAAGCGAAGACCAGCAAGAAATAAGTAAAGAAAGACAGACAGTACAGACAGACAGACAGAAAAACACCAACACACACTAGAAATCAGGCCCAACGAACCATTGTCCTTGTGTTGGTTCCAGGACAAAGCGAAGACCAGCAAGAAATAAATAAATAAATAAAGACAGACAGACAGACAGACAGAAAAAACAACACACACCTGAAACCAGGCCCAACAAACGGACAAAGCGAAGACCAGCAAGAAATAAATAAATAAATAAAGACAGACAGACAGACAGACAGAAAAACAACAACACACACTTGAAATCAGGCCCAACGAACCATTGTCCTTGTGTTGGTTCCAGGACAAAGCGAAGACCAGCAAGAAATAAATAAATAAATAAATAAAGACAGACAGACAGACAGACAGACAGACAGACAGACAGACAGAAAAAACAACACACACCTGAAACCAGGCCCAACAAACCATTGGCCATGTGTTAGGTATAGGACAAAGCGAAGACCAGCTACAATTAAATAAAGAAAGAAAGAAATAAAGAAAGAAAGAAAGAAAGAAAGAAGAAAGAAAGAAAGAAAGAAAAACAAAAAGAATGAGACACCACATGAAATCATGCCAAATATATCCTTTGTCTCCATGTTAGTTATAGCACGAAGCGAAGACCAGCTAGAAAGAAAGAAAGAAAGAAAGACAGACAGACAGACAGACAGACACTCGGACAAAAAGAATGAGACACCACATGAAATCATGCCAAATATATCCTTTGTCTTCATGTTAGTTATAGCACGAAGCGAAGACCAGCTAGAAAGAAAGAAAGAAAGACAGACAGACAGACAGACAGACAGACAGACAGACAAAAAGAATGAGACACCACATGAAATCATGCCAAATATATAATTTGTCTCCATGTTAGTTATA
>NC_134901.1:2680000-2690000 GCF_041734735.1 Babylonia areolata
TCTATGTTATAAAATGTATTCACAAATCTGCCCCTTCCTATCTCTGTGGCTGCCTTCACCTCTACACTCCATCTCGCTCACTACGATCGGCTTCGGATCCACTCTGTTTACGCATTCCCAGAGTTAAACATTCGACTGTTGGCCGCCGTGTTTTCTCTGTCTCTGGACCTTGCAACTGGAATGAACTTCCTCTTTCGCTTCGTCAAGTCTCCACACTCAGCTCTTTCAAGTCTGGCCTTTAAACCCACCTCTTCCCAAAATAGCCTCCCTTGCCTGCCTCTTCCTTGTCTTCAGTTTTCTCCAGTTTTAGAGTTATGCATGCGTGTGAATGACTGGTGCGAAAGCGCTTTGATTTGTCTCTACACAAGATTCAGCGCTATATAAATACCATTATTATTATAATTGTTATCATTATTATCGTCTCACCCGAATGACAAGCGTCCATACCACCACTGAATGTCAAGTGAAGGGAGGCGAAATAATCGCCAGTATGTGGTTCGATCCCGCGTGCTCAGATTCTATCGCTTCCTTGGCAGACGCTTAACCACAAGGCCAACGCTCCACACTACTAGGGAGTTTGTCCAGGAAGTTTTTTATTTCGTGTGTGTGCTTTAAGCACTTCTCTCTGATGCAAAGAACGAGTCAAAAGCTGATGGGTCGCTGTTTTTTCTCCTCTCTCTCTCTGTGAGCAAGTTACAACTTTTTACCGTGGATAGACTGGCGTGCTAAGGGAAAGGGAAGGATTGAAAGAAATCATCAGCCCGCACTTTGATGCTCGTCACTGTCACTTTTCATCCAATCACTTTCGGTCTATGTGGCTGTGTGTCTGTGTCTGTACCTCTGCTTCTGTGCGTGCGTGCGCGCGCGCGTGTGTGTAGTGTGTGTGTGTGTGTGTGTGTGTGTGTGTGTGTGTGTGTGCGCGCGCGCGCGCGTGTGAGTGTGTACACGCACGTGCGAGCGAGCGTGTGTTTGCCATCCCCCAAACTCTCCCAGACTTTCACCAACGACCCATCACCATTTTTCATTCTTCATCACCACACAATGACCCTTTCAGCGCGACAAATAAGCCATGACGTCCTGACTTACATCGTCTGGACGCTGACAAACGACCGGACTGGAAAGACAGACACAGACAGCCGGACATCTGTCTATCTACCTATCTATTCTTGGCCACGGAGGTGGGTGACACAGGTCGACTGGAGGCGGAACGGGAAGAGGAGAGTCGGGGAATGGAATAGGTGGAGGGCATAGGGGGGTGGGAGTGGGTGGGTGGGTGGGTGGGGTGGGGGGGTAAGAGAGTGTCTTGAATGGTGGAGGTAAAAGAAGGCCGGGGGGTGGATGGAGGTGAGAGGGAGAGGGGTAGGGGTGTGTGTGTTTGGGGGGGGGGGAGTGTGTGCCTTGAATGGGGTAGGTAAAAGAAGGCCGGGGGATGGAAGGAGGGGAGGGGGAGGGGGGTAGGGGTGTGTGTATGTGGGGGGGTGGGGGTGGAGGTGCCTTGAATGGGGTAGGTAAAAGCAGGCCGGGGGGATGGAGGGAGGGGAGAGGGAGGGGGTAGGGGTGGGGGGAGTGCCTTGAATGGGGTAGGTAAAAGCAGGCCGGGGGATGGAGGGAGGGGAGAGGGAGGGGGTAGGGGTGGGGGGAGTGCCTTGAATGGGGTAGGTAAAAGCAGGCTGTGGGATGGAGGGAGAGGAGGGGGAGGGGGTGGAGGGGAGTGTCTTGAATGGGGTGGGTAAAAACAGGCCAGGGGGATGGAGGGAGGGGAGGGGGAGGGTGGGTCGGGGAGGGGGTAGGGGGTGGGGCGTGGGGGTAAGGAAGTATTGACCCAGACGCAGTGGACCAGTTAATAACTAACCGTTAAGGAGAAAGCAGACACGTGTGACAAACGTGAACGACTTCGACCTAGTAGTAGCAAGCACTGGTGTAGCAGCCTATTCCCCCCCCCCAACCTAACCCCCCCTCCCACCTCCCCTCCCCCGTCTTGGTTCTTAGCCCGGATAAAACTCTGGCTAGTCCTGGGGTCCAATGCAGACTACCCTGGAATGAACTTCGGGGGGTGGGGGAGTGGAGGGGGGGCGGGGGCGGGGGCGGTAAACTTCAACTGGGGGGAGCACCCCCACCCCCATCCCGCCCCTCCAGCTAGGTTTTATCCTTCCTCTCCTAGTAAAGGATATGGGAGTTCTTCTTGAAATGACCCTTGGGGAGAGGGGGGAGGGTGAAGGGGGGAGGGGGAGGGGAGGGGAGGGGAGGGGAGGAGGAGGGAGAGGGGGGTAATTTAGTCCAACTATAATCAACACTGACTATCATCATCGAGTCTAGCAAGTCGGAAATTCGCAACAAACAAACCAACAAACAAACAACAACAACAACAACAACTACAGCCTCAATGAAGGAAACCGTAAAATGGTGAGACAACACAGAGGTCTTTTCAAACACCGCCTCCTTCCTAGATCCTGTCTCACACAGAACATTAGTTACAGGTCTGATCCAAAGTAAGGGTAGTAAATGGCGGACTGGGGCTGTGCCGGTCGGGACTTAAACCCCCAGGGGAGCGCTATGTTACGCCAACCGGAATGGCCTGGCCGATGATACCCTGAAACAGCTCAGTTTTTTTTTCAGGGTGCTCTCCTCTAAGTCTTCCTTGTCTATACTATTATGCCTGAATTGGTTCCTGCCGACGTTAGTGATACAGATACAGATTAAAGTAGAACTCCTCCAAAAAATGTTGCTTTCTGTAATCGATAAACAATGAGGCCAGCTGGTGCCAGTTGCATTGCTTGGTTCTAACTTTTTGACAGTTACACGTGACTGAAATGCCTACGTTGACATTGGTCAGTTCCATACTACACACAGTTAGTAGCAGGTTATGACCATACTAGGCTCTTCCGTCCGAGCAATGCAACTGACCCCAGTAGGAGAACAAAATTAATGATTGACAAATAGTAAAGAGCGGTAACTATCTCCATTCACGAAGGTACACACAACTTTAAAGTCAATGCTGCTTGTGCCTCCGATCCAGCGTGCACACAGGTAAATTGAAGGTACACAGGAACAAACCCAGTCTTTATATCCAGGTTTTACTCGTCGGCATTTCGGATTGTACGGCGCAGGTGAGCATGTTTTTCATGGAAAGACTGGATGATGATGACGACGACGACGATGATGTTGATGATGATGTGTGTTGTTGTTGTTGATGATGATGATGATGATGTTGATGATGTTGATGATTATGGTGATAATGTGTGTTGATGATGATGATGGTGATGATGATGATGATGATGATGATGATGATGATAATGTGTGTTGATGATGATGATGATGATGTGTGTTGATGATGATGATGATGATGTGTGTTGATGATGATGATGATGATGATGATGATGTGTGTTGTTGTTGTTGTTGTTGTTGATGATGATGATGATGATTTGTGTTGATGATGATGATGATGATGATGATGTGTGTTGATGATGATGATGATGATGATGATGATGTGTGTTGTTACTGATGTTGATGATGATAATGATGATGATGATGATGATGATATGATGATGATGATGATGATGTGTGTTGTTGATGATGATGATCATGATGTGTTGATGATGATGTGTGTTGTTGTTGTTGTTGATGATAATGATGGTGATGATGATGATGATGGTGATGATGATGATGGTGATGTGTTAATGATGATGATGATGATGATGATGATGTGTGTTGATGATGATGATGATGATGATGTGTTGTTGTTGTTGATGATGATCATGCTGATGATGATGATGTGTGTTGAGGATCATGATGATGATGATGATGATGATGATGTGTGTTGCTGTTGTTGTTGTTGCTGTTGATGATGATGATGATGATGATGATGATGATGATGGTGAGCGTTGATGTGTGTTGATGATGATGATCATGATGGTGATGATGATGATGAGTGTTGATAAACGGAAGCGGTTCATGTGACTGCATCGTCTCTTGTCCGTCATTCGCTCAGAACTCTTTTTTCTCTCTTTCTCTGCAAGTAACATTGAAATATCCCCCGCCTCCCCCACTCTGTGTGTGTGTGTGTGTGTGTGTGTGTGTGTGTGTGTGTGTGTGTGTGTGTGTGTGTGTGTGTGTGTGTGTGTGTGTGTGTGTGTGTCTCCCTGAGAGTGACGTCACCACTTCAAACTGACCCCCCCCCCCAAAAAAAAACAAAAACAAAAAAAAACCAACAAAAAAACAACCCCACCAACCGTCCTTCGAGTCCTACATTCCCCTCCCTCCCTCCTCTTCTCTCTCCATCCCCCTCCCCCCCCTCCCCCAGCCCTCCCCCCCTCCGCACACCTTTTTTTTTTCTCATTTCAACAGAATCACCTCTGGACATGAATAAACCATGATGTCTGGTGGACACTAACAAGGTCAAGGACCAAAAATACAACGAAACAAATTTAACTTCCTTTCTTTCTTCCTTCCTTCTTCCTTTCTTTCTGTCTTTCTTTCTTTTTTTTTTCTTTTTGGTCTGGAAGCGAAATTTAGGTCAAAGACAATAACTTGGGAGGAGTACGGATGGTGAGAAATGGTGTGTGTGTGTGTGTGTGTGTGTGTGTGTGTGTGTGTGTGTGTGTGTGTGTGTGTGTGTGTGTGTGTGTGTGTGTGTGTGTGAGTGTGTGTGTGCGTGCACGCGTGTAAGTGTGTGTGTGTGTGTGTGTGCGTGCACGCGTGCGTGTCTGCGTGCACGCGTGTAAGTGTGTGTGTGTGTGTGTGTGTGTGTGTGTGTGTGTGTGCGTGCACGCGTGCGTGTCTGCGTGCACGCGTGTAAGTGTGTGTGTGTGTGTGTGTGTGTGTGTGTGTGTGTGTGTTTGAAAACACGTTGATTGGAAGCGAAATTTAGTTCAAAGGCAATAACTCGGGATGAGTGCGATGGTGAGGAATGATGTGTGTGTGTGTGTGTGTGTGTGTGTGTGTGTGTGTGTGTGTGTGTGTGTGTGTGTGTGTGTATGTGTGTGTGTGTGTGTGTGTGTGTGTGTGTGTGTGTGTGTGTGTGTGTGTGTGTGTTTGTGTGTGTATGTGTGTGTGTGTGTGTGTGTGTGTGTGTGTGTGTGTGTGTGTGTGTGTGTGTGTGTGAGTGAGTGAGTGAGTGAGTTTGTGTATGTGTGTGTGTGTGTGTGTGTGCGTGCGTGCTTGTATGTGTGTGTGTGTGTGTGTGTGTGTGTGTGTGTGTGTGTGCGTGCGCGCGTGTGAGTGCATGCGTGCTTGTGTGTGTATGTGTTTTCACTATCAACAAAATGTGTGTGTGTGTGTGTGTGTGTGTGTATGGGAGACGGGGGGAGGGGGTGGGGTGGGGTGGGGCTGCGGATGTTGGTGGTGGGAAGAAGGGAGATTGGGTTTGGAATTGGAATTGGGGGGTAAGAGGGAAGGGGTGATATGGAAGAAAACCTAGCATTAGTGATGGTGGTGGTGGTTGGTGGTGGTGGTGGTGGTGGCGGTGGTGTACATGATCTGTAGACCAGTAAAAGTGCAACGCAGCATAAAGGATAGCTGGGGTGAGGGGTGGGGGGTGGGGGGGGGGGGCAGGGCGGGGGCTGGGGTGGGGGGGGGGGGAAGAGAGAGAGAGAGAGAGAGAGAGAGAGAGAGAGAGAGAGAGAGAGAGAGAGAGGGTGAACATCAGCCTGTTCCGTTGGCCTGTTCCTTGGTCAGATTCACAGAGCTTCTTAGGTTCTGTCTACGCACGTCAAGTCGCCTTGGGGGTTCTTTCTTTCTTCTTTCTTTTTCCTTTATTTTTTTCGCGTTGACTTTCATTCTTTTGTTCAACTTCTGTTCTAGGTGAAGAAAGGAAAATAGTCTTCTTGTTCTGGTTCTTCTTGTTCTTCTTCTTCTTCTCATCATCATTATTACTATGATAATTACTATTATTCATTTAAAAAAAAAGTCTTATTTATCTATTATCATCATCATTATTATTATCATTATATTTCTAAAAAAAATTTCTCATTTATCTATTATTGTTATTGTTATTAATATCACTATTATTATGATCACTATTACTATCATTATTATTATTATTAGTAGTAGTAGCAGTAGTAGTTGTATCATTTACTTTTATATAATTGAAAATGCCATCATACGATTTTATTTTGTGTGTGAAACCACTTAAAACATCTTAACGAAGCTTGGATTTCAGATGAAATCTTAGTTTCTCGTCTTTTCTTCTTATCATCTTATCTTTTTCTTTGTTTTTTGTTTTGTTTCATTTGATAATATACTATACCTCTGTGACCTACTTTTCCTTTTATCTTCTCTACTTGACATTTGAAGACTGTACACCCCTGTTCTCTTATTGCTTTTGTCCTTCACCATTTGTTTCTTTCTGGTAAACACACACACACACACACACACAGATTGATTGGTTGATGATTATTATTGTCAAAAGCATTTACAGCCATTTTGACAAGGGGGGGGATTACAAAGATAATAAGAAAATATTATGAACCACGATACACCACAACAACGCAATAAAAAGACAAAAACAACCCCAAAAACAAAAAACCAACAACATAAACAACAAAAATCTCTGTATCTCTAATTTCTCTCTCTTTCTATCACTGTGTGTGTGTGTGTGTGTGTGTGTGTGTGTGTGTGTGTGTGTGTGTGTGTGTGTGTTGTGTGTGTGTGTGTGTGTGTGTGTGTGTGTGTGTGTGTGTGTGCGTGTGCGTGTGTGTGTGTGTGTGTTTTTCTGTGTGTTGTGTGTGTGTGTGTGCGTGCGTGCGTGCGTGTGTGTGCATGCGTGCGTGCGTGCGTGCGTGTATGTGTGTGTGTGTGTGTGTGTTTCTCTGTGTGTTGTGTGTGTGTGTGTGCGTGCGTGCGTGCGTGTGTGTGCGTGCGTGTATGTGTGTGTGTGTATGTGTGTGTGTGTGTGTGTGTGTGTGTGTGTGTGTGTGCAAGGCAGAGAAAATGGAGGAGAAGGGAAATGAGGGGGTAGGAATGCGACACAGATGATTAAGGGATAAGGAGAGAATGAATGAGAAAGAGAGAAAGAGGGAGAGAGGGAGTGGAAAGAGAGAGAGAGAGAGAGAGAGAGAGAGAGAGAGAGAGGGGGGGGGGGGGGCGGGGAGGTTGAGGGGGGAGGGGAAGAGAAATATGTCATCAATATCGACAACCGGATGACTAAAGCCACATTGTTGTTATCATCAAATCCACGTAGACAGTTGTAATTCATACTAAAATTACTAGTACCATCACCAATATCACTTATACAACAGCTATTGTCACCACCATGATGGAATGAAATGAATATATTCATGCATGCACACAAATAAGAAGAAAATGAAAGGAATGCAAACAAGCAAACAAAACAAAGAGAATGTAAAGAAAATAGGACAGACCAAGAACAAGAGCAAAACAAGAACAAGGAGAAACAATAACAACGGATAAGATAAGATAAGATAAGATAAGATAAGAATAACTTTATTATCTCCAACTGGAGAAATTTGGATCCAATCAGTATAAATGCCCTCATTGTTACTGCCAACGGTCGCTTCTATATCTGAGTCATTTATGGTTGGAAGGATTGAAGGTATTTATGAAGATTTGACTTGAAAGTAGGTGCTCGTTTGTATGTGTACAGGGAGTGAGTTCCATAGAGATGCACCTGAAAATGCGATTCTTATTTTGAACATATCAATGCGGGCGCGAGGTAAAATGTACTTGTTCGAGCCGCTTCAGCATGAGGCTCGGGTAAGCAAATGTAGACATTGTGGTGCCAAGTTATTATGCACTTTGCACACAAGTAACGTTTTGTTGAATACTAACTGTTTTTGCATTGGAAGGATGTTTAATCTGGCTTGTTTTTCAAAAGTTGACAATGAAATATCTGGTAAAATTATTTTGGCTGCTCTCTTGTGAAGGGAATTTAGCTTCTTAAGATGAACATCTGCAGCACAGCTCCAGATGCGTAATTAATGTGAGAAAGACAGTGAGCGTGGAAGAACAGTTTGCGAGCATCACTTCCTATGTAAGGCTTGAGCTGAGTAAGTAAAAAAAGACTGCGTGCCAACCTTTTGCAGACAGAGTTAATGTGTGATTGCCATTTCAGTTCATCATCTATTATGACTCCCAAGACACGGTGCTCGTGGACTTGTTCAATGGAGTTGTCATCGACATTCAAAGTGAGGACATGTGGATGGTTTTGATGCTTTTGTCTTGGTGCGAGCATTATACTCTTTGTTTTTTTCAGATGAAGCGCCATAGAGTTGGATTTGCACCATTTAGAAACATCATTTATGCCCATTTGAAGAGAATATTGAACTGAAGCAACGCTGACAGCATTGGAATGAAGGGAAGTGTCATCTGCAAAAAGATCACACGAGATTCTTGGGTCTGATATAGCCAAAGGAAGGTCACTGATAAATATGCAGAATAGAAGTGGCCCAAGAACGGATCATTGAGGAACTCCACTTTGAATTGCTTCAGTGGCAGAAGCGTTACCGCTGGTAAACACACGTTGTGTTCTGTCTGTAAGGAATGATTCGAAAAAGGACAGCGTGGTGGGGTCTCTGAGATACAATGAAAATTTTTAAAGTAATATTTTGTGATCAACAAGATCAAAAGCTTTCTGCCAGTCAAGAAAAACACTGTTGCTGATGCCAGACAACCATGAATCACACAAACGAACTAATGCTGAGAGAGAGAGAGAGTGAGAAAGAAAGAGAGGAAGAGTGAAGGACAGAGAGGGAGGGAGTGGAAGAGGAAAGACACAGAAAGAGAGAGTTAGAGAAAGAGAGAGAGAGACAGAGACAGAGACAGACAGAGATTACGGGGTTTGGGGTGGGGGTATAATGGAAAAGAAGAAGATCACATCCAATTACTTACAACACTGAACGCAATCAACGAAACACGCGGGGAAGAATGCGGGGTTAGTGGGAGGGGCAGCGCTGAAAAGGGAGACGTTTATTTATTTATTTATTTATTTTTGTTTTAGATAAAAAAAATCCAATCTTTTGTCTGTTGATCCGACTGTCAGTACTGGGGATGAGGGGAAACCAAAGCATCTTTTCAGTGCTGAGTTCAGTTGTTTTGTTGTTGCTGTTGTTTTTCCATATCAACCCTTCCTGGTCTCCCCTATGTTCATTTCTGTCCGGAACGTCATGCTTCTGATGAGTAAAACGAAAAACAGGCCAAACAAAGTTGACAAATAAACATTTTCAAATAACAGAATTTCGCTGTTACCCGCAAATATCAGAAACTATGTATCAACATTTTGCTGTTCGTCGGAACCCTGAAAAACGATCACCATTTCGCTGTTAGTCGGAATTCTGACAAACTATTATTATTATTAGTAGTAGTTCTTTTTTTTTTATGTATCTTTCTTTTTTTTTCTCAAGGCCTGACTAAGCGCGTTGGGTTATGCTGCTGGTCAGGCACCTGCTTGGCAGATATGGTGTAGCGTATATGGATTTGTCCGAACGCAGTGACGCCTCCTTGAGCTACTGAAACTGAAACTGAAACTCTGACAAACTATCAACATTTAGCTGTTAGTCGTAAACCTGACAAACTATCAACACTTCACTGTTAGCCTAACTCTGACAAAACATCAACACTTCACTGTTAGCCGTAACTCTGACAAACTATCAACACTTCATTGTTAGCCGTAACTCTGACAAACTATCAACACTTCATTGTTAGCCGTAACTCTGACAAACTATCAACACTTCATTGTTAGCCATAACTCTGACAAACTATCAACACTTCATTGTTAGCCGTAACTCTGACAAAATATCAACACTTCATTGTTAGCTGTAGCTCTGACTAATCATCAACATTTCGCTGTTAGCTGCAACTCTGACAAACTATCAACACGTCACTGTTAGCGATAACTCTGACAAACTATCAACACGTCACTGTTAGCCATAACTCTTGACAAATCATCAACGCTTCACTGTCTGACAAACCATCAACATTTCGCTGTTGGTTGGAACTTCTCACAAATTAATCTAGAAAGCGGTGAATGCTGGGCATTGAAGTCATC
>NC_134901.1:2692500-2715000 GCF_041734735.1 Babylonia areolata
TATGTTTCAGAAGTTGAAACTGAAAAAAAATAAAAAAAATTTCCAGTGACTAGTGAAACAGTGAAACATTATTCCCCCCCCCAAACCCCAAGCCCCTCAGGGGCACTTGGATCAGACAGAGGACACGACGGGCGCAATAGCCGAGTGGTTAAAGCGCTGGACTTTCAATCTGAGGGTCCCGGCTTCGAAGCTCGGTGACGGCGCCTGGTGGGTAAAGGGTGGAGATTTTTACGATCTCCCAGGTCAACATTTTGTGCAGACCTGCTAGTGCCTGAACCCCCTTGGTGTGTATGCGCAAACAGAAGATCAAATACGCACGTTAAAGATCCTGTAATCCATGTCAGCGTTCGGTGGGTTATGGAAACAAGAACATACCCAGCATGCACACCCCCGAAAACGGAGTATGGCTGCCTACATGGCGGGGTAAAAACCGTCATACACGTAAAAGCCCACTCGTGTACATACGAGTGAACGTGGGAGTCGCAGCCCACGAACGCAGAAGAAGAAGAAGAGGAAGACAAATGAAATGAAATGAAATTATGGTGCTTAGAGCCTCGCCGACCACTAAGGCCATCTCAAGGCTATCGCCGCGTTAATAACTACTACAAGGGTAAAAAACAAACAATTAAAACGAGTCACCACTTCAAACATTCCACTCAAAGTTTAAAAACCTCCATAGTTTAAAACCTTAAAATCTGATTAAAAATGTTCACTTCTTTCAAGAAGTCCATCAGCGTCCACGGAGGGATATCACGAAACAAGGTCTTCAAAAAGAAGAAGACAGAGGACACACATATAAATATACCACAACAGAAAAACAGTACAGAGAGCAATCAGGAACTGTGATCGTGACATCGTCTGTTGCCAAACCCAGTGCCGACACGTAGGCGAATCGAACAAAAAAAAAAGAAAAAGAAGACTGTGTGTATATGTTAGCAAAACCAACCTGGTGACACGAGCATGGAAAAAGACGGCGGGGCGGGGGTTGGGGTTGGGGAGTGGGGGGGGGGGATGTGTGTGTGTGTGTGTGTGTGTGTGTGTGTGTGTGTGTGTGTGTGTGTGTGTGTGTGTGTGAAATCCACTCTGATAGGTACACAAATATATATGCATGCACTCACAAGCCCCTGAACAGCGCGTTGGGTTATCCTGCTGTTAGGCATAATGCCTAGCAGGTGAGGTGTTGCGTATATGGAATTGTCCGAACGCAGTGACGCCCCCTTGAGAAACTGAACTTGAGACTCTTGTTATCTTTTCCTGAGACTTGCTAACCCCCCCCCCCTGCCCCCCCACCGCCCCCCACGGCCCCCTCTCCTCCATCCACCCCTCTTCCATCAATCTGCGTGTTTTTTGTTCTGGTCACTTTTCTTTTCTCACCCTATATCTTGTCGTCCTTTTTGCCACCTGCTTTTTGCGTCTTCTGATCAAACACTTTCCTGGTCTTCAGACGCCAACAAGCAAGTAGACTTGAATATCTCTTTCTGAAGACAAGCATTTTATATGTTCTTTGTGAGAAATGGCTTTCTTTTCTCATCACCTCCCTTTGAAATCCTGTCTGATTTGTGATCTTGTAATAAACGGCACCATTTTAGATAATAGGAGTGAATTAACTATCAGGGAACCCGGAGTTTTGTCGCTGTTGTGGAAATGACGGGTTTTCAGCGATTGGTGAAAAAAAAAAGACAGTCATCATGGAGGTGATCTGAATCGAAACTGAAGAAAGCGGAACTGCTAAAAGGGTAAACCAGGACACCGCATGACCTCTCTGATCGATAGCGTGTTTGTTTGTTTGTTTGTTGTTGCTTGTTGTTGCAGTTGTTGTTGTTGTTGTTGTTGTTGTTGTTGTTGTTGTTGTTGTTGTTGTTGTTGTTGTTGTTGGTGGTGGTGGTGGTGGTGGTGGTGGTGGTGGTGGTGGTGGTGTGTGTGTGTGTGTGTGTGTGTGTGTGTGTGTGTGTGTGTGTGTGTGTGTGTGCCTGTGTGTCTGTGTGTACGCGCGCGTACGATCCAATGACCCCAAAGCTAAACAGATGTTGGGCTTCTCACGCCAACTCGCATGGCTTTCTTTCTCAATTCGCGGGCATTACCTTGTCAAACACACTTCCAAGGAACAACACATAAGGTGCAGAATTCCATCCAACTCGCTCTTTTACCATCATCGATTCTTAGGAACGGTAGACTGCAAACAGTGCCAAGCGACTAGCTTCCGCTGTGGGAAATCAGCGTCTGTCATGGACGAGCCAAAGCTGAATAAGGTTTGAACACCCGACACCTCTTCATGCGAAAGACCATTGTGCCCACTAAGCCACAGCGGGCTTTTCTTCTTCTTCTTCTTGTCTTTCATCTGTGAACAAAGAAATGCCAAGTAAGACCGTCTTCCAAACCAAACAAACGTTTGAATAAGTTCTGAACACCCTATACCTATTCATGCAAATGACCTCTTGGGCTCACACCACCACACTGGGCTTTTCTCCCAGTTCTAAATACAGGCTTTTGTTTGTCTTCTTTTCTTTGAATTGCGAACAAAGAAATGCGATGTAGTACCGTCCTCCAACCCCAACAAACGTTCAGGCCACCGAGGAAAAGCTCAATATAATCCATTCTGGATCCGGAGCCTTGTCAACGAAATAAACCGTTCATGATTGGGAAATGCAGCTTAAATCCGGAAGGCTTACTTGCCGATTATTGGTATGACTGTAAAGATGAGTTTTTCCACTATGTTTATTCCAAACTTTGTATTGGCAGACGAATTAATTCCAGACAAAAATGACTGTTAAAGTTGGCCATGGACACACACACACACACACACACACACACTGAACAACAGGTGTGTATGTGTGTATGTGTGTGTGTGTGCAATGGTCCCTGCTCATATTGACTTAAAAGAAAATCACGTGTTGAGTTCACCGTCTCTCCCCCTCCACCCTTTCTCTCTTTCTCAAGCAAAAAATAAATTGGCCCCAACTCATATCGAAATAAACGAGAATCACGTGCAGAGTCCACCTTCTGACTCTCCCTCACTCCCTTTATGTCTCTCCCTGTGTGTGTGTGTGTGTGTGTGTGTGTGTGTGAAAATGAGATTATTTCGATTTTGGACCAGCTTAGTGATATCAAACACAGAAAAATATTATGGGAAAATATATTTGATATTACTTGATTTATATCGAAATGGTATTTATTCTTCAAAATGGATGAGTTGTATCAAACAAATTTTAATAGAAACAGGGTATGACTGTGTTTGGGATGCTTAATTCTTCTTAGAGAGGGAATCTTTCTGCAAGAATGTCAACATTGCTTTGAGAGACAGTTTGCAAAATCTATGGAGACATGCTCTTGAGGCGAGTAGTAAATGTTTGCTTTATCGAAATTTCAAAAGTGGATTTGGCATAGAAAAATATATGTCAAATGCCTGATAATTATGTTATCAGCTTCTTCAGATTTCGAAGTAGTAATCATAAGCTGGAAATAGAAACAGGGAGACACAAAGGCATACCACGCGAGTAACGACTTTGTAAGGTTTGTAACATGTCTGTGATTGGGGATGGGTTTCATTTTTATAATGGAATGTCCCAATTATGATCAGTTACGATATAGATATGTTCCTAAAAATTTTTGTCTCCAAAATCGGTTTTTAATTTTTGCAATATGATCAATGGAGGCAAAAAAAAAAAAAAAGAAAAAGAAAAAAAAGAAAAAAAAAAGGAAAAAAAGAAAAAAGAAAAGAAAAAAAAGTCATTTTAGCTGTAAGTAAGATGATCAAATTTGCAAATGTTGCCTAACAACACTTTTGGAGTTAAAAGACATTTGTGTTTTCTCAGCTTTTATGTGACATTGTTGTGTATTTGGAAATGTTTGTTCTGGGCATGAAAACATTATTTTGCAGTAATCCTCCATACTCCAATAGGAGTGAAAGGATAATTAAAACTTGAAACTTGAAACGTGTGTGCCCTTTGTTTTTCACTGTGGTCGAAACACATGCCACGGAGTGGTCGGCATTTTGACAACTGTGGACAAGACTTCAGTGAACCGACACTGTTTGGAAACATGTGTCCGAATAAAGCACTCTGTCATGTCATTCTCTGCTCAAAACCTCATTACAACAGGGTCTATAAACGGAGAATACGGTGTGAAGAGCTTTTTTCCGTTTGGTTTACATTTAATCCTGATACAGACCCATGCATGCAACGTGCAGGAAAGTATGGCGTCAGTTGAAACGGCTTCTCTCGCCGCATTTTGAATCAAGTAAGAATCCAAACCGTTTGGGAATACAGATCGACGCTCTAGTCCGATCAACTGAAAACGAACCTATCACACATGCATAATCATACCCCTTGATTTTCTCAACGGATTTACACGAATCTCAGAATCGACCCCCCGGGGTTCTCATATATACTGATTTCCGTAAATTTACGGGGAAAATCTCATATCTGGTCTTGTGGCGTTCTGCATTGAATTGTGAGGGATTACCAGTAAACGATCCGTTCTGCATTTCTCCAGTTTTCCTGCAGTTTCCACTGGACAGAAACAGGACAGACAAAAACGCGATCTTGTTGAGGTGTAGTAGTGTGCCATAGCTTGAAACGACAACTGTGATTTATGGCAGTTACTGAGAAAATAAGCAAAGAACAAGCCATTATGAAATTCATACGATGCTGTTTGTGAAACGTGTAACCCCCCCCCCCCCTAACACCCCCCCCGCCCTATCCCCCGCCCCCACTTCCTCCTTACCGTGACCTCTCCAAAACAGAAAGAAACCAGAACGGTCTTCTCGTTCTGACAAGGTTGCTGCTTCTGCAAGCACTTGCGCTTGGAGATAGAATGCCAGCTTCTGCGTGTTCTCTCTCTCTCTCTCTCTCTCTCTCTCACACACACACACACACACACACACCAAGCGGGCCAAAAAGAAAGAATGAAAGAGAGAGAGAGAGAGAGAGAGAGAGAGAGAGAGACAGAGAGAGAGACAGAGAGAGAGAGAGACAGACATAGAGAGACAGACAGAGACAGACAGACAGACAGACAGACAGACAGACAGACAGACACACACACACACACACACACAGACAGACAGAGAGAGAGAGAGAGACAGACAGAGAGAGACAGACAGAGACACACACACACACACACACACACACACACACACACACACACACACACACACACAGAGAGACAGACAGACAGACAGACAGACAGAGACAAAAACAGAGAGACAGAGAAAATGAACGGAACACCGTTGAGTTTAATAACAAAACAAAAGGCTATTTGTTCGACCATCAACCCAATTTAGGACAGAAAAACAACAACAACAACAACAACAACAACAACACACACACACACACACACACACACACACACACACGCCCAAACCCAATAACATCTACCCCACTCCCCTTCCACCTCATTGATATTCCGATCCACCCACCCACCATCGTCAACTGGTAATTATTCGGCTCCTGCTGAGCTGAAAAATAATGGCCACCTATTATGCCAAACCATCCCCTACTGTGCCCCATCACCAGAAATCGTGCCTCTATAACGTAAACAACATCCAGCTTTGAAAAGAAAACCAAAACACCACCAACAAAAAAACAAACAAAAAACATGGGTTTATGACCCATCACCATGTTATTGTGGACGAGTGTTTAAATTAACTAAGTTAGTCATCATTTTCTTGTAATTACAGGTCATTGCTCAGATGGTTGTGAATGCTAAGTGAAAAGGGTTCAAAGTGCTCAGAGAGTTTTGAATGCTAAGTGGAAAAGGGTTAATGAAAAGTCGAGTCCTTTTACAGGCAACCGGGGTGGTGATGAGTCATCATAGGTTTGGCATAGGGCAGGCGGCGTCCTATCCTCTTCTTCCGCCGTACGTTTTTAAAAACCCTCACATATAAAAGTTCATGCAATGCATAGGACCTCGGTTTATCGGATTCTCATCCTGATAACTCAGAGACCAGACGACCATTCAGGGTCTTGTGGAAAGGGGCAGAAAGTCCTGGCGAGCGTAGGTTTCGAACCCGTGCGCTCAGATTCTCTGGCTTCCAAAATGGACGCGTTACCAAGGACACCACTCCGCAAAACTGTCACATTTTGTTTTGTCCAAGGCACTTCACATTCAGTATCCTCTCTTGGTCAAAGCAAAACATTGTTTCATAGAATCTCTCTCAGAAAACCCCCGCAGAAAAAAAAGACACCAAGAGACCATAGATACCCCCCTAACCCCCCCCCCCCCCAATCCCCCAAAACAAAAACAACAACCCAAAACCAAAAAAACATACACACACAAAAAAAACCAACCCCAAAAACAGCGGATGTAAAGACAGACTTGTGACGTCACGAGCAGCGAAGTACGATCGATAGCGCCAAAGCGCTCAAGGGAGATAAAACGTTGCATTTAATGGGAGAATTATGGGCCTTTAACATTTAGCTGGCCTGTGCCGTATACCCTGCTCAGCCGTACCTTTCCCTTTCAACTGAATGTAGGATACACGGGGGAAGGTGGGGGGGTAGGTGGGGGGGGGAGCAAGAGCATGTGGGTGGGCAGGAGAGTGGGGGGTTGGGGTGGGGAGGGGAGGGTTTGATGGGGTGGCGGTGGTGGTAAATAGCATATGGTAGAGCAGCGCAGTGCAGAACAGTGTGTCACGTTCTTGCCGCAACGTAAAAGAACCCACGGGCAACAAAAGGGCTGTTGCCGGCACAATTCTGGAGAGAAAAAAAAGTGTTTCTTTTTCAAAAAAAGGGGAAGAAAAAAAAAGTCGCTGAGCTGTAGCAAGGCGCTCTTCCTGGGAATACCAACCCGAATTTCATACAGAGAAGGGGCAGAGTGATACAACACAATACAAATTTACAATACAATGCAATACAATACAGTACAAGACAATACATCCACTTACTGGAGTGATTTGTAAATAAATACAACACAATACAAATTGACAATACAATGCAATACAATACAGTACAAGACAATACACCCACTTACTGGGTGATTTGTAAACAAACACGGCAAGATTCAATCTTTCAAATGGGGCCATGGTCTTATTGAATAAACTATCGTCACTTTCTGGAGGTTTTGGAGCTATTTTTTCTTCCATGTGTTTTCAACGTGTGGTGTTTCTCGGAGTTAGGCGAGAGAACGCTCGTGGGTGGTTGCATTTGCTTTGGCATGCGTGCGTTTCTGTGTGCTGTTTTACGAACACGTGTGCGGCAGGAAATCATAAGTTACAACAAAGCTTCTGGACATAAGAAGATTGCCCCCCCACCCCCGAAAAATCTACTCACCCTGGAAACCGATCATAATACGCTTGACACGAGTGAATGTTTTATTAACAGTAAAACGGATGAGCAGAAAGCTTCTTTACGGCATGCTCTGAACACACACACACACACCAACCCAGAATGGATCAGTTTGCCCACATCCGAGGCATTTTTTTTACCTTTGGGGATTATATCCAGTCCCATTGAGGGAGGGTCTTTTGCTCAACGACAGTATGATCTGACTCAGATGGACCGGGACTTTATGACGCTGAAAAGTGCTGTGCCTGAGACACAGCTCTGTGCTGTCTACTGCCCAAAGCTTCCTGTCCTTTTAGTCTCTCAGGGGACACCAAAGGTTCTGGGGGCTTTCCCTTTGTCTCTCAGAGGACACCAAAGGTTCTGGGGGCTTTCCCTTTGTCTCTAAGAGGACACCAAAGGTTCTGAGGCTTTCCCTTTGTCTCTCAGGGGACACCAAAGGTTCTGGGGGCTTTCCCTTTGTCTCTCAGAGGACACCAAAGGTTCTGGGGGCTTTCCCTTTGTCTCTCAGAGGACACCAAAGGTTCTGGGGGCTTTCCCTTTGTCTCTAAGAGGACACCAAAGGTTCTGGAGGCTTTCCCTTTGTCTCTAAGAGGACACCAAAGGTTCTGGGGGCTTTCCCTTTGTCTCTAAGAGGACACCAAAGGTTCTGGGGGCTTTCCCTTTGTCTCTAAGAGGACACCAAAGGTTCTGGAGGCTTTCCCTTTGTCTCTAAGAGGACACCAAAGGTTCTGGGGGCTTTCCCTTTGTCTCTCAGAGGACACCAAAGGTTCTGGGGGCTTTCCCTTTGTCTCTCAGCAGAGTGGAGAGGAGAGATCAAAAGCTTCTGAATAAATCATTCGGTTGTTTTTCTTGTAAAACATAGTAACTCTATGTGTGTGTGTGTGTGTGTGTGTGTGTGTGTGTGTGTGTGTGTGTGTGTGTGTGTGTGTGTGTTGCTGTGTGTGTGTGTGTGTGTGTGTGTGTTTCTGTATATATATATCTCTATATATCTCTCCCATCTTTTCCGTTTCCTTTCATCTGTTGGACCCATCGGACTCTCCCCCCCCCTCCGCCCCTCGCCCTCCCCCTTTGCCCGACAGTGTACTTAAAAGGGAAATAATGTATTGACCAGTGTATTGTATTGAAATCCATTGTATTGTGTTGTATTGTAGCGTATTATGTTGTGATTGTAGAGTATTGCAGTTGTGTTGTGTTCGTATTGTATCATATTGTACTGTTTTATAAAGTGTTGTGCTGTATTGTATAGTCCTGTATTGTATTGCAATGTACTGTATTGTGTTGTATTTATCACTTATGATAACAAAACATTTCTCTGCATCAAAATTCGTTCTGCTCATCTCGTGGGATAGCGCGTCGTCATAGTGCAGTGCCCCCCCCCCCCTCCCACGGCCCCCTCCCCCCCACACGCCCCCCTCCTCCCCTTTTTTTAATATATTAAAAAACTTTTTTTTTAACCTGTCCTCATATGTTTTTGCTTTACTATCATAGTGGACTTTTTTTCTGCACAATTTTATCAGTCAGGCACAACTCCCTTGTTGCCGTATGTTCTTTTACGTGCGCTACAGTGCATGCTACACACGGGACCACGGTATGCCATCTCATCCCAGCGACATCAATACAATACAATACAATACAGCACAATACAATACAATACAATACAATACAATACAGCACAATACAATACAATACAGTACAATACAATACAATACAATACAGTACAATACAATACAGCACAATACAATACATCTTTATTCTTCCAATTGAAAAAATAAATTGTGCATCCACAGGCTCGTCACGTCACTCACCCTTCACAATGTCTCAACCAACAGCCAAGTCCATCACACTCGCAATATGACAAATGTTGGACAAAAGACCAGCACTCAATGTCTAGTGGAGGGATGGGGGAGGGAGTGGGGGAAAGGGGGGGGGGGAGGGGATCATACCGAAGTGATAAAACAGGGCCTTAATTATATCATCCATAGTAACGGTTTATCTCCCATAAGTGTTTGCCACTTTCGGTTACTTCCCTTGCCGATGTGAAGTCAAACATCTCTGTTCATCTGTCCGCTTCCATGAGGAATGAGGTGGGTTCTATTTTTTCCCTTCATGTTTCTTAGCATTGTCTTCATTTCTTTGTATTTAAAAAAAAAATGTTTTCCGAGATCTGCTTCCACAACAAAGGACACAGGCATATGATGCGCTTGGAAACTATGAGAATCTACGTGTGGTAGCTTTCTGATGTCACTGTTAGAATGGGCATGTGTGCATCACAGTATGTTTGTGTGCTTGTGCTTGCGAGGAAGCACCGTCAACACACACACAGACACACACACACACACACACACACACACACACACTATATATATATATATATATATATATATATATATATATATAGAGAGAGAGAGAGAGAGAGAGAGAGAGAGAGAGAGAGATGGGGGGGGGGGGGGAGAGAGATAGTTGTGTGTGTCAAGTCAACGTCAAAATGGCCTTTGGGCCATACACATGGAGTTCGCATTCATGAAGTTACTGAATACAATCAATGAACACATACATTCCCGAGAGAGTTGCGCGCGCGTGTGTGTGTGCGTGCGTGTATGTATGTGTGTGTGCGTGGTCTCTCTCTAGACTTCCTTTTCTCTCTGACAGGTGAGAAGGTGAAACCTTTAAATAAAACATTCGTGTTTGCAAACACGAACACATGTCTGTCTCTGTCTCTATCTATATGTACGTCTGTCTGTCTGTCTGTCTGTATCTTTATTGTAGTCTTTTTGTCCCTCTTTCCCCCTTTATCGGGCACGAAAACATCAACAACGTTTTTTGTGATATTTCTTCTTTACACATTCGACGCATAGACTTAAACGAATATAATATAATATAATATAATATAATATAATATAATATAATATAATATAATATAATATATATATGACAAGCATTTTATAATTCAGACCCATACTGTACGTGTAAACATATTGCGGGGTGAGGGGAGGGGAAAAGGTCATAACGGACAGTGTACTACTACTGCTACTACTACTACTACTACCACTGCTACTACTACTACTACTAATACTGATTGTGACAAATCTTTTAACATGAACCGAGACGATTCTGGACTGTGTCTTGAATCGAATCGAAGTCCGACGGGCGCAACAGCCGAGTGGTTAAAGCGTTGGACTTTCAGTCTGAGGGTCCCGGGTTCGAATCTCGGTGACGGCGCCTGGTGGGTAAAGGGTGGAGATTTTTCCGATCTCCCAGGTCAACATATGTGCAGGGACCTGCTAGTGGCTGAACCCCCTTCGTGTGTATACGCAAGCAGAAGATCAAATACGCACGTTAAAGATCCTGTAATCCATGTCAGCATTCGGTGGGTTATGGAAACAAGAACATGCCCAGCATGCACACTCCCGAAAATGGAATATGGCTGCCTACACGGCGGAGTAAAAACGGTCATACACGTAAAAGCCCACTCGTGTACATACGAGTGAACGTGGGAGTTGCAGCCCACGAACGCAGAAGAAGAAGAAGAAGAATCGAAGTCTGATAAGGGAGCCACTTTGTTCTGTCGGGCACTTTATTCAAAGGGGGGGAAAGTACTGCAGTTACACGTTGGGCCAACAGCAAAGTGAGAGCTGTATCATTTAATGGTTTCTCCATTGCCATGGGAAATCATTTACGGTTCAGTCTTTTGTGAAGGACTATGACTCTCTCACTAGGAGGCAAAACTGCACTGGCTCTTAGTGCTGCAGCCTTGGGGGCTAGTTGGCATTTGGGAACCATCCCCAACGCCGACTGTCCTAAAACTCTCTTGGTCGAGAGAGTGGGGATGTAACTTGGGCAAGATACTCTCCACTGCAATAAAATTCAAGCCCAGATAGTCGGGACAGCTGTTACCTCCTCTGCTGTTCTGATGGTTATTGTCGAACACGGCTGACTATCATACTGCAGACTAGCTGAATGTGAAAGGGTCTATGAGTTTACTGTAGCGTCTGTCTCCCTGAAGTGCTTTGACACAATCAGTTCAATAGATCGTTGTGAATGTAGGGAGACAGAACGAGCGAGCGCTTTTCATATTTCAGTCATGTATAGCTGCTGCTGCCCTCATCTTGTGTAACTTTTCTTCTGTTTGTTCCATTTTCCCCCTCCCTCCCTCCCCCCCTTGCCTCTCACACACACACACACACACACACACACACACACACACACACACACACAGAACTTTCATTCTATCGGATTCACATCGCCTCACCATCCTAATCATGCCCCACAGTATTTCTCTCTCTCTCTCTCTCCCCTCTCTCTCTGTGTGTCTTGGAGGCGCGGGTTCGAACCTGCTGAGGACCAGGTTGGACAAGAAAAGCGCCAATATAAGGGCATCCAGGAGTCATGACCTGGGTGCGGCCCGGCCCCCTTAGAGTGCAAAGAGTTAAGGGCCGAAACACTTGACTGAGGGGTGGGGGGAGGGTGGTGGGGGCATGGGGGGGCCTTCTTCTCTGAAGACCTTGTACTGTCCAGCTCTCCCTAGAGTTTCTTATCACTCCTCTCTCTCTCTCTCTCTGGGGGAGACAGGTATTGTGCTGGGTACATGGCCCAGGTCGACTAAATGTGAAAGGGCCCATAATTCAGTCATCATACGTCATTTCCGGCCAGCTCACTTCCGTTCCACGCTTGGCGGGCATTGATCCTCCATGGCTGCTTCTGACGTCACTGATGTGTGCGTGAGTGATTCTTGTTCGTTTTTTTTTTTTTTTATCTCAGGGTAAGGCATGGAACTCTGGTTTTTGTTCAAGGGGCGCAATAGCCGAGTGGTTAAAGCGTTGGACTTTCAATCTAAGGGTCCCGTGTTCGAATCTCGGTAACGGCGCCTGGTACGTAAATGGAGATTTTTCCGATCTCCCAGGTCAGCCTATGTGCAGACCGGCTTGTGCCTGAACCCCTATGTGTGTATTCGCAAGGAGAAGATCAAATACGCACGTTAAAGATCCAGTAATCCTGTAATCAGCGTTATTATTGGCTATTTTCATCTTTTTCAAACTATCCATATTATTTGTCTATTTATCTATTTATTCATGTATGTATTTATTTATTCATTTATCTGTCTATCTGTTCACATCTTTATTTCCCCTACAATAGGTTATCAAGACCTATCAGCGCGCTGGGTTATGCGAAGGTGAGGCATCTGCACCTTTAAAAATTTTTTTTTAAGCAGATGTGGCGTAGCGCGTATGGATCTGTTCGCACGCTCTGATCACACCTCCTTGAGAGCGGAACTGAAACTCTTTCTAACGAGCCTGAAATGGTACAAATGAATTTCCATGTTGATTATTCAACTACTTCTGATCTGATTTGATTTGATTTGACGTCTCTGATCTGCTCTGGGTTGCATGAGCTGTCTTAGCAGTATCAAGTTTGCTTAACATTAAGGACTGACCCAGTTTCAGTTTGAACTTTCTCAAGGAGGCGTCAAAAAGGCGTTCGGACAAAATCCATATACGCTACACCTCATCCGCTAGGCAGATGCCTGATCAGCAGGATAACCCAACGCGCTTGGTCAGATCTTAGTGCATGTATGTCTGTCTGTGTGGATACCTATCAGAGAGGATTTCTTCTACAGCCCTGCACCAGAGGGCAACACCTTTGTTGACAATGGATTCTTTTTCAGTGCGCCAAGTGCTGCACACGGGACCTCGGTTTTATCGTCTCATCCGAATGACCCGACGCTCAGCTTGATTTTTGACTCACTTGTGTGCACAGAGTGAGACTATGTTTTAACCTGGTGTTCGGTTGTGTGTGTGTGTGTGTGTGTGTGTGTGGTAAACTTTAACATTGACATTTTCTCTGCAAATACTTTGTCAGTTGACACCAAATTAGGCATAAAAATAGGAAAAATTCAGTTCTTTCCAGTCATCTTGTTTAAAACAATATTGCACCTCTGGGATGGGCACAAAAAAAAGAAAGAAAAAAAAGAAGCCTAATTATATGCAAACTGCATTTACTGTTATATTTTTTGTATTCTCTAAACTTGGCACTTTGATCTGATATTCTGACCCAACAACAAGAGCAGTCATTATTATCATTTTTTGTTCAAACAGGAACTTCTTTTGCTAAGCATGGAAGTTTTATTTATTTTGCAAACGTTTTGGTGCAGATAGTAAAAAAAAAAGGGAAATTACTCTGTAATTAATGCTAGGGGACTTAATTTGCTTTAAACTGATCTTTCTCATCTTAAACATTACATTTTGAAATCATACTCAATACATAAAAAGCTTGGATTAAAAAATTTTTTTTTAAGTGTATCACAAGTGAGTCTTGAAGGCCTTGCCTCTCTTGTTCTAGTTAAACTTGGAAGGAGGAGAAAGGGCGAGACTGGGGTTCGAATCTATCCAGACCCTCACGGACACTGTACTGACAGACAAGCGTCTTAACCATTCTGCCACCTCCCTCCTTGACTCGACTATAATTATGGGATTTGAACACTGATCAAATTATGGGATAAGCGCAGACCAAGGAACATTTTTTTTCTTTTGGCTGCCCCATCGTCTGCACCGTTTCATTGGCATTACTCCCACGCCGCTCATTTAGATTCCCCCGTACACGGCCACACCCGGGTTCGTCCGAGGAACATTCTTAACACTGATCAAACTTAGCGTGTCCTCAGACCACCTCATACAACCTGGGGCCTACCCACGAGTGTTTACCACCTACCTCATGGCATCGGGGCATTTCTTTCCTTTGTGCTGGAATGTCCAGATTCGCTTCGCTTCAGTAACAGAATGGCACCCTCCAAGTACTGAGAGATCTAGATGCATTATCAATGTCCAGATTCGCTTCGCTTCATTAACAGACTGGCACCCCCAAGTACTGAGAGATCTAGATGCATTATTATCAGCGCAGCCAGGAAGTTCCCTGGACTCATTCACTGCATGTAACTTGATCTGCTGGGAGAGGTCGTGTTGGCAGGCGGTGTGAAGGACCCTGGCTGGGCTAACCCAATTTATCGCTCATCCTGCATCCCGTCCCTGTCCTGGCCGTTGCCGAGTGGTGGCCTGGAGGTAACGCGTCCGCCCGGGAAGGGAGAGAATCTGAGTCTGGTCTGGTCACTGACCAAGGAAAGGCAATTATTGCTTTACGAACACACAGAGTCATTTTATTTGCACCACAGGCTGCCAAACCTGGGTAGAGCCGACTGACGGCGGCCATTGAGCGCTCATCATTTGTTTCCTGTGCCATTCAGTCAGATTTCAATCACGCGCACACACACACACGCACGTGCGCGCACGCGCGCGCGCGTACGGGGGATTTCGTTTTCGTTTTGGAACATATACACCCCACACATTCATCAAGGGAAAATGAAACCATTTTTCTAGAAATTGACAAAGAATCATTTTCATTTATTGATTGATATTCCCCAAGAAATTAAGAAAAAAATGTGGACAGTAATACTTCCACATTACCCGCCAAAACAACCAGGAACATTATCCCTGTAGAGACTGTGGAAGAAACGAATTCGCATATAAAGCAGAAACAGTCGGGAATGTGGGAGGGAGGAACGAGGGGGGGCGGGGGGGTGGGGGTGGGGGGGCGGTTGGTGGGTGGATGGGGGTTGAGAGAGACAGACAGAGAGTGTGTGGGGGGGGGGGGGAGGGAAGGGGGTGGTGTTATGTCACCCGAGGCGCAGCAACTTGCTCTTGTCCTCTTCTTCTTTTCTTTCTTTTTTTTTTTTTTTTTTTTAAAGGCCAGCGGAGAGGACAAGTGATGGAGTAATGACTTCAGGAAACAGCCACTCCTGGTGAAACCGCTGTGGAAAAAAAAAAAAAAGCAACCCTGACAGAAGAAGGCTGATGGTACAGATCCGCCAAATTGCCTTCCAGACCAGTAGACGCTCTACTCCCCCACCACCCACCCCCCTTATCCCCCCTCACCCTCTCCCCTTCGTTACAAGACAAGACACGATGACTGAACCGTGCAGCCTTTCTTGGGGCGGTGTGTCGGGGGTTGGGGTGGGGTGGGGTGGGGTTGGGGGTGAGCGGGGGTTGGCGAGCGAGGAGGAGAATAGGGGTGGGGGGAGGGTACGGGGGGCGTGGGGGAGGGAGGCAGTTATTAGAGTGGCTAAATCGGTGTCCCCCCCCCCCCCGCCCCCCCCCCCTCCCCCCTCCCGAACAGCACCAGTCCGCTCGTCAGTGTACCGGCCTCGACTTGGCCCTGATGTGAGAAGGAACGTGACAGCAAGCCGTGCATTTCACAGGCTGTCAGGAACTTCAGGCATTTCTCCCCCCTGTGTGTCCCTTGCTGCTAGCAGGTCACAAACAAATCTGTCTTTTTCTCAACGTTTGGTTAATTAAAAAAAAAAGAAAAGATAAAAGAAAAAGAAAAGCCACAGATACAGACACACGCATGAACGCACGCACACACAACACATGCACCCACGGACATACATACACACGCACGCACACACATACATACACACGGTCATGAGAGTAAGAAGGATTGTCGACTGGTCAGTGTGAAATTGTGAGGCGAGTGTTCTCTTTTCATGAACCTTGGTGGCCTGGAGACAGCAGCCAAAAGTCTTTCAGTTTGAAGGAACCTCTCTCGGTTGTGGTCACTCAACTCGATCAGTGTGCGTGTGTGTGTGCGTGCGTGGTTGCGAGTGTGCGTGCGTGCGTATGTCATGAATTTCCCACCACTTGTACATTAGAATCGGTTGTTCGTTGTTCTAGTGCATACAAAAACTTGTTGATCATGCATCTATACATTCAACATGCTCAGTTGAAAAGACAGCTGTGGCTGGTACAACTGTTGGCCTTGGGAGTTAAGAAATATCTCCACCCTTTAATTAATAGATGCTGCAGACATCAAGCCCAAGGTCATCAGATCGAAACGTTCACAGCTGTAACCGTTCTGCTATCACACATACCAGTTTTACTTTCCGGTCGCTTAGTGTACAACGTGTTCGCTGGGCTGGGTGAATCCGCTCTACGCTTACATAACTTTGTCTGTATCAATGCTGTGCCAATACAATGTGGCATCTGTTCTTGCTCCGAGTAATCACAGTCTTGCGATTTAATGAGCTGACTGGCTTTTATCAGCGTGTCCGTGGTGGATGGATTCAGTACATGCCAGCGAGTCCGCCCTGGGACAGCAACCCCCTAACAATGGGAGCGGCTTCGCATTTAGGAGAAAAAAGAAAAAGATTTTTTTTTCAACGATGAATTACCCGCACACGAACAAATCCTTCCCTGGGGTTAATTAGTCTCCCCCCCCCCTTTTTTTTTGAACACTCGGCCCCG
Source organism: Babylonia areolata (assembly GCF_041734735.1). NCBI lineage: Eukaryota > Metazoa > Mollusca > Gastropoda > Neogastropoda > Buccinidae > Babylonia > Babylonia areolata. The sequence goes on from NC_134901.1 coordinate 2,709,071, forward strand.
TGCGGTAATTATTTCCTTGAGTTCTTTTTGCGGCTAATGAGGTGTGCCCGTGATGTCCTGGGGGTCTATTCTCGCTCCGAGAAACCACAGAGTCTTGCGATTTAATGAGCTGACTGGGCTTTTATCAGCGTGTCCGTGGTGGATGGATTCACTGGGTCCTGGTGTTTTTGGTACGTTGTCCAACTCACCTTTTGATGCCCTCTTTCCCCGAAGCTCTCCACAGATCGGGACGTTTTTGTCTTGCTAAGCTGCTTACTCGCCGAGTGTTGCCGAGGCTCATCTGAGTGAGTTTGGTCAATGTAAATGTATATCATTTATCATAATAATTATATAAGTTTCAAAGACTTCCTGACTAAAACTTCTCTTTGGGAACAGCGGATCAGTGAGTTACGAGACAGGAAAGGAGGGGAGTGGGAGGGAGAGGGTTAATGAGGTACTTTCAGTTTCACTTTTCCCAGTTTCTCAAGGAGGAGGCGTCACTGCGTTCGGACAAACCCATATACACCACACCATATCTGTCAACCAGTTGCCTGGCGAGCAGCATAACCCAACGCAGTTAGCTGGGCCTTGAGTGCATGCATACATATCTGTGTACCTATCACAGTGGCTGACTTCTGCAGAATTTGTGCCAGAGGACATCACTCCCGGCTCTTTTTTTTTTTACTCACTTGTGTGTGTGTGTCCGTGTGTCCGTGTGTCTGTGTGTCTGTGTGTCCGTGTGTCTGTGTGTCTGTGTGTCCGTGTGTCTGTGTGTCTGTGTGTCCGTGGTAAACGTTAACATTGACATTTTCTCTGCAAATACTTTGTCAGTTGACACCAAATTTGGCATAAAAATAAGAAAAATTCAGTTCTTTCCAGTCGTCTTGTTTAAAACAATATTGCACCTCTGGGATGGGCACAAAAAAATAAAAAAGAAGCCTAATTATATGCAAACTGTATTTACTGTTATATTTATATTTTTTGTATTATCTAAACTTTGCACTTTGACCTCTTATTCTGGCACAACAACAAGAGGAGTTATTATTATCATTTTTTGTTCAAACAGGAACTTCTTTTCCTAAGCATGGAATTTTTATTTATTTTGCAAACGTTTTGGTGCAGATAGTAAAAAAGGGAAATTACTCTGTAATTAATGCTAGGGGACTTAATTTATCACAAGTGAGTCTTGAAGGCCTTGCCTCTCTTGTTTTCTTTCTTTCCAGTGCACCAAGTACGTGCTGCACACGGGACCTCGGTTTATCGTCTCATCCGAATGACTAAGCGCTCAGTCTGATTTTCCAGTCAAGCTTGGGGAGAAAGGGCGAGAGCGGGATTCGAACCCAGACTATCACGGACTCTCTGTGATGGCAGCTGAGCGACTTCACCATTCTGCCCCCCTCCCTCTTTAACTCACTCAGTACGGCCAGTCCTCTCTTCTCCTCTACACAGACCCCTCGGATGTCCAGTGGGTGTCTGAATGACCCAACCTTTAGCTTCCGTCGTCAGAATTGTGGTATTCTTTGTCAACATTCACCTCTTCAGTATAAGAGCCTTCCGCTTGCAATATTTTGATGATGGTAACTGGGGTGAAACGCTGTTAACGTCGTCTCTTTCGCCTTTCGTATGGAGAGAGTTAATGAGGTAGAGGTATGATGATAGATTAGGGAAGAAAATTACATTCCCACAGACACGAAGTAGGATGTCCCCCCCCCCCCAGCCCCCACACCAACTAGTTGTCAGCGGACGTTTCTATCTCTATCTCTCCCTCCCCTCCCTCTCTCTCATCCTGTACGCCCCCCACTCTCTCTCTCTCTCTCACCCTCCTACCCCTCCCTCTCTCTTTCTCTTTTTTCTCTCTTTTTTCTCTCTCTTTATCTCTTTTCTCTCTCTCACCGTCCTCCGGCCTGCCTCTCCCTTTCATTCTCTCTGTCTTTCTCTCTCTCTCTTTCTATCTGCGGAAAATTACTGAAAACATGTGCTTCCCAGTTGTGTGACGTGTTCTGTAAAATTTTCAACTGGTCTCTGAAGGACTGCTCTGTCCCCAGCATCTGGAAAAAATCTACTATCTGTCCTATCCCCAAGAAAAAGAACCCAGCCGCACTAAATGATTACCGTCCTGTTGCCCTGACTTCAGTAGTGATGAAATGCTTTGAAAAAATTATTCTCCGACATCTTCTTTCTTTCACTGAACAGCAGCTTGACTCTCGTCAGTTTGCTTATAAAGCACACAGAAGTACTGACGATGCTATCCTAACTCTCCTTCATAATGCTTTCCTTCATTTGAATAACACGGGATCTTTCGTTCGTATCCTTTTTGTTGACTTCTCTTCTGCTTTTAACACAATACAACCTCATCTCCTTGCCCTCAAACTGCTAGGCATGGATGTTGATCCGAAGCTTACTCTTTGGATAGTAAGTTTTCTTCTCAATAGAACTCAGTCCGTCCGCTTTCATTCTGCCCACTCTTCTCTAAAATCTACTTCTACTGGTGCACCCCAAGGTACAGTGCTGTCCCCTGTTCTTTTTACACTGTACACAAATGACTGCAGAGGCACGGAGGAAACTCCTGTCATAAAATATTCTGATGACTCAGCAATTGAAGATCTGTCCAACTCTGATGCTATTTATTTCAGTGAAATTAAAAAGTTCTGTTCCTGGTGTGAGAAAAACTATCTGGATCTCAACGTATTGAAAACAAAAGAAATGTTGATAGATTTTCGGAAAGACCCCTTGCCTGTAGCTGACCTTGTTATTGATGGTCAAACAGTGGAGAGGGTCAATGAATATAAATATTTAGGGACCATCTTAGACAATAAGCTGACTTTTGACAGAAATGTTGATTCCATTCATAAGAAATGTCAATCTAGAATTTTTTGTTTACAGAAGCTTAGAAATGTTGGTATAAATTCAAATATTCTTCAAAGTTATTATCGATGTTGTATCGAGTCCGTGCTTACAGTTTCATTTATGTGCTGGTATGGAAGTTTGGGAGTGAGGAGTAAGCGTGTTTTGAACGATGTCATGAGTGTATGCAGTAAAATTGTGGGAGTGAAACAAGCTAGTATGCAAGAGCTGTATGAAAGTCGAGTGGTTAAAAAAAGCAGGCAGATAGCAACTGACGACACCCATATTTTAGCAAAGTATTATGAGCTGTTGCCATCAGGACGACGCTACAGAACTTTAAAGTTGAAATCCAGAGCTCTGAAGACTTTTATTCCACGTTCAATCCACCTTTTAAATTCTTGAGAACTGTGTGTGTGTGTGTGTGTGCGCGCGCACTCTCATGTGAGACGTGTGAAAGTCCGTGCATGATAGGCTGTACCTTGTTCTAGTTGTGGTGTGTGTGTGTGTGTGTGTGTGTGTGTGTGTGTGTGTGTGTGTGTGTGTGTGTGTGTTTACTGAGCTTAAAACGTGACAATTGGTTATAATGAATGTGCAATATGTAGGAAGAATAATGTGCAATATGCAGGATGAATGTACAATGAATATGTCTATGCTAACGTCCATATTCTAAATATATTTCTGTTTAATAATTGCGATGTAATAATTAATTGCAATGTTTTTAAAAGCGAATATGTGAAATGCTTTTATTTGAGAACATATGTTTATTACTCTTGTTTAATCAAGTTATCCGCGTGTGTGGGGTGAGTGGTGGGGGGAGGGGGGAGGGGGGGGGGGCGTGCGGTGCGGGTGTGTGCTGATTATCTGGTTGTGGTTTTCCGCAATTCATCTTTATTCTTATCTTATCTGTCTATTATAACCAATGTGTAGTATAGTAAGCTATGTTTATAATTATATTCAAATAATGTTTCTTAATTCTTTCTGTTTTTACATTAAGAATACTAATTATTACCTGCAGTGTGTGGATGTATGTATGAAACGATGTATGTGATATTTTTTTACATTTGTATCTTCGTAATATTTGTAGGGGCTGTTGTTGGCTTTTACAGCTATGGTCACCATGTTGTTTACTTGTCTATGTTGTGATAATGCACCTGACCAAATTTCTCCAGTTGGAGATAATAAAGTTATTCTTATCTTATCTTATCTTATCTTTTTTCTCTCTCTTTCTTTCTCTTTCTCTCTCTCTTTCTCTCTCTTTCTCTTTCGGTCTCTTTCTCTCTCTCTCTTTCTTTCGGTCTCTTACTCTCTCTCTTTCTCTATCTCACCCTGCTACCGCCTGCCTCACCCCCCCCACCTCTCTCTGCCTGTCTTTCTCTCTTTCTTTCTCTCCATCTCTTTTTCTCTCTCTCTCTTTCTCTCTCTCTTTCTCAGCCTCCTACCGCCTGCCCCACCCCACCCCCACCCCCCCTCCGCCCCCCCTCTCTCTGTCTGTCTCTCAATCAGCAATCAGCTTCTCATCAGTGCACTCGTAAAGTTGAATTGGAGGGAAGGGGTCGATCGCAAGTTCTCATTTCTTTCACAGACAAATTACATCCCTGAAAAACGTTCCCGGCGCTGCTCTGTCAAACCCCCCCTCTTCTCTCTCTCTCTCTCTCTCTCTCTCTCTCTCTCTCTCCCTGTCTGTCTGTCTCTCTCCCCCCGCCCTCTCTCTCCCTCTCTGTCTGTCTGTTTCTCTCTCTCCCTGTCTCTCCCTGTCTCTCCCCCCTCTCTCTCTCCCTGTCTCTCCCTCTCTCTGTCTCTCTCTCTGTCTGTCTGTCTCTCTCTCTCCCCTCTCTCTCTGTCCCTGTCTCTCCCTCTCTCTCTCAGTGTCTCTCTCTCCCCCCTTCTCTCTTTTCATTCTCTGTCTTTCTCTCTTTCCCTCCCTCCTACCTCCCTCCCTCCCTTCGCCCTCTCTGTCTTCTCCCTCCCTCTTCCTCTTCATTCTATTTCACCCTCCATTCATCTCTCTCTCTCTCTCCCAGTGTCTCTCCCCCTCCCCTTCTCTATTTTCATTCTCTCTCTTTCTGCCCCCCCCCCTTTCAATCTCCCTCCCTCCCTTCCATTCTTTCTCTCTGTCTCCCTCCCTCTTTCTCTTCATTCTCTCTATTTCACCCTCCACCCCCCGCTCTCTCTCAGTGTCTTCTCTATTTTCATTATCTTTCATTCTGCCCCCCTCTCTCTCTTTTCTTTTCTTTTTTTTTTTTTTTTTTTTTTTTGCTGCCCCATCATCTGCGCCATTTCAGTGGCATTACTCCCACGCCGCTCATTTAAGATTCCCCCATACACGGCCACACCCGGGTTCGTCCTTCGCAGTTCCAGCGTCGGCAGTCCGCAGAGAACCATCGATGTTAGGTTGCTAGGAGGCCACACACCAGAGGAGACCCTGCACTGCTGCTGAGTCACTTCGGTGGTGTTCAGTGGTGCCTGTTCTGATTCATAGTACTTAGGACACCACCTACTAAGCCCCTACTAACGACAATAGTGGCTTAGTCGCGGAGCCAGACTGAGTGAGCGTCCCTCCCAGAGTGGAGACCGCCACCACGTCCCTCAGACAACAGTCCCCCATGAATCTGTAGACACTGAAGGCATTGACAGGGCTCACCCCAAGCACAGAAGTGGAGGGGTATCGAAACTGAGGTCACCATGAGAGCAGGGCATGAAAGGCCACAGACTTTGAAACTCTTTTCTCTCTCTCTCTGTCTCTCTCTCTTCTCTCTCTCTGTCTCTCTCTCTTCTCTCTCTCTGTCTCTCTCTCTTCTCTCTCTCTGTCTCTCTCTCTCTCTCTGATGATGGAAGAGGAGGATGATGATGATGACGATGTTGCTATGGAGGTCCATTTTGGTTTGGGACTGCGTGACAAGGCTGTACTCTACGCTTCCTGTCATAATGATATCCTGGTGTTAACCAGGCCCGAGAGATACAGACACTTGCAGTGTAGGTCAGGTAATTAGAGCAACACACCCAAAGACGCATCCTTGAAGTGGATGACACTCGACTGTGTGGTCCCAGTCTCCCCATTTAAGCCCACAGCACACTCAACTCTGGGTAGGAGCCGGCCACGGGACGAA
>NC_134901.1:2722500-2735000 GCF_041734735.1 Babylonia areolata
AGACAGAGCAACAGACAGACAGACAGACAGAGATCGACAGGCAGACAGAGAGAGAGAGAAAGCGACAGACAGACAAAAGACAGACAGACAGAGACAGAGCGACAGACAGACAGACTAAAGACATACAGAGACAGAGCGACAGACAGACAGACTAAAGACATACAGAGACAGAGCGACAGACAGACAGACTAAAGACAGACAGAGACAGAGCGACAGACAGACAAAAGAAAAGAGAGAAAGCGACAGACAGAGACAGAGCGACAGACAGACAGACAGACAGACAGACAGAGAGAAAGCGACAGACAGAGACAGAGCGACAGACAAACAGACAGACAGACAGAGCAACAGACAGACAGACAGACAGAGATCGACAGGCAGACAGAGAGAGAGAAAGCGACAGACAGACAAAAGACATACAGACAGAGACAGAGCGACAGACAGACAAAAGACATACAGACAGAGACAGAGCGACAGACAGACAGACTAAAGACAGACAGACAGAGACAGAGCTACAGACACAGAGAGAGCGACAGACAGAGAGAGAGACAGGCAGACAGACAGACAGGCAGACAGACAGGCAGACAGACAGAGTGAGACAGAGACAGAGACAGAGAATGAGACAGACAGACAGACAGAGACAGAGCGACAGACAGACAGAGAGAGAGACAGGCAGACAGACTGGCAGACAGAAAGACAGAGTGAGACAGAGACAGAGACAGAGACAGAGAATGATTCAGACAGACAGACAGAGACAGAGCGACAGACAGACAGACAGACAGACAGGCAGACAGACAGGCAGACAGACAGAGTGAGACAGAGACAGAGACAGAGAATGAGACAGACAGACAGACAGAGACAGAGCGACAGACAGACAGAGACAGAGCGACAGACAGACACACACACACAGACAGAGCGACAGACAGACAGACAGAGACAGAGCGACAGACAGACAGACAGACAGAGCGACAGACAGACACACAGAGACAGAGCGACAGACAGACAGAGACAGAGCGACAGACAGACAGACAGACAGAGACAGAGCGACAGACAGACAGACAGAGACAGAGCGACAGACAGACAGAGACAGAGCGACAGACAGACAGAGACAGAGCGACAGACAGACAGACAGAGACAGAGCGACAGACAAAAGATAGACAGACAGGGACAGAGCGACGGACAGAGAGAGAGCGACAGACAGACAGACAGACAGACAGGCAGACAGACAGGCAGACAGACAGAGTGAGACAGAGACAGAGAATGAGACAAAGACAGACACACAGAGACAGAGCGACAGACAGACAGAAAGACAGACAGACAAAAGACAGACAGACAGAGACAGAGCGACAGACAGAGCGACAGACAGACAGAAAGAGACAGACAGACAAAAGACAGACAGACAGACAGACAGAGACAGAGCGACAGACAGACAGACAGAGACAGAGCGACAGACAGACAGACAGAGACAGAGCGACAGACAGACAGACAAAAGACAGACAGACAGAGACAGAGCGACAGACAGATAGACAGACTAAAGACAGACAGAGACGCGAGGAGAAAGCAATCACTTTAACATCAGAGGAGCGGAAAGCGACAACAATTAAGCACCAAGAAATGCAGAGCATTAATTCAAACAGCACACCATTAAACACTCGCCCTGACAACGCCACATCGATCACACCACTTCTCCTCCACCACCCACAATCTGTCTGTCTATCTGTCTGTCTGTCTGTCTCCCATCCCTCCCTCTCTCTTTCTCTCTCCTTCCCTCCCCCCCTCTCTTCTCCCTCTCTCCCTCTCTCTCCTTCCCTTCCGCTCTTTTTCTCCCTCTCTGTCTCTCCCACCCTCTCTCCTCCCCCTCTCTTTCTCCCTCCCTCTCTCTGTCTCTCCCTCCCTCTCTCTGTCTCTCCCTCCCTCTCTGTCTTTCCCTCCCTCTCTCTGTCTCTCCCTCCCTCTCTACGTCTCTCCCTCCCTCTCTATGTCTTTCCCTCCCTCTCTCTGTCTCTCCCTCCCTCTCTATGTCTCTCCCTCCCTCTCTGTCTCTCCCTCCCTCTCTCTGTCTCTCCCTCCCTCTCTCTGTCTCTCCCTCCCTCCCTCCCTGTGTGTGTGTGTGTGTGTGTTTACTTACGATGCACTTACTTACTGACTTAATTCTGGCGAGGGGGAAACAGTCCTCTTGTGAACCCCTTTCTCTCTCTCTCTCTCTCTCTGTTTTGCATACCGCTCCACTCCCCCCCCCTCTTGTTGCTCCCCCTCCATTCCATTCACAGAGAGAGGGGCAGAGGGAGAGAGTCGGAGAGAGAGGGAAGGATGGAGGGAGAGAAAAAGGAGGGATGAGGGAGGGAACGAATGAACGAACGAATGAACGAATGAAGGAAAATGTTTTTTTAATGAACTTTGGCCATAGACCACAATTCAAAACCAGGGGGTGGGCACGGGAATGGGTACTGTTGTATTGCATTGTATGTCTCTTTTTGTCACAACAGATTTCTCTGTGTGAAATTCAGACTGCTCTCCCCAGGGAGATTTCTTTTTCCTATCGAAGTGAATTTTTCTACAGAATTTTACCAAGAACAACCCTTTCGTTGCCGTGGGTTCTTTTACGTGCGTTAAGTGCATGCTGCACACGGAACCTCGGTTTATCGTCTCATCCGAATGACTAACTAGCGTCCAGACCACCACTCAAGGTCTAGTGGAGGGAGAGAAAATATCGGCGGCTGAGCCGTGATTGGAACCAGCGCGCTCAGATTCTCTCGCTTCCTAAGCCGACGCGTTCCCTCTAGGCCACCAGTCCACCTGAAGGGACTATGATGCTTGAATAGCATCCCACAATATCATACTTTCATGGAACTGACATTTTACTTAATTATGTCAGAGTAGATGGTTTAACCTTTTGGTCGCATGGAAAATAAATTTTGATACTTGACAATTTTCTCTGCTCGTTGTTTGACCGAAAAAGTGTACTGGGAGACATGTTTAAACAGTCTTGAAGAAATTTTGTCCGTAAATCAATGTACACAGAACAAACAAACAATAAATGGCATTCATCTTCCCAGTTCACCTTGGTAAAGAGCACATTGTTTTAAAACATGATTTTTAGTGTACCTATTAATATCATTGTTCAAAGGAAGTACATTAAATCTGGCCTGAGACAACGCCACCCTGAAACAATATTCGTTTTGTTATATATTTTTTATGTGTTTGTTATACAGCTATTCACCAATCAATCAATCAATCTATCTGTCTGCCTATCTATTTTGTCAGCCTATCTGTCTGTCTATCTATCTGTCTGTCTATCTATCAAAATCTACATTTTTTTTCTTAACATGCAGTTAGTTTTGTTGTCCACCATCACTAGTCATTGAACAGAATACTGTCCTTCCATGCTTTACTTTATCGGTCTCTGTGTGTGTGTGTGTGTGTGTGTGTGTGCGCGCGCGCGTGTGTGTGTGTTTGTGTGTGTGCATGTGTGAAAATGTGTGTGTGTGTGTGTGTGTGTGTGTGTGTGTGTGTGAGTGTGTGTGTGTGTGTGTCTGTGTCTTTCTGTGTGTGTGCGTGTGTGTAAGCGTGTTTGTGTGTGTCTCTGTGTGTGTCTGTGAGCTTGTGCGTATACATGTGTGTGCTTATGTATGTGTGCGTGTGCGTGCGTGTGCGTGTGTGTGTGCGTGCGTGTGCGTGCGTGCGTGCGTGTGTGTGTGTGTGTGTGTGTGACTCGAGTTCGGTTAAAATGAAATAAAAAGGCAGCAGACCAAAATGCACATAATACTGTTTTATTGGCTTTTTCCGAAAACAACAACAGCATCATCGTCATCATTGTCGTTCCAGCAACAGCAATACCAGTACCAGCACCAACAGAATCGGAAGTACTAATGTCAGTCTTTGTCTGACGAGTGAGAACTGAATGTGTGTGTGTGTGTGTGTGTGTGTGTGCAACTGTTCACTTTGTAAAATCTTCTGAACTACAGTTTCTCAAAACGTATATTTTCCCGAAAACTATCCATTTTTCAGATACTATGACATGCGGTTCATAGTACGCTGTGGTGTTTTACAGCGAATTGAACAGACTTCTCCATTCTCAACATGTCACGAACCTTGTCCTCAGAATCTGCTCCAAAAGGGAAGGCAAGCAGTCATTTGTTATGTTTTTCTTACTGTTCCAGCTTTGATTAAACAGTCTAAACATTTCATTATTTGTTAAAGACAATAACATGTTGCTGTCTTATAACGAAACATTATCGAACAGTTTTCTCCCCAAAAATTGTTTGTGTCATAAATAACTTGCGAAATGATCCTATCATAACCAAAGCAACTCTCTCCTAATCATCCGCAATTCAGTTTGAGCCAGACTTCTGTCATGATACCTCCATTTCTGACAAATAACTAATAATAACGCTAGTAGTGCAAGGAAAACTTTCTTCCATAAATACACAACCCTGAAAAGAGACATGGTTAACAACGCTAGTATGCCAACGAATGGTGAACGAAGCTTTCACAAACGCTTAGGCCTGAAAGAACACATAAAAATGCTAACATGCCAACGAAAGGTAAACTGAATCTTCTATAAATACTTCTGTCTGAAATGATACACGGTTACAACGCTAGTATGGTAACGAAAGGGGGAAATACTTCTGCCTGAAAAGGGCAAATAATTGATAAAGCTAGTAAGCCAACAAAAGGGAAACTGATCTTCCATAAATAACATGCGCCTCAAAGGGACACACACACACACACAACACACACACAGAGACACACACACCTCTCCAGACTCCGTTCAACCAAGCGTCTCGGTCCCTTTGAATTGAATCAACCCACGACGTTCTGGGCGAAGGCGGAGGAGCAGACCTCGGAGTACTGGTTCCAGACCAGGCCGCTGGGGCAGGAGTTGACGAAGGCCTGGCCCGTGTTGTCGCACTGGATGAACTTGGTGGGGTCGGGGTGGGCGAAGTAGTAGTGGTTCCCGGCCAGCTGCTGGGCAGTGCAGGGGTTGGTGAAGGGCTGGGAGGTGGGGAAGGCTGTGGGCTGCACCACTACCCCAGCCCCGGCTCCAGCCCCGGCGGCGTACACACAGGCAATGCGACTCCCGTCCCACACCAGGCCCTGGGGGCACTGCAGCACCTGCACCTGCCCCACCCCGGTGCACTCGTAGAACTTGGCGCTGTCCCCGGGGTAGGGGAAGTACACCTGGCCTTGCTGCAGGGCCTGGGCCGTGCAGGGCGAGGTGGACACCACCACAGAGGGGGTCTGGGTGACAGGGAGCGGGGCCTGGCACGACGTGGTGGCCTGGTTGTACACGAGGCCTGTGGGGCACTGCACGACGTAGGCCCTGCCCAGCACGTCGCACTGCACGAACTTGGAGGCGTCGCCAGGCACCGTGTAGTACACCCGGCCCTGGCCCGACTTGCAGGGGTTGGCGGCCAGCTGGAAGGTGCCGGGGCAGCCGTTGTTGGGGTTCAGCACCAGCTGTCTCTTCTCCCCGCGGTCCTCTGACGGGGCCGCCAGAGACAGACCCAGGACTGCAGCAGCGGTGATCAGCGATGTGACCAGCATCATGGTTTGGTGTGTGTTGAAGGAGGGGAGGACAGTGGTTTAAACGTGAGTCTTCCTGCTTTCAACCGGACCTCTCCAGTAACGCTGTGAGCAGAGCAATGCAGTGCAGGGTGATGTGTCCTGGTCAGGGCTGCTACCCCTGGGGGGCTTTAAATATACTCCTCAACATAGCGCGGCGCTGATTGGTGGGTGGGGGTTGGGGGGTTGGGATGGGGGGGAGATAAGGGGATGGGGGCGGTTGTTGGAAGTCTCTGATCTCTCTTATCGTTTGGATAAAGTGGGTCAACAATACGCCCACGCTATCACGCCGATGATGACTAGCGCGTTAGTGAGGGAGTGTCTCATCTCCGCGATCAGTTTGCTTAGTGGGTACAGACAGTGTCCGTTTTTTTCTGTGTTTTTTTCTGATTCTCAAGGACACGTCACTGCGTTCGGACAAACCCATACACGATACGCCACATCTCAGTGATAGTCGGATGCCTGAGCAGCAGCGTGATCCAATGCGACAGTCAGGCCTGAAGGGTATGCACCTCTCTCTCTCTCTCTCTCTATATATATATATATATAAATCGTGGAGTGATGGCCTAGAGGTAACGCGTCCGCCTAGGAAGCGAGAGAATCTGAGCGCGCTGGTTCCAATCACGGCTGAGCCGCTGATATTTTCTCCCCCTCCACTAGACCTTGAGTGCTGGTCTGGACGCTAGTCATTCGGATGAGACGATAAACCGAGGTCCCATGTGCAGCATGCACTTAGCGCACGTAAAAGAACCCACGGCAACAAAAGGGTTGTTCCTGGCAAAATTCTGTAGAAAAATCCACTTCGATACGAAAAACAAATAAAGCTGCACGCAGGGAAAAAAAAAAAAAAAAAAAGGGTGGCGCTGTAGTGTAGCAACGCGCTCTCCCTGGGGAGAGCAGCCCGAATTTCACACAGAGGAATCTGTTGTGGTAAAAGGAAATACAAATATATATATATATATATATATATATATAATATATATATATATCTATATATATATATATATATATATATGTGTGTGTGTGTGTGTGTGTGTGTGTGTGTGTGTGTATGTATGCATGCATGTATCTATGTATGTATGTATGTATGTATGTTTGTATGTATGTATGTGTACCCATGAGAGTGGATATATCCATTTGTGTACATATGGAACTAGATTTTATCTTAAGAATTTTACTAAAGGACAACACGCTCATTTATCGTTCGTTTGTTTATCTATAGTCTGTTCATCTAAGATGATGATATTAGACTGAAAATAAATGATATTATCAATATCATTATTATTATTATTATTTGGGTTATTATCATTTCTATCATCATGATGATAATTGATATCATTGATTAGAAATCATCATTTCTGTATATTCAAATGAAAAGGTGGAGGGGGGGGGGGGCGAGGGTCCATACGTCAATCTAGATCTTACCAGTGCAGGAACGAGATGGTTGAGTGTTTTTGAATCTTGACCCCGATTTTAAGAAAATTTAAGCTTTTCATTGCGTTTGATATAGCGTTTTCCAGATGTTTCTTCCAATTTAGCTTTGGAGTAAAATAAACACCAAGGAATTTGACCCCAGATTTGTAGAAGAGTTCTTTTCCATCAAGATTAAAAGTTGGTAATTTTTTTTGGGCAGCACCATTATTAAAAAGTATCATGTGTGTCTTTTCAGTTGAAAACTGTAATCCATTATCTTTCATATGAATGTTTAATTTGTCAAGTTCTGATTGATATAAATTGTTAATGTGATTGATATAACGCAAGCCTGTTTTCTTTCGCAAAGTTACATCCAACCAAACTGCGATATCATCAGCGTATTAGGCGAGATTTATAGATTTAGACAAATATTTTGGCAAATCATTACATTATGTTGAACAAAAGTGAGGAAATTATAGATCCTTGCGGAATACCCATATTAATTGATATTAAAGACGACAATGATTGCCCAACTTTAGTGATAATGCTTCTCTGTCAAAAGAAATTTTATATACCTGTATACATTGCTTGTTAACCTAATGTTCTGTAGCTTAAACAGTAATCTGGCATGCCAAACGCGGTCATAAGCTTTTTGTACATCAAAGAACGTGGCCAAAACACTCTTTCTCTTTGAAAACTGTTGTTTTATGTTTGTTGTTGTTTTACTGGGTAATCGAAAGTAGATCTGCCCTTTCTGAATCCAGCCTGTGCAATCGGAATAATTCTATTTTTATCACAGTGATAAGTTAGCCTCATCAATATAATTTTCTCCATGATTTTTACGACGTGCAATGTTAAGGATAGGTCTATAACTCGATGGACCTGATCGTGGTTTAGCTGATTTAAGTATGGGAGTAATGGTAGCTTTTTTCCATATACAAGGTGTTTTACCTGCTTCCCAACATTTCACAAAAAGCGTACGAAGGAGCTTGCACCATTCTTTAGGAGGATGACTGATCATGGTGTACGAAATACCAGTATAGCCTACAGCCACTTTTCTTTTTCGAAATGACGCAGTTGCATCTTCAAGTTCTTTAAAAGTGAGTGGATCATTTATGAATATGTCATTATTAGGAGCTGGTTCCTTATATTGTTCATTTGATTCACTATTAATTAATTCTGACAGCAAGCTGTTCGGGTGTTAATCCATCATTATTGCATGTTTTGGCAAACATATCTGAAAAAGTTTCTGCTTTTTCTAAAGAGGTAGGGAAACATTTCCCCTGAACTTTTATAGGATATTCTTGAAAAGATAACCCATTTTTTATGTCCTTAATTTATGGGACAACACTTATGTTACCAACAGTTCGTTTTCAGTGTGCCAAGTGCGTGCTGCACTGCACACGGGGCCTCGGTTTATCATCTCATCCTCATGGCCAGACGCTCAGTTGACCCCCCATTCAAACTTTGGAGAAAGAGCAAGATCAGGATTTGAACCCAGCCGCCTCACGGATACTGTACTGATAGACAAGCATCTTAGCCATTCTGCCACGACCATTCATCACGTTTGATGGTCTCACGACAAATAAATGGAGTCTTGAGTCTTGAATCTGATGACTGGCGAGTTGGGGGTAAATGCCCACTTCAGCACTTCTGGTGCATTCTACAATGCTGCATCTCTTCTTTTTCTTTTTTTCGGTTTCTCAATATGTATGTTTTAGGTATGTCTTAACCAAACAGTTTGTTGTTTTTATTTATCAGTATGTATGTCTTAGGTATGTCTTAGCCAAACAGCTGGTTGTTTTTATTTCTCAGTATGTATGTCTTTGGTATGTCTTAATCAAACAGTTGGTTGATAACTAAGTATGTTTTAGGCATGTCTTAATCAAACAGTTGGTTGTTAACTATGTATGTCTTAGGTAAGTCCTAACCAAACAGTTGGTTGTTAACTAAGTATGTCTTATATATGTCTTAACCAAACAGTTGGTTGTTAACTATGTATGTCTTGGGTATGTCTTAACCAAACAGTTGGTTGTTAACTAAGTATGTCTTAACCAAACAGTTGATTGTTAACTAAGTATATGGTATGTCTTAACCAAACAGCTGGTTGTTAACTAAGTATGTTTTAGGTATGTCTTAACCAAACAGTTGGTTGTTAACTAAGTATGTTTTAGGTATGTCTTAAGCAAACAGTTTGTTGTTAACTATATATGCCTTAGGTATGTCTTAAGCAAACAATTGGTTATTAACTAAGCATGTCTTAGGTATGTCTTAACGAAAAAGTTTGTTGTTAACTATGTATGTCTTAGGTATGTCTTAACCAAACAGTTGGTTGTTAACTATATATGTCCCGGGTATGTTTTAACCAAGCAGTTGGTTGTTAACTATGTCTTAGGTATGTTTTAACCAAGCAGTTGGTTGTTAACTATGTCTTAGGTATGTCTTAACCGAACAGCCGGTTGTTAACTAATATAAGCGCAATACCAAACGCTCTTTATATTTTGTATCAACTGCAGGAAATGTGGAACATTTTCATGTGCTCTCCCGCAGGGCTTCCTGAAAATGAAACATGTCTTGTCTTGTCTTGTCTTGTCTTGGTAAGTAAATTCCTGATCTTCCTGACCGTTCAGCTGAACGTAGACCATGTATACAATACACTCCCCCGCCTTCCGTCCATCAGCAAAACTGCTGATGACTGCGCACATGTAGTAGGAAGATCGGTTCGTTATCTTGGTGGGTCTGTTGAGAGAGAGAGAGAGAGAGAGAGAGAGAGCTGAGTGGGAGACCAGGTGATGGTGAGAGGCGGGGTGCACGCGTATACACACACACACACACACACACACACACACACACACACACACGTACACACACACACACACACACACACACATAAATGATATTATCAATATCATTATTATTATTATTATTTGGGTTATTATCATTTCTATCATCATGATGATAATTGATATCATTGATTAGAAATCATCATTTCTGTATATTCAAATGAAAAGGGGGTGGGGGGGGGGGGGGGGGGGGGGGGGAGGCGAGGGTCCATACGTCAATCTAGATCTTACCAGTGCAGGAACGAGATGGTTGAGTGTTTTTGAATCTTGACCCCGATTTTAAGAAAATTTAAGCTTTTCATTGCGTTTGATATAACGTTTTCCAGATGTTTCTTCCAATTTTAGCTTTGGAGTAAAATAAACACCAAGGAATTTGACCCCAGATTTGTAGAAGAGTTCTTTTCCATCAAGATTAAAAGTTGGTAATTTTTTTTGGGCAGCACCATTATTAAAAAGTATCATGTGTGTCTTTTCAGTTGAAAACTGTAATCCATTATCTTTCATATGAATGTTTAATTTGTCAAGTTCTGATTGATATAAATTGTTAATGTGATTGATATAACGCAAGCCTGTTTTTCTTTCGCAAAGTTACATCCAACCAAACTGCGATATCATCAGCGTATTAGGCGAGATTTATAGATTTAGACAAATATTTTGGCAAATCATTACATTATGTTGAACAAAAGTGAGGAAATTATAGATCCTTGCGGAATACCCATATTAATTGATATTAAAGACGACAATGATTGCCCAACTTTAGTGATAATGCTTCTCTGTCAAAAGAGATTTTATATACCTGAAAAAAAAGAAACCTAACCTAATGTTCTGTAGCTTAAACAGTAATCTGGCATGCCAAACGCGGTCATAAGCTTTTTGTACATCAAAGAACGTGGCCAAAACACTCTTTCTCTTTGAAAACTGTTGTTTTATGTTTGTTGTTGTTTTACTGGGTAATCGAAAGTAGATCTGCCCTTTCTGAATCCAGCCTGTACAAACGGAATAATTCTATTTTTATCACAGTGATAAGTTAACCTTATCAATATATAATTCTCCATGATTTTTACGACGTGCAATGTTAAGGATAGGTCTATAACTCGATGGACCTGATCGTGGTTTAGCTGATTTAAGTATGGGAGTAATGGTAGCTTTTTTCCATATACAAGGTGTTTTACCTGCTTCCCAACATTTCACAAAAAGCGTACGAAGGAGCTTGCACCATTCTTTAGGAGGATGACTGATCATGGTGTACGAAATACCACTATAGCCTACAGCCACTTTTCTTTTTTCCAAATGACGCAGTTGCATCTTCAACTTCTTTAAAAGTGAGTGGATCATTTATGAATATGTCATTATTAGGAGCTGGTTCCTTATATTCTTCATTTGATTCACTATTAATTCTGATAGCAAGCTGTTCGGGTGTTAATCCATCATTATTGCATGTTTTGGCAAACATATCTGCAAAAGTTTCTGCTTTTTCTAAAGAGGTAGGGGAACATTTCCCATTACTTTTTATAGGATATTCTTGAAAAGATTACCCATTTTTTATGTCCTTAATTTAGGGGACAACACTTATGTTACCAACAGTTCGTTTTCAGTGCGCCAAGTGCGTGCTGCACTGCACACGGGGCCTCGGTTTATCATCTCATCCGCATGGCCAGACGCTCAGTTGACCCCCCATTCAAAAGGGCATGATTAGGATCTGAACCCAGCCGCCTCACGGATACTGTATTGTTAGACAAGCGTCTTAGCCATTCTGCCACGACCATTCATCACGTTTGATGTCTCACGACAAATAAATGGAGTCTTGAGTCTTGAATCTGATGACTGGGCGTGTTGGGGGTAAATGCCCACTTCAGCACTTCTGGTGCATTCTACAATGCTGCATCTCTTCTTTTTCTTTTTTTCGGTTTCTCAATATGTATGTTTTAGGTATGTCTTAACCAAACAGCTGGTCGTTTTTATTTCTTAGTATGTATGTCTTAGATATGTCTTAGCAATATCTTAACCAAACAGTTTGTTGTTTTTATTTATCAGTATGTATGTCTTAGGTATGTCTTAGCCAAACAGCTGGTTGTTTTTATTTCTCAGTATGTATGTCTTTGGTATGTCTTAATCAAACAGTTGGTTGATAACTAAGTATGTTTTAGGTATGTCTTAACCAAACAGCTGGTTGTTAACTATGTATGTCTTAATCAAACAGTTGGTTGTTAACTATGTATGTTTTAGGTATGTCCTAACCAAACAGTTGGTTGTTAACTATATATGTCTTAGGTATGTCTTAACCAAACAGTTGGTTGTTAACTATATATGTCTCGGGTATGTTTTAACCAAGCAGTTGGTTGTTAACTATGTCTTAGGTATGTTTTAACCAAGCAGTTGGTTGTTAACTATGTATGTCTTAGGTATGTCTTAACCGAATAGCCGGTTGTTAACTAATATAAGCGCAATACCAAACGTTCTTTATATTTTGTATCAACTGCAGGAAATGTGGAACATTTTCATGTGCTCTCCCGCAGGGCTTTCTGAAAATGAACACGTCTTGTCTTGTCTTGTCTTGTCTTGTCTAGTCTTGTCTTGGTAAGTAAGTTCTTGATCTTCCTGACCGTTCAGCTGAACGTAGACCATGTATACAATACACTCCCCCGCCTTCCGTCCATCAGCAAAACTGCTGATGACTGCGCA
>NC_134901.1:2750000-2752500 GCF_041734735.1 Babylonia areolata
CCCTTTGCTAACTGAAGCCAGCGGAAGTGTTCAGCCATTTTGCTACTCGTGTCAGTATGGCGCGAAGCGGTAACTTCATATATGTAGCCGATCGCTCAGCTGGCTTCGCGGCAAGCTTTCACTTGCTCCCGGCGTTAGTTAAGCTGACATTCCTGTGTGTACCTCCACAACACGTTTGCGCTACGTGTCACTGCACTGTTTTCCTGTAATAACTTTGGTTAACAAACCCTTACCAGATTTCAATCAAGACACAACATTTGACATGTCGTGGGGGCAAGCATAACACGGTTACATCGAAGACACACGGTTACAGTTCAGAAACTATCGCAAGGTAGCGGACGACTTCTCAACGAACTGACGGCCGGATGCGAATAACAATATGGCGTCCAGTTGGCTTCAGCTTTCCTGGCCAATGAGCTATCCATCTATTCTTAAGATCAGTGGCTTTCATCCTTGATAGTATGGGCCCGGCGTGTTCGTCTGGCGCTATAAGGAAGGAAGGTTGTTGTTATATATAACAAAGATTCGTTTTTTGTGTGTGGCGGTCGTTATAGCAGGGCCGGGGTTTCACAAAGTCACTGTGTATAAGGTTGTTCAAATGTCTGAATCCTTTGTGGCCGATGGCGCCTGCTCCCGTTTTGAAGTTTATTCTTGGACACGTTGCTCTTTGTGAAATGACACGACATTTGCCATATTATATATAAAAGTGTGTGTGTGTGTGTGTGTGTGTGTGTGTGTGTGTGTGTGTGTGTGTGTGTGTGTGTGTGTGTGTGTGTGTGTGTATGTGTGTGTGTGTGTGTGTGACAGCCGGAGACAGAGACAGAGACAAACAGACAGACAGACAGAGAGACAAACAGAGACAGAGACAGAGAGACAGACACAGAGTGAGAGAGAGAGAGTGAGAGACAGAGACAGAGAGAGAGAGACAAAGAGACAAAGAGACAGAGAGACAAAGAGAGAGGCAGGAGAGGGTTCGGATGCGGACGAGTCATTCATTTTGGCCATTTCATTCCTACCACTTGCAGTTGAGTGGTGGCCTAGTGGCCAATAGGAAGCGAGAGAATATGATGGTACGGGATCGAATCTTCCCCTCCACAAGTGCGTAAGTGGAGGTCCGACGACAACAACAACAACAACAACACACACACACACACCCACACAGATGGAGGGAGAGAGAGAGAGAGAGAGAGAGAGAGAGAGAGAGAGAGAGAGAGTGAGAGTGAGAGAGAGAGCAAGAAAACAGTGTTGCCCCTGGGAAAGTTCTTTAGCCAAATAAACTTCTATTGTAATGCAAATAAACGTGGAGGCAAAAGAAAAAAAAAGAAAAAAAAAGGGTCAGCTACATGTAGCGACTCTCTCTTTCCGCCGAGAGCATGCAGGCCGAATTTCACACAACCAAACCTGTTATGACAAATAAAAACAACAAAACAATACAACACAAAACAAAATAAACCAATACAATACGTTTAACCTTTCTCTGAATTCAATGAGCATTTGGTTCATTTCCTCAGATATCTTGATTTATCCGTGGCTTTCTCCCGAAAACTATGCTGGAACAACAACAACAACAACAACAACAACATCAACAACAAAACATTCAATGTTCGGCGCACAGTTCATTTTACCTTTTCCATCCAAATCAAATGAAATTCCATAGGCTTTACATGGCAGGAGTGGGAATGGTGAGAGAGAGAGAGAGAGAGAGAGAGAGAGAGAGAGAGACAGACAGACAGACAGACAGACAGACAGACAGACAGAGTGAGAGAGAAACAGAGACAGACTGACAGACAGACAGACAGACACACACACACACACACACACACACACACACACACAGACGGAGACGGAGAGAGAGAGAGAGAGAGAGAGAGAGAGACAGACAGACAGACAGACAGACAGACAGACAGACAGAGATGGAGAGACTGGATAAAGAGACAAGCCGAGGCGGCGAGAAAGACGAGTATAATCATAATCTATACCCTGCCTGTCGCCTTGTTGCAAGGAGAAAACTGAAATCAGCTTCTTGTCCTTCTTCTTTCTGTCTTTCTTTCTTTCTTTCTTTTTTACACACGATTTCTACGGCTGCTTTGTCAGAAAGTGACAGAAAATTCGACGGAAATAACTTGCCACGGAAAACAACAAAAATAACATACAAATGAGATCGTGACTGACAAAAAACAAACAAAACAAACATTGAAAAACAAAAAACAACAACAAAACAACAACAACAAAAACAGCAGCAACAACAAAAAAAGCCCATTTTCCCTTCAAACTAAATCTTCTAGCTATCTACCCGTTTTTGTTGGGGGGAAAAATATATATATCAAGTTGCCTTTCTTTATATTCCTCCCCGCAGAATGGGACTGGTATATGATATCTGAATCATCTGGCGCACTTCTCTTGACCTCCTGTGGATAATGTCTGTCATGTCAACCCAGTTCTTGATTGAAGGGCATATCAGGGAGTCGGAGAAAGCAAAAACAACAACAAACAGCAACCA
>NC_134901.1:2765000-2792500 GCF_041734735.1 Babylonia areolata
GAACATGTTTTGCAACAAGAGAGAGAGAGAGAGAGAGAGAGAGAGAGAGAGAGAGAGAGAGAGAGAGAGGAAGAAAAAGAAGAAGAGGAAGAGGAAGATTTATGTCTTTTTGACGAACTGTTCGGAACATGATTTGACTAGCTTGGAAACAGATTTTATAATCTTTCTTTCATCACAATGGGTTCAGGAACATGTTTTACAACAAGAGAGAGAGAGAGAGGGAGGAGAGGCAGAAGAAGAAGAAGAAGAAGAAGAAGAAGAAGAAGAAGAAGAAGATTTTTGTCTTTTTGACGAACTATTCGGAACATGATTTGACCAGCTAGGAAACAGGTTTATAATCTCCCTTTCATCACAATAAGTTCAGGAACATGCTTTGTCAAAAAAGAAAAAAAAGAAAAAGAAAAAAAGGAGATAATTATTATTCAGGGTTTTTGGGAGCCACGCCAAAGTTCAGAACTCTATCATTTAGCTAAAAAACCCCAAAAAAACAAACAAACAAAAAACAACAGATTAAGGGGCGTCCTGGGGCCGTGTGAACTAATCAAGGTAACGCAGTTATCACCTCTACCCAGGATCAAGGTACAATCTAATTTCAACCATCACTGTTCATTGTAGCAGACACCCTTTCCCATATCTACCCCCCCCCACCCCCTAAACCCCCCTCCCCACCCAGCACGCTACCCCCTCCCCCCCAGTCCCTAACAGAGAAAAGGGGGAGAGGAAGAGTGGGAATATAACGGACAGGATATGACAGAGAGAGAGAGAGAGAGGGAGAGAGGGAGAGAGAGAATGAGAGAGAGGGTGGGTGGGGTGGAGGGGGGGTGGGTGGGCAGACTGATAGAGAAACAGAACAGAGTTTAACCGACCGACCAACACACACACACACACACACACACACACACACACACACACACACACACACCCACACACACACACACACACACACACACACAGAGGTTGGGCAGACAGACAGAGAGACAGACAGACAGACAGACAATGACAGATAGAGACAGATAGAGACACAGAGACCGACCGACCAACAGAGAGAGACAGAGACAGACATAGACACAGAGAGAGAGACATGACTTTTTTTTCCATCCTTCCCATTGTCTATCTGCCCATCAACAAGAATCAGACAATAAATAGATAGATGAATAAATAAATAAATAAATAAATAAATAAATACATTAAAAAAAACAAAAAAAAACAAACAAACAACAAAACCCCACCACATCCTCGTTTTCTCTGCGTGATGCCAACTCCCCCAGTGTCTCTAGGGGGGGACAAACCCGTTCAAGGCAGTCAGACGGAAATAGAAATAAATGGCCAGCATGAAAGATAGATAGATAGATAGATAGATAGAGAGAGAGAGACAGAGAGACAGAGACAGAGAGAGAGACGGAGACAGAGACAGAGAGAGAGACGGAGACAGAGACAGAGAGAGAGACGGAGACAGAGACAGAGAGAGAGAGACAGAGACAGAGACAGAGAGAGAGACAGAGAGAAGAGATGACGACGCAGGAGAACAGAAAGTTTAAAAGAGAAACAAAAATATCAGCGAAACTGAACGAGCACCAAGCAGCCCCCCACACTCCCCCCACGACCCCCCCACGCCCCTGCCCCCACCCTCAAAAAATAACAATGACAACAATCGCTGCAGAATTGCGCACACTCAAGAGGATTAGAGTTTGGGAAGAAAATATGAGAGGAAGAGGTTATGATGGTGTGTGTGTGTGTGGGTGTGGGTGTGGGTGTGGGTGTGTGTGAATAGAATGGAATAGAATAAAACAGAATATTTTTATTGTCATAAAACCTTAAAGTTTATAAGACACAATGAAGCATAAACATGAACATATCTCACACACACACACACACACACACACACACACACACACACACACACACACACACACACACACACACACACACACATTGTTTAACTGCCGTCGACAATACTATCCTTTGGCAAGGGGGACAATGTATGAACAAAAGAATAACGGCGGTTTACAGAGAAATTGACACATTGCTGAGAGTAAAAAGAAAATCAACGACAAGCAACAACAACAACAACAAAATCATAAAATACAACACAATTGTTCTTAAGATTGAAAAGGAAAGAGAGAGTGAGAGAGAGAGAGAGAGAGAGAGAGAGAGAGAGAGAGAGGGGGGAGGGGAAGGAAGAAAGGAAGGAATAATAATAAGAAGAAGAAGTAGAATGAGGAGGGGGACGAGGAGGAGGAGGAGGAGGAGGAGG
This sequence comes from Babylonia areolata, assembly GCF_041734735.1. Classification (NCBI taxonomy): domain Eukaryota; kingdom Metazoa; phylum Mollusca; class Gastropoda; order Neogastropoda; family Buccinidae; genus Babylonia; species Babylonia areolata. The sequence continues at coordinate 2,767,255 of NC_134901.1, forward strand.
AGGAGGAGGAGGAGATGAAGATGATGATGATGGTGATGATGATGATGATGATGATGATGATGATGATGAAGAAGAAGAAGAAGAAGAAGAAGAAGAAGAAGAAGAAGAAGAAGAAGAAGAAGAAGAAGAAGAAGAAGAAGAAGAAGAAGAAGAAGAAGAAGAAGAAGAAGAAGAAGAAGAAGGGACACTGGGAGAATAATGCGTTTCTGTTCTCTTTCTATGTTTCTGCCTTCTCTCTCTCTTTCTCTCTCTCTCTTTCTCTCTCTCTTTCTCTCTCTCTCTTTCTCTCTCTCCCTTTCTCTCTCTCTCTTTCTCTCTCTCCCTTCTCTCTCTCTCTTTCTCTCTCTCTTTCTCTCTCTCCCTTCTCTCTCTCTCTTTCTCTCTCTCCCTTCTCTCTCCCTCTCTCTCTCCCCCCTCTCTCTCTCCCTCTTTCTCCCTCTCTCTGTCTCTCTCTCTCCCCCTCTCTCTCTCACTCTCTCCCTCTCTCTTCCTCTCTGTCTCCCTCTCTCCCTCTCTCTGTGTCTCCTCTCTCTCTCCCTCTCTCTTCCCTCTCTCTCCCCCTCTCTGTCTCCCTCTCTCCCCCTCTCTCCCCCCTCTCTCTCCCTCTCTCTCTCCCTCTCTGTCTCTTCTCTCCCTCTTCCCCTCTTTGTCTCCCTCTCTGTCTCCCTCAATCCCTCTCTCTGTATCTCTGTCTCCCTCTGTCTCCCTCTCTCTCCCTCCCTCTCTCTCTCTCTCTTCATTTTCATGCAAGAAAAAGACGGCGTAAGAGCAAAGCAAAATGACACCAATGAAGAAAAAAGAAAAGAAAAGAAAAGAAAAAAGAAAAAAAGATACACCCATACAAGAAGCAGGCAAACTACCCCAAAACAATAATAATGGCAACAATCACTGCACAACTACACACCCAAGAGGATTAGAGTGGACAAGAAAGCATGAGAGAGGCAGGAGGCAAAAAAAAAAGGGGGTGGGTGTGGGTGATTGGGAGGGAGAAAGAGGGAGAGGGATGGGGGGGGGGATCAGAGTGACAGTGAGACATAGGGATGAGAGAGAAATGTGTGCGGAAGAGAAAAGGAAGGAAGGGAGGGAGGGAGAGAGAGAGAGAGAGGTGTGTGAGAAAGAGAGAGAGAGAGAGAGAGAGAGAGAGGTGAGAGAGATAGATAGAGAGAGAGAGGTGTGTGAGAGAGAGAGAGAGAGAGAGGTGTGAGAAAGAGAGAGAGAGAGAGAGAGAGAGGTGTGAGAGAGATAGATAGAGAGAGAGGTGTGTGAGAGAGATAGAGATAGAGATAGAGAGAGAGAGGTGTGTGAGAGACAGATAGATAGAGAGAGAGAGAGAGAGGTGTGTGAGAGAGATAGAGATAGAGAGAGAGAGAGAGGTGTGTGAGAGACAGAGAGAGAGAGAGAGAGAGAGAGAGAGAGAGAGAGACAGATAGATAGAGAGAGAGAGAGAGAGAGAGAGAGAGAGAGAGAGGAAGAAGGAGACAAACAGACAGAAGGGGGAAGGAGCAAGAAAGACACACACGCACGCACACACACACACACACACACACACACACACACACACACACACACTTGACATATACATATACATATATATGTGTGTGTGTGTGTGTTTGTGTGTGTGTGTGTGTTTGTGTGTGTGTATGAGTGCGTGTGTGTGTCAGATATATATATATATATATATATATATATGTGTGTGTGTGTGTGTGTGTGTGTGTGTGTGTGTGTGTGTGTGTGTGTGTGTGTGTGTGTCTATCTACATCTATGTATATATGTGGAGTGATGGCCTAGAGGTAACGCGTCCGCCTAGGAAGCGAGAGAATCTGAGCGCGCTGGTTCGAATCACGGCTCAGCCACCGATATTTTCTCCCCATCCACTAGACTTTGAATGGTGGTCTGGACGCTAGTCATTCGAATGAGACGATAAACCGAGGTCCCGTGTGCCGCATGCACTTAGCGCACTTAAAAGTACCCACGGCAACAAAAGGGTTGTTCCTGGTAAAATTCTGTAGAAAAATCCACTTCGATAGGAAAAACAAATAAAACTGCGCGCAGGAAAAAATACAAAAAAAAGGGGTGGGGTGGAGGGTGGCGATGTAGTGTAGCGAGAGCAGCCCAAACTTCACACAGAGAAATCTGTTGTGAGAAAAAGAGAAATACAAATACAACACACACACACACACACACACACACACACACACACACACACACACACACACAAACACACACACACCCATACATATGTATATCTATATCGAGCGAGAGAGAGAGAGAGAGGGAGAGAGAGATAGGCAGGTACGATCGTTATTATCTTCCTCTTCCCCATGTTCCCCTAAATCCTTTTTCTTCCTTCTTCACGGTGATTTGTAGCAATAATCAACAGTCGATCCATTTCCTGTTCCTCTACCTCGTCTGTCCTCCCATCTTCATCTGAAACACACGTGGAACAGACGTGAACAGAAAACAACGATTTCTTTCCTCCTGTGTTTGTGAAGCATTGACCCAGACCTCCGAAGGGGAGGGAGTGGGGGTTGGGGGGTGAAGGAGGGAAGATGGGGACAGGTGGGGGGTGGGGGGGTGGGGGTAGAAAGGGGAAGGCGTGGTCAGTTTAGGTTAAACCTTACTTCCTAAAAAAACAAGCCATAAGCAATCTTACACACGGAAATAACAGGACAGTGGGTCTATGCATCAAATAGCCGAGTGGTTAAAGCGTTGGACTTTCAATACGAGAGTCCTGGGTTCGAATCTCAGGTGGTGGGTAAAGGGTGTAGATTTTTTTCCCGATCTCCAAGGTCAACATATGTGCAGACCTGCTAGTGCCTGAACCCGCTTCGTGTGTATACGCACGCAGAAAATCAAATACGCACGTTGAAGATCCTGTAATCCATGTCAGCATTCAGTTGGCTATGGAAACAAGATCATACCAGCATGCACACCCCCGAAAACAGAGTCTGGCTGCCCACATAGCTGGGTATGTAAATAAAACGATCATACACTGAAATGTTACATGTCTGGATGAGTGTGTATGTGTGCGTGACTGAACGCTTATTGAATGACACAGGAAACGAATGATGAGCGCCCAATGGCAGCCGTCAGTTGGCTCTTACCCAGGCAGGCAGCAAATGACCCCGTGTTTGTAAAGCGCTTAGAGCTTGGTCTCCGACCGAGGAGGGTTGGAGACTGCCTACTCATCCGTCGGTCCGACGGGAGACTCCATCATCATCATCATCATCATCATCATCATCATGAAATAAGTCAATCAGAAAAAGGCTTCAATGTAATATAGCGAAAGCAAGCACGCAAAGAAGAAGAGAATGAGGAGTAGGAAGAAGAAGAAGAAGAAGAAGAAGCAGGACAAGAACAAGGCAACCAAATGCGACTTCAACCAGGTTGCTGCCAGCCAGTTGCCGTCAGCCTGACACAGCAACACACTCCAATCAGACACAAACACTTGCTGTCAACTACGACGCCTTCCAGACGAAAGAAACGAATAATAATTTAAAAAAAATCATTATTACTGGGATTCACGTTGCCTGTATCATTGAAGAGTCCCGTCCCTTGGACCAGCCACACCGTCTCATCTGTCTACACGAAACAAGACAACTACCAAAAAAAAAAAAAAAAAAAAAAAAAAAAAAGTTGGGTGGAGACGGCTGGTGGCTAGTGTGTGAGCACTTACCACCGGCATCCATGTCGGGAAAGAGCTAAAATGACAAACCCACAATTTCTAGCCATTAGTGTGAAAGTAGCCTTTATCACATGTTTAATTAAAAGGGGTGAAGCTTTGTGCTGCGAGACAGATCGACAGCCACTGAGGCAGGTCTCTTCACGCGCTCTCGGATTTTCTTAAGAAAACACACACAGAACACAACAAATCCACCACGCCCCCCGTCCACCACCCCGCACCCCTCCCCCCCCCCCCCCTCCAAAGTGGATGGTTATTCTCATACCATTGCGCACAACCTCACACGTGCAAAAGGGCACGCGCGCGCGTGCGTGTGCAAAATAATGAGCGAGACTTTTTTTTGCTCGATTGGAAAAGCCTGACAAGGGAGAGCACTGATGCCGCACTGTGCTGGGCTGTGTCACCATGACGTCCAAGTCCAGGGATTGGGGGAGACACAATCTGCCGTTGAACTCTTTGAACTCGGCCTCTCTCTGTGTCTGTTTCTGTCTCCGTATCTCTCTCTGTGGCAACAGGTTATGTGTGTGGGTGGTGGTGGTGGTGGGGGAGGGGTGGGGGTGGGGGGCACAATGCGTGAATACATCTGTGTGCGTGTGTGTGCGCATGTGTGTGGTGTGTGTGTGTGTGTGGGAGGGGGGGAAAGACAATGCATGAATACATGTGTGTGTGTGCGTGCGTGCGTGCGTGTGTGTGTGTGTGTGTGTGTGTGTGTGTGTGTGTGTGTGTGTGTGTGTGCGTGTGTGTGTGTGTGTGTGTGTCTGCGAGACAGAGAGTTCCCACACATGCGTTTACTCGTCCACAAATTGGGTTTTCATCAGGAGACAAATCCATTGATGCGGCCATCTATTGTACGCTCTGTCCGAAACAAAAGGGCAGGAATCTAGCTGCTGAATACATTTCCTTCCGTCACCCCCCTCCCCCCATCATCCTTTTTGATGGCGTGCATCATTCACCGCTGTAAGCCCTACTCCACGCACGCACGTCCACCTAATCTCTGTGCCAGCAAATAAACAGTTCAGCCCCGCATTTTTTTGCCATTGGCAGCTACATAATTCGCCGTTTCCAGGTTCAGCAGTGCATTATAAGAACAAGCCAGAGAAGGAATAGCGTGGGGCCGGATAGTGGGGTCCTTACATCATAATAACACACACACACACACACACACACACACACACACACACACACACACACACACACACACACTTGACGTAATACCATAACGGGCCAGGAAAAGGTCAACAGTGGCCGGTTCTGGCAGCTGAACGAACAATGTTCGATTTCTGGTTTCGCCATGCAGCGCCCGATTACAACTTCCTTGCTTCCCAAATACCACAGATGCCGGTCTTTTCACGGCGTTTCTAAACGCTGTGGCACTTCGTTTCTGGGGTACCTGTCCTGTCCAGGGTGCCGGGGCTCTCTCTCGGGGGCCCGTCGGCCTCCTCGGCAGGGGAAGCCGTTGGGTGCTGTACCAAACCCGGTGGTAGCTCTCGCTCTTCCAGGCTGGCGCCCTGCCTGGCGAAGGTTCAAAGAGCCGCCTCCCTGGCTCTTTTTCGTAAAGAGAGGCCCAACACTCGGCTTATATCACAGATTGACATAAGTTTACTTTGGGCCAACAGCAAAGTGAGAGCTGTATTATCAATGGTTTCTCCAGTCAATGGGAAACCATTTACAGCTTAGTCTTTCATGAAGGACTATGACTCTCAAACTCGGAGGCAAAATTGCACTGGCTCTTAGTGCTGCAGCCATGTGGGCTAGTTGGCCTTTGGGAACCATCCCAACGCCGACTGTCCTAAAACCCTCTTGGCACTTCGTTTCTTCAATTACGTTCATGATGAAACCTTGTATGAAACCAGGCGGTCCTATATCAACATTTTTTTGTTTTGTTTTGTGCTTCCTTGAACTTTCTCAGTTTTTTTTTCTTCTATGTACTCTGATTGATTTTCATCGTGTAATCGGCATTGGGAAAGCTCCTGGATGGGATATGTTTTCTTGGAAAATATTTCATTACGCTTTTCAAGTTACGGTTCAGACAGATCAATTCGGAGAATGTGCTTCTCTGTATTAAAGTTAGCTAGCTATGTGTCAAAAAGTCCAGTTGGGTGTTTATTGTAGGTCCCCACATGAACCTCTTTTCAAATAATAATCTATAGAAGTAGTGGATACAATATTTGATTATTGATATATTTTTTGGGTCCTAATCCCGCTTCGCCCGTCCCGCCTTTCACACACACCCTTCCAATATTATGTTTTTTTCTTTCTCCAATCACTGACACTCACCCTCTCCATTTTAGATTTTGTACTCTATCTTTTCTACATTCTGTTTTCTCTCTTTCTATCTGTCTGTCTGTCTCTCTCTTCCTTTCTTAGTCCCCTCCCCCTTGCCACCACCCCCACCCCCCATCCACTCTGCCTCAGCCGCCTCACTTTTCATTCGCATATACAGAAATGTCGATTTCTAATTAATAATAACAAATATCATTATGATAGAAATGATAATAATCCAAATGATAATAATAATATCATTTATTTTCAGTCTAATATCATCATCTTAGATGAACAGACTATAAATAAATAAACGAACATGCTTCTTCTGTGTGGGTATCCGCGGGGCGCTTCTTTCTGTTTTTTTTGTTTGTTTGGAATCACGGCCACGAGCTGTAACTGGGTTAGTCGACCATGTCATGTGCGTTTCTCTGTATTGTCTGGGTCATTGCTGTGTGGTTTGGCTTCGGGTCTTGTCTCAGCTGGGCAAGGGTCCAAGGAAAATGTGGATCCAACGGCTTTTCATTGGACACTTTGGGCCCCAGGTCTCTGTCTCTCTCTGTCTCTGTCTGTCTGTCTGTCTGTCTGTCTGTCTCTCTCTCTCTGTAGTGTAGACCCTATTCAGGGCAGGGGACTGGATGTAAAAAAGCACACCAGTGCTTATCTATTATCCTCGAAATAAAGAATTTGTCTTGTCTTGTCTTCTCTCTCTCTCTCTCTCTCTCTCTCTCTCTCTCTATTTTACGTTCCTTTGCTATCTTTTTTCTCTCTCCAACTGCTTAGCGCTTGGCGTGGGCAATGCTTTTCCTATTTTACATTTGTAAATATAAAATCTCACAATCAAAAATAATCAAATCAATACCAACAACACTTTCAACATTTCTTTCACATCCAAACCGTAGCAAGATACTCACTGTAGCTGAATGCACCAGCTAGCGTACACTTTTATTGAGTGGGAGCAGTTTGAAAATCAACCCAAAATGACTGAACAAAATGGCTATCCCCAAAATCTCTATTGAATATTTGAATATAATTCTTTATGTGTGTCACAAAAGGAGCACTTATCAGATCCATCTGGATTCATATTCATGAGCACTGCATTTGTTCCTAAAAAAAATCTATGAACTATCCTGATTTGAAGCCGCATTAGTTTCACCTCTTTAATCTTCTGAACCTTTCTAAAACCACCACCAACAACAACGTTCCACTGTGTATTTCATGTAATCCTTTTATCCCAATTTTGGCAGACACACACACGCACACACACACACACACCATACTCCCCTCTACACACACACACACACACACACACATATACACATACACACACACACACCATACCCCACCCCCTCCACACACAAACACACACGCACACACACACACATACACACACACACGCACACACACACACACACACACACCATACCCCACCCCCTCCACACACACACACACACACACACACACACACACACACACACACACACACACACACGCACGTACATACACACACACACACACACACACACACACACACACACACACACACACACACACACACACACCGAACCGTATTGATCAAGGATCTGAACACGGGCGGACATGATCGTCCTATAACGTCCACGGCTTTTCCTGGAGGACAGTCTGGGATGTGTATAATTGTGTGTGTGTGTGTGTGTGTGTGTGTGTGTGTGTGTGTGTGTGTGCGTGTGCGTGCGTGTGTGTGTGTGTGTGTGTGTGCGTGTGTCTGTGTGTGTGTGTGTGTGTGCGTGCGTGCGTGCGTGCGTGCGTGCGTGCGTGTGTGTGTGTGTGTGTGTGTGTGACTCTGTGTGTGTGTGTGTCTTTTGGCAGACAACCACCACGAAGACAGCCCAGCCCAGCTGGGGATCGACCCCTGCCCTCTCCAGACCGAGGTGATCCCTATCGGGAGTTCGTCCTTCTGGCTGGACGTTCATAAGCCATCAGGCAAATTAAGGATGGGTTGTTAACAAACCACCCCCACACAGCCACCGCTACTTAGAACTGCTGTTTAATCTCACGTCTCTAAGGGAGGAGGAGGAGAATAAGGAAGAGGAGGAGGAGGAGAAGAAGAAGATGGAGGAGGATGAGGAGGAGAAGGAAGAGGAGGATAAGAAGAAGAAGGAGGAGGAAGAGGAGGAGGAGGAGGAGGAGGAGGAAGAAGAAGAAGTAGAAGGGTCAGGAGCAAGAGGAGGAGAAGAAGAAAGAGGAGGAGGAAGAGGACGAGGAGGAGGAGCTGAAGGAGAAGGAGGAGGGGGAGAAGGAGAAAAAGGAGGAGAAGGAGAAGAAGTAGAAGGAGGACGAAGAAGAGAAGAAGGAGGAGGAGGAGGAAGACAAGAAGGAGGAGGAGCAGAAGAAGAAGAAGGAGAAGAAGATGCTAATGATGCTGATGCTGATGCTGATTATGATGATGAAGATGAAGGAAGAAGAAAGAAAGATGCTGACGGCGACCAAGGCTCACAACAACAACAACAACAACAACAACAACAACAATAAGAGCCAGAAAGGACACATGTGACAACGACAGGAAATCAGATTCAGAACACAGAAGAAGAGCGAAAACGAGTGGGGTGTGGAATGCAGAAGGTGAAGAAGTAGCGTCAGTGGTATAGCCAAGTAAAAGAACCCACGGCAACAAAAGGGCGTGTCATTGGCAGAATTCTGTAAAAAAAAAAAAAATCCACTTCGATATTAATTCAAGACATATACATTTGCAGACAAGTGACAACTAAAAACATAAGAAAGTATCGGTTGCGCTGCGTCTGTGGCGGCCCCACTCTCCCCCGGGAAGAGGCGCCGGAATTTCACACAGAGAAAGCTGTTGTGAACAGCAAAGTAGCACAATATAATACATTATATATTTGTATTTCGTATTTCTCGCATCACTACACTACAGCGCCACCCGTTTTTTTTGTTTGTTTTTTTCGTTTTTTCTTTCTTTTTTTCTTTTTTTTTGTGCAGCTACATTTGTTTTTCCTATGGAAGTGGATTTTTCAACAGAATTTTACCAGGAACAACCCTTTTGTTGCCGTGGTTTATTTACGTGCGCTAAGTGCATGCCGCACACGGGACCTCGGTTTATCGTCTCATCCGAATGACTAGCGTCCAGACCACCACTCAAGGTCTAGTGGAGGGGGAGAAAATATCGGCGGCTGAGCCGTGATTCGAACCAGTGCGCTCAGATTCTCTCGCTTCCTAAGCGGACGCGTTACCTCTAGGCCATCACTCCACACAAGCAGCACAATATAATACATTATAATACACATGTCTGGAAGGGAAGAAGATGACAGGAGTTGCTGAAGGTGAGAGGTCACACACACACACACACACACACACACACACACACACACACACACACACACACACACACACACACACACACACATACACACGCACACACACACACACACACACATACAGACACACGGGCACGGGCGCGCACACACACCTACGCACATTCTCACTCTCACACGCAATCTCTCTTTCACATACAAACACACACACACACACACACACACACACACACACACACACACACACACACACACACACACACACACGCACACACAGATTCAGAAACACAGGAGTACAGGAACAGAGATAAACTGACAGAAACACAGACATGTTGGGATTGAAATAATCTATGACAACGTTTACAGATGGGGTGGGGGGAGGGTGGTGCAGGGAGGGGAGGGGGATTATGTAGACATGGAAAGCAAAAAAAAAAAAAGAAAAAAAAAAGAAAACCTCTCTTGGCAGACAAAAGGAAGAGTCGAGTGATACACAGGGATTTTGAATGCCTCTTCCCTCCTTGAGGGACAAGCGGAGTTTCAGACAGAACTGTCAGACAAATCAGCATTTCTTCTTCTATTCTCTGACAGCCTTCCACATAACCGCGATCTCTTCAAAGCCGATAGGAACGAAAGGGAAGGGATCATTTTGGTATTTCAAATATATGATATTATATTCTACAGAGAGGTAGATATGGAGATAGACAGACAAAGACTGATAGATGTATTCGCTTCGAGTGGAGCGACATTGCTTTTCCGGATTGGAAACTAACACACACACACACACACACACACACACACACACACACACACACACACACACACACACACACACACACACACACACACACACACACACACACACACACACACACACAACACACACACACACACACACACACACACACACACACACACACACACACACACACACACACACACACACACACACATTTGTTTTTCCTATCGAAGTGGATTTTTCTACAGAATTTTGCCAGGAACAACCCTTTTGTTGCCGTGGGTTCGTTTACGTGCGCTAAGTGCACGCTGCACACGGGACCTCGGTTTATCGTCTCATCCGAATGACTAGGTGTCCAGACCACCACTCAAGGTCTAGTGGAGGGGGAGAAAATATCGGCGGCTGAGCCGTGATTCGTACCAGCGCGCTCAGATTCTCTCGCTTCCTAGGCGGACGCGTTACCTCTAGGCCATCACTTCGCTTGTGTAGTGACTTCTTCATCTTCGGTTCCACCTTCTTTTTTTCTTTTTTTTTTTCAGCGTTGCTATGTGCGTGGCTTTTCTTTTTTGCATCCTCATAACCGAATGACATTTACAGGAGAGAAACAAACAAACAACAAAATCATGCACATGTCAATTCATTATGGATGACAAAAGGAAAAGAGCATCAGCAGGTCATGCAATGCATTATGCAATCACCTGCTGCACACAGCAACAGATCAAACAGCAGAATAAATTCCGTAATATTAATATGCAGTATGCAACACCCTCTGGCAATAGAAAGGTTGGGACATTTATCACGTTGGTGTGTGGTTCCAGTTGTACAGAAATGGGATTTCCTCATCTTCTTCCCACCTCTCCCCCCCCATCCCCCATCCCCAACCCCTCCTCCCTCCATCTTTTAGAACCCCCACCCCACCCCCCACCCCCCTTTTCCCCAAGATGATTAATATGGGGAAAAAATTAAGGAAAAAAAATGATGATAAATTTCTGTTTTTATATATGTATTTCATATGCTTATGTCAAAATTGGAAATTAAAAAGAAAAGTTATTTGAAAATAATAATTTGTACCTTTTTGTTGTTCAGTCGTTCATAGTACAGCACAATTTTCATTCATCACTTGTTGAATGCAACTGCATATACATGCCATTCGTAATTTGCCTGCGTGACTTTTTACTGCGTGTGCAGCAAACAATTGTAGACAAGCTATTCCAGTATCGCACAGGGTTTATTTTATTTATTTATTTGTTTTTGTTTTGTTTCTTCGTTTAAAAAGAAACTGAGATAAATAGAAATAAATCGGAGGAGTTTTGAGAGGAATGGACAGACTGAAAACCAAAGGACTGACTTTTACTCAGAAGGAAGCTAACAGTATTGGGTGTTCTGAATCTGCTCAGTTCAGTTCAGTTACTCAAGGAGTCGTCACTGCGTTCGGACAAAGCCATATACGCTACACCACATCTGCTAAGCAGAACTACCTTCCATCTGTCCAGTTTCTCCCAACTGGCTATTCAACAGCCACCCCCCCCCCCCCCCCGCCCCCCCCCCCTCCCCCCCCCCCACACACACACCCACGCCCCGCCCAAACCTCTTTTCCAACCTTTGAAACTATAGCATTCAAAATAACAGTCAAACGTGAAAATGAACATTTATCGAAATATCTAGTCACCAGAATATACCCCCCGCCCCCCCCCCCCCCCCCCCCACACACACACACCCACGCCCCGCCCCAACCTCTTTTCCAACCTTTGAAACTATAGCATTCAAAATAACAGTCAAACGTGAAAATGAACATTTATCGAAATATCTAGTCACCAGAATATACCCCCCCCCCCCCCGCCCCCCCCCCCAAACACACCCCCCCCCCAACCTCATTTCCAACCTTTGAAACGATAACATTCAAAATAACAGTCAAACGTGAAAAATGAACATTTATCAAAATGTCTACAGTCACCAGTATATACCCCCCACCCACCCCCAAACCTCCGTTCTTACCTTTGAAACGATAACATTCAAAAGAACAGTGAAACGTGAAAATGAACCTTTATCAAAATGTCTACGGTCACCAGTATATAGCACCGCCCCGCCCCACCCTCACCCCCCAACCTCATTTCCAACCTATGAAACGATAACATTCAAAAGAACAGTCAAACGTGAAAAATGAATATTTATCGAAATGTCTACATTCACCAGTATATACCCCACCCCCACCCCCAAACCACCGTTCCTACCTTTGAAACTATAACATTCAAAATAACAGTAAAACGTGAAAATGAACATTTATCAAAATGTCTACATTCACCAGTATATTTCCCCCCGCACCCCCCCCCCACCCCCCTCACACACACCCCTCCCCTAACCTCCTTTCCAACATTTGAAACGATAACATTCAAAATAACAGTCAAAGGTTAAAATGAACATTTATCAAAATATCTACAGCCACCAGTAGGTGTGAAGGGACAGCAATTAACAAATTGCTCCTCCTCCTCCTCCTCTTCCTCTTATTCCTCCTCCTCCTAACGTTATCCAATCAGACCTTTGGAGGCTTGCAAACCCTGGTCATTTCTCGCCCACGTATCACCCTAGCAAAAAAAAAAAAAAACCCACATGGGACTGAAATGAAAAAAAAAACCACCTCCCAACCTTTACTTCCCCCACCAAAACTCTATCACATCACTTCATTCCCCCCCATCCCCCACATCTTTCTCGTACCTCAACTCCCTCCCCCCCACCCCTCGGCCCCTACCCCTCCCCCCAAGCCCCACACTCCCATCCCAAGACAGGCAGACAGACACCAAAATACCAGTAAAAAGCTCAAAAAACAAAAACCAAAAAGACCCAAAAAACTAGACTAATTCCATTACAGAGATAAGGAAAAGAAACCCCACCCCCCAAAATACAAAGTACAACGATAAAACGACCACTCTCCTCCCTTTTCTAACCACTGACTGCTCTCCCTCTCCTTTCCTCTCTTCCCTCATCCACCGTCTGTCACCCTTCTCTTTTCAGCCCCCCCCCCCCCCCCCCCCATCCCCACTTCATCCTTTACCCCCCCCCCCCACCCCCCAAATCCCCTCCCCCTATCTTCCATCCCAGTTTAGATCTTCTTCTTCCACCTCCTGTGACTGTTCTTTTTTCACTTCATATCCACCGTCTGGTCTCCACTCACTTCACTGTCCCCTCTTGCCTTCCTTTACGGATTGATAAAACTCAACGTTTTTCAAGCCTTGCTTTGAATTTTATTTAAAAAAAAATTCACCTCCATTGTCATTTCCATCTAACGCAGTTCCTGAAGACAATAATAATAACAATCATCAGTGATGAATAAGAAGATGATAATGATCATGATGATGACGACGACGATGACGACAACAACAACAATAATAATAATGATAATAATAATATCTATATAGCGCTGAATCTTTTGCAGACAGACCTATGGTCTGAAACGTCGGACGCTTCTTATCAAAATGGAAGTTTGTTTTACAGCATACACAGTTGTTGGTTTTCTTGGTTTCTTTTTCTTAACTTTCTCCATATGTAATTAAGAAAATAAAAATAAAAACAATCAAAGCCCACTGTCCCCCCGCCTCCTCTAACCCCCACCAAAAGAAAAAGAAGAAGAAAAACCAACTAAAAAGGAATTATAGTCACACTACTTAACCGTGAAGTTCAAGGAACCAAAGTGACAAAGCCATGCCATCCAGTCATTCCATCCATCTGTTTCAGTCTGGGCTCGAACTGTAAACCCAAACTGCCTGCCTTCCTTGGGACCGTCACATATACATGACTGCTCTGTCGCTCCGCACCGATCTGACCCAGACGAGTGTGTGTGTGTGTGTGTGTGTGTGTGTGTGTGTGTGTGTGTGTGTGTGTGTGTGTGTGTGTGTGTGTGTGTGTGTGTGTGTGTGTGTGTATGTGAGTATGTGTTGCTCGCGTGTGGCTAAGACAGCCTAATTAAAGTACTGCCTGAACTTTTTTCTTTGTTCTTGTGTGTGTGTGTGTGTGTGACTTCCAGCCGTTACCCCAAAACATCTTTCTTCTTTTCTGTCTGTCTCGCCATGTCTGTCGGGCTTTCTACTCTCATCAGTTAAGAAGCAGACCCACCGCCACCACCACCACCAAGAAAAGTGTAGTGAGCAGTCAGAAAGTTTTTTTTGGGGGGGAAAGACTCATGGAGCAAGCATGGCAGATTATTATTCCTCGTTCTTCCATCAACTGCTACGCAAATCCGATTCTGTACTGTATAAAACAGTCAATCCCTAAGGACCTGAGGGCTGACACGAACGCATGTGCTCATCTATCTGTGTCTCTCTCTCTGTGTCTCTTTCTGTCTTTGTCTCTGTCTCTCTCTCTCTGTCTGTCCCTCTCTCTGTCTCTGTCTCAGCCTGACGTGAACCCAAACGTACGTGTCTGGTGTCGCTGGCGTGTGGATCGGATCGACACTGGTGACCCGTCAGCTATAAAGCACGGTCCAGAACCGTCTAGCTCTCCAGGCACTGTGTGGCTCCTTCATCTTCCTTCCTCCCTCCCCCCACCCAACCCCACTACCCACTCACCTCTCCCCCCCCCCTCCCCCCATCCCCCACTACTTGTCTCCCTTCTTTTCCCTGAAGCGGGCCACCAAATATACAACACACATGTACATGGGTTTTACGCTATGAGAGGGAGCCACGTCAACATTACAGTTAGAGTGCGTGATGAGAGAGTTAAAACTAGGCCAGTGTTATGCCAAAGGAGGGGTGGTACAATGGTTAAGACGCTCATCTGCCATTACAGACAGTCCGTGAGGGTGTGGGTTCAAATCCCCCCGCTCTAGCTCGCCCTTTCTCCCACGTTTGACTAGAAAATCAAACTGAGCGGTTAGTCACTCGGATGAGACGATGAACCAGGGTCCCGTCTGAAGCACGCACTTAGCGCGCACTGAAAACAAAGAACCCATGGCAACGAGAGTGTTGTCCTTTGGCAAAATTATGTCGGAGAAATCCTCTCTGATAGGTGCACAAATATATATACATGCACTCAAGACCTGGCTAAGCGCGTTGGCTTCTGCTGCTGCTCAGCACAAATTGAACAGCTACCAAACAAAATTATCCTTTAATAATCACATGCATATTTATGTATACATATACATATCCCCCGAAAACGGAGTATGGCTGCCTAAATGGCGGGGTAAAAACGGTCATACACGTAAAAGTCCACTCGTGCACATACGAGTGAACGTGGGAGTTGCAACCCACGAACGAAGAAGAAGAAGAAAGAATATATACATATATGTTATATACATATCGCACGCACGCACGCACACACACACACACACACACACACACACACACACACACACACACACATATATATATATATATATATATATACACACATATATACACATAATATCATGATAATAATAATGATAATAATAATAGTATCTATATAGCGCTGAATCTTGTGCAGAGACAAATCTAAGCGCTTTCACACCAGTCATTCACACGCATGCCTAACTTTAAAACTGAAGAAACTGAAGACAAGGAAGAGGCAGGGGAGGGAGGCTATCTTGTGAAGAGGTGAGTCTTCAGGCCAGACTTGAAAGAGCTGAGTGTGGAGACCTGACGAAGCGAAAGAGGAAGTTCATTCCAAATGCAAGGTCCAGAGACAGAGAAAGAACGGCGTCCAACAGCGGAGTGTTTGAATCTGGGTATGCGTAAACAGAGTGGATCCGAAGCCGATCGTAGAGAGCGAGATAGAGAGTAGAGCTGAAGGCAGCCACAAAGATAGGAAGGGGCAAATTTGTGAATAAATTTATAACATAGTGCTGATCTTATACTTTATTCCATGTGAGACAGGGAGCCAATGGAGATGTTGCAAAACAGATGTGATGTGCTCAGATCTTTTCTTTCTGGGGACGAGTCGGGCAGCAGAGTTTTGTATGCGCTGAAGGGACAAAATGGATGAAGCAGGCAAACCAGACAATAGAGAGTTACAGTAGTCACAGTAGTCAATTGTAACTAAATTAAAGTCATCCAGTTTTTAATGTCCAGGAAGCATTCAGATGTTTCTTGCAAGAGCAAGGACAATTTTTCAGGGATATCACTCTTCTGAAGCTGAGTGTCATCAGCATAGGAATGATGACTAACATTGTGGTGGTTGATAATTTCAGCGAGAGGAGCAGTGTACAATGTGAAGAAAACTGAACCTAAAACAGATCCCTGTGGGACTCCGTGTTTGATTTTAACAGGTTCAGACTGGAAATTATCGACGATGACAGCAGTTTTAGAAGAAAACATTATCATCACAACATAATTCTTTTGCTTGCGATCCCCTGTGCAAAAGTAAAACGCCACGGAAATCATTCTTCACCTTCGTTGACGTACACACACACACACTTTGGATTCTGTACAAAGTTAACAGGTTAGGACCAGACGTGTGCCTTCTTTCTGTGGCATACAGTGACCCAGACACAAACATAGTACCTACTTCTTTTCCCTGTGTGAATTGACACTGCTTACTGTCAAACCTTTCAGACTTTCGACTGTTTAATTTCACACGCCCCACCACTCCTTCCAGTTCGATTTTTCATTAAAAAACCACCCAAAACAACAAGAAATACACACACACACACACACACACACACACACACACACACACACCTCATAACAAGTCAACAACAGCCGTGGGACCGGGAAGATGGTGGGTAGTCTGTCTCCTTCCAAAAGCAGAAGGGAAGGATTAGAGAAAATGGAAATGAACCAGCCCAGCTGCGGCCGCCAAGACCAAGGCCGCGACTTCGCTGACTGCTACAAGTCTGTGGAGCGAGGAGGACAAGGTTAACTCACTCAGTACGGCCAGTCCTCTCTTCTCCTCTACACAGACCCCTCGGATGTCCAGTGAGTGTCTGAATGACCCAACCTTTAGCTTCCGTCGTCAGAATTGTGGTATTCTTTGTCAACATTCACCTCTTCAGTATAAGAGCCTTCCGCTTGCAATATTTTGATGATGGTAATTGGGGTGAAACGCTGTTTACGTCGTCTCTTTCGCCGTTCGTATGGAGAGAGTTAACAAAAAGTAAGAGTGGCAACTCTCTCCATTCACACGGTACACAACTTCAAGTAAGTACTGCTTCCGCTACCGATTCAGCTAGCACGCAGGTGAATAAAAGGTACATTGGAACAAACCCAGACACTTCCTCAAGAAAGGGAAGCGCCGGGCCTGTCCTTATACCGATCATTTGACATGTGCACACAGCAGCAAAGACAGAAGAAATGTGCAAACACAAATGAAAGGTACATTGGAACAAACCCAGACACTTCCTCAAAAAGGGAAGCGCCGGGCCTGTCCTTATACCGATCATTTGACATGTGCACACAGCAGCAATAGAGAGAAGAAACTGAAGAAATGTGCAAACAAGAGGACAAGGTCACATGACACATTCCTGGACTCTGGTTACATCATCATACTACTACTACTGAAACTACCACTACTACTAATAATGTTAATAATAATGATAATAATAACAATAAAAATTATAACAATAATAATGATTATAATGAGGACGATGATAAGGATCATGATAAGAAGACTTTTTCTACAGAATTTTGCCAGAGGACAACACTCTCGTTGCCAGGGGTTCTTTTCAGTGCGCCAAATGCGGGCTGCACAAGGGACCCGGGTTTATCGTCCCATCATTTTGACTAGACACTCAATTTGATTTTCCAGTCAAACTTGGAAGAAAGGGCGAGAGCGGGATTCGAACCCACACCCTCGCAGACTGTATTTGGCAGCTGAGCGTCTTAACATTCTGCCAGCTTCCTTTTAAGAAGGAGAAGAAGGAGAAGAAGCAGAAGCAGAATTCATGAATAATGTAGTGCCGAATCTTGTGTGGAGATCACTCAAAGCGCTTCCACTCAGGACTTACACATTCATGCACAACTCTGAAACCAAGGATGAAAGACAAAAACTTGAGAAAACACATGTAGATAGATCGCTACAGGAGCTACGGACGGGAAGAGGGATGGAGGGAGGGGAGGGAGGGGATATTTCGGAAAGAGGTGGGTTTCAAAGAAACCACACTTCAAAGAGATGAGCGCAGGAATTTGACGAAGCAGAAAAAAAGGGAGATGATTTAAAAGTGTAAGATCCACAGAGCGGTGGCAAATATCGGAGTGTTTCAATATTATGTGGACATGGAGAGACATCATAGAAACAAGCGTCTGAAGAAACAGGGTCTGATCCTGATCGAAGTAAAAGTCACACACACACACAAAGAAAAGAAAGAAAAGTAAACCAGTCACCCTAACTTAAGAAGTCCAACACTGTGCGCATAATAATAATAATAATAATAATAATAATAATGGTACTTATATAGCTCTGAATCTTGTGCATAGACAAATCTAAGCGCTTTCGCACCAGTCATTCTCACGCACGCATAACTCTAAAACTGGAGAAACTAAAGACAAGGAAGAGGCAGGGAAGGGAGGCTATTTTGGGAAGAGGTGGTTTTAAGCCCAGACTTGAAAGAGCTGAGTGTGCAGACTTGACGAAGACAGAGAAAGAACGGCGGCCAACAGTCGAGAGTTTGAATCTGGGTATGCGTAAGTGGAGTGGATCCGAGGCTGATCGTAGTGAGCGAGATGGAGTGTTGAGGTGAAGGCAGCCACAGAGATAGGAAGGGGCTGATTTGTGAATACATTTGCAGCATAGAGTGCTGATCTTGTACTTTATTCGGTGTGAGACAGGGAGCCAGTGGAGATGTTGCATAAGAGGAGTGATGTGCTCAGATCTTTTCTTTCTGAGGACGAGTCGGGCAGCAGAATTTTGTATGCACTGAAGGGACTGAATGGATGAAGCAGGCAAACCAGAAAATAGAGAGTTACAGTAGTCAAGGCGAGAGAGAATGAGAGAAACGACAAGTCTAGATGTTGCGTCAATGGACAGATATTTCCGGACGGCACTGATGCGTCGCAGTTGACAGTAGCAGGATTGACATGTCTGATTGATAAATTTTTGCATGGACAGTGTGTTGTCAAGGACAACCCCGAGGTTCCTGACTGAACTGGACAGAGGGATGGAGTGCACCTGCACCTGCTCTCCACCTCACAACCCAGACAGGTGTGAAATGACCCAGACGACTGGCGTGGCTTACGCTTACGTCTACATTATTTGATTTGATTTGATATGGATACTCATATAGCTCCTGTCCTCGGTCTGAGACCAAGATAGGCCCTAAGCGCTTTTCAAACACGTAGAGTCGGGTAGAGCCGACTGACGGCTGCCATTGGGCGCTCATCATTCGTTTCCTGTGTCACCCAATTAGATTTCAGTCACACACACACACACACACACACACACACACACACACACACACACACACACACACACACACACACACACATATATATATATATATATATATGATAGTCAGTCGTCTCCGACTATGACCATCAGAACAGCAGAGGACGCAACTGCTGTTCCGACTATTTGGGCTAGAATTTGATTATAGTGGAGAATGTCTTGCCGAAGTACATCCCCACTCTCTCGGCCAAGAGGGTTTTAGGACAGTCGGCGTTGGGATGGTTCCCAAAGGCCAACTGGCCCACAAGGCTGCAGCACTAAGAACCAGTGCAATTTTGCCTCCTAGTTTGAGAGTCATAGTCCTTCACAAAAGACTAAGCTGTAAATGGTTTCCCATTGAGTGGAGAAACCATTGATAATACAGCTCTCACTTTGCTGTTGGCCCAAATTTAAACTTATGTCAATCTGTGATATAAGCCGCACATACATACACACTAACACACACACACACACACACACACACTAACACACACACACACACACACACACACACACTCACACACACACACACTAACACACACACACACACACACACACATGCATCAACGACGCTGCTTCTGCTGAACAGAGAGAACAAAAAACACTGCCCGGAGTGATCGCCCTTGGGCCATCATGTCCACTTGTGACCAGTTCTCCAATCCTGCCCCCTCCCCCTCCTCCCTCCTAATTCCATGAGCCGCAGTCATGAAGACACGTTAAGGGGAAGCTGAGACAAAAGATTGGACATGGTTGTGTTACTGTATTCCCTGTTCATGGGGGCATAGAATTTCGGAGATGGCAAAGGAGAGACAGACAGACACACAGACACACAGACACAGAGAAAGACACACACACACACACACACACACACACACACACACACACACACACACACACACAGAGACAGAGAGAGAGAGAGAGATTCAGATTCAGATGGTTTATTCAATAAGGCCATAGCCCCATATGTATAAGTGGAGATAACAACATTTTTGGATGTCACCAGAATTATAGCAGTCAATCATTGAATAATTAAATAACTATATCTCTTAAGCGAAAAGCTTTATATAAATAAAAATGTCAAATTATGTATAACTCCGTCATCCGTAGATGCCATCAGCAAATTAAATTGAAATAAATATGGATATGTATAATATTTCTTTGAGATACTTTTTTTTACGAAGATCACACAAAAAGAGACATTCCATAACAAAATGTACTGCATCTTCAATTGATTCTATACACAATGGGAATAAGAGGTCAGAGCTTTGTACGTTTTAAAACGGTATCTGTGGGTAATTATTTCGGATGTACCAAGTCTAAATCTTGGCAAAATGAATCTGAATTTCAAGAGAGAGAGAGAGAGAGAGAGCCTCTGAACATTAATTCAGCACGTGAGTTTCGTTCTATTTTGTATGTGTAATGACGAGAGAGAGAGAGAGAGAGAGAGAGCTTCTGAACATGAATTGAGCACTTGCTTTTGGTTTATTTTGTGTGTGCAATGACCATTGAGAGAGAGCGAGAGAGGTTCCCATTGTTGGGAAAATAGCTGAAAGCATTGTAAGACCTCTTCAATTTTCAGCCATTACTCCTCTAGCGTCCTTCACCTTCCCATCTACTCTAATTTTCCTCCTCAACACAACTGAATTGATAGCTGTAAGCAGGTTGGGAGATTCGATTGACTAATTGAATCCCACAAGCAAAAAAAAAAAAAAAAAAAAAAAAAAAAAAAAAGCCAACGCCTTCACGGCAACTGAATTTGCTGGATGTTCGAAAAAGTAAATTGACGAAGCCACCTGCTCCTTTCTATTACTCTCATCTGCATAAAACCTCCTTCTGTATTCTCGACAATGAACGTTGTTACATCTTTCAGACTGACTGACATGACCCAGACACGGCTGATGTTGTTTGTGAGAACGACCAGTGCTGCCAGACATGTTTTCACTTTCGGCCGTTATTGCTTCGTCGTTTTCTGTCTGTCTGTCTGTCTGTCTGTCTGTCTGTCTCTCTCAGTCCCAAGGTAATCCAAGAGAAAAACGATAGCAATCAAGAGAGTGAAAGACGAATTGCATTGAATGCACCAGTCAATCTACAGAATGAAGAGAGTGAAAAACAGACAACAGCAGGGAGGAGGAGGGGTAGGAGGATGGTGAAAAGACAGAAATGAAGAGAGAGAGAGAGAGAGGGGGGGGGGACAAAGTGAGGAAGGGAGGGGAGGAGTGGGGAGGGTGGGGAGGGGTGGGGAGGAGTAGGGAGGGGTGGGTAGGGTGAGGAGGGTGGGTGTTATGCCTTCCTGTCCAAGGAGACGAAGCTGGAGTCATCGTCACGCAGAGTCGGTGACCCTCTCCACTGCGCTAAGTAGGAGTTAATAAACCCCAGTGCTTATTAATGACAGGGATTTCACCATAATCATTCTTCCCTGCAACAACTCCTAAGTTAGAACTCCACACTCGCAATCAACTCAAAGTGAGTGAGAGTGAGAGAGACAGAGAGAGAGAGAGAGAGAGACAGAGAGAGACAGAGACAGAGAGACAGAGAGAGAGACAGAGACAGACAGACAGAGACAGAGAGAGACAGAGACAGAGAGGAACAGTCAGACTGGGATACAGAAACACACGAAGACAAAATACAACAGAAACACACCACCCCTACGACGCCAGCCACAACCAAAACATGAACAGCTTTTAGTTGCCGTTGTGAAGCCACAATGACAAAACACAGGTCGTCGATTTGACTCTTTCACTCCCAGTCTGCAGCAGTTTGATCAGCTGCCCTGAGTGGGATCAGAAACATAATAATGATAATATTAATAATAATGGGCATTTATGGCGCTTAATCTTACCAAAGCCCTAAGTGCTTACAAAAACAAGAACACATATAGGACAAGTATACTGGGACGAAACAGCACAGGCATCAAGGGACAGTCACCACTTCCACCACAGTTTTGCCATTCTCTCATCACGCACACAACAGACGCACACGAAGAAGAGACACACAAACTGGAGAGGAATGAAACAGAGATGCCAATCAGAATGTGAAAAGAGTAGATTTAAGAGAAGATTTGAAGGATGACAGAGAAACTGAACTGCAGAGGGAAATAGGGAGATTATTCCACGAGGACGGGGCCTGGAAAGAGAATGAGCGCTGGCCCGCGGTCCTGGTATTAAAGCGCACGATACGGAGAAGGTGAGTGTCAGATGAGGAGCACAACTGTCGCGATGGAGTGTACAGATGTAGAAGATCAGTAAGATAGGAAGGAGCGAGACCATTCAGGGATTTTAAGCACAGCAGAGACAGTTTCTATTCAATTCGTTTCTCGACAGGGAGCCAGTGAAGAGAACAAAGCAAGGGAGTGACATGAGTAGATTTAGAGCGTCCCATGTCTAGACGAGCAGCATTGTTCTGCACCTTTTGAAGTCGAACGAGAAGATTCTAAGGACAGCCAGCAAGGACGGAACTACAATAATCCAGTCTTGAGAGAACAAAAGCAGAAACAAGAGTTTTGGTGGCCTCTTAGAAAGAAGATGACGAACAGAACCAATGCGATCTCCAAGTAGCACGCACGACATACAGAGGAAACATGATGGTGAAACGACAGTGTCTGATCAAGTATGACACCCAGGTTGCGCACGGTCGTAGACGTCTGAATGAGGCAGTTATCCAGTTTAATCGAAGTGGGAACAGAATCAGTGGACAGAAGTCTTTGGGCGCAATGAAAATCATGTCCGTTTTGTCATTGTTCAGCTGAAGTTTGTTGTTTATCATCCATGCTTTAACGTCTGGAATACATTGCTGTGTGTGATGGATAGCAGCAGGAAGCTGAGAAACATGACAGGACTTGTAAAGTTGATTGTCATCGGAAAAGCAGAGGTGAAAAAAGCTGTGATGGGCAACAATGTCAGAGATAGGATGTGTATAAAGGACAAAGAGAATGGGGCCCAACACGGATCCTTGAGGGACACCATATTGCATAGCACCCTGATGAGAAGAGAAACCACTGGCAGAAACAGCTTGTATGCGAGAGATTGAAACCATGACAGCGCTTTGCCAGATATGCCAAAAGTACTGTGAAGACGAGACAGAAGAGAGCAATGATCTATGGTGTCAAAAGCGGCTGACAAGTCCAGGAGAGACAGCAGGGAAATTTGACCATCTTAAGGAGAGCAGTTTCAGTACTGTGACCAGTACGGTAGGCAGATTGCAGAGAGTAGAGTAGGTTGTTGCGGTATGGGTGGTTGTGGAGTTCGAGGAGAATATTTTTTTCGGTAATCTTAGAAGGAAAGGATAAGATTGAAACAGGTCTGTAGTTTTTTTTAAAGTTTTCAGCACCCAGGGAGAGTTTCTTCAGCAGGGGCCTGACAATAATTGCAGTTTTGAACATTGAAGGGAAAGAACCATATCTGGTGTCACTTTGTTTTATTTACGGGTGTGATGGCTTTTTCTTCCTGCTGCAGCCTTGGGAATGAGTTGGCCTCTGGGGACCATCCCCAAGCCCTCATGGCTGGAAGGGTTGGGGATTTAACTTTGGCGAGATACTCTCCACTATGATCATATTCCAGCCTATACATCTACTTGGGACAGCAGTTGTCTTCACCGCTGCTCTGATGGTCATAGTCGGACACGACAGACTATCATACATGATATTATACAAGCGTGTGTTTCATTTTTTGAGTTGACGACATAACAGCTGAACTCATTGCCCAATCTTTCAGACTTCATTGTGTGACCCCTGCACGCACTCCACACATTTCACTGTTTCGCAGATGTCAGTGACAGATTCTGGAAATTGGATAGTATCCATCAGATTGGATGACTGTTGCTTGATCACACACACACACACACACACACACACACACACACACACCCACACACACACACACACACACAGACACACACACACACACACACACACACACACACACACCCACACACACACACACACAGAGTTCGAATTATCTGTATGCTTACAGCATCATCGTTTTATATTGTAATTGATTGATTTTGTATGCTTGCAGTGTCATTGACTTATAAGAAATAAATATGTGTGAATGCTTGATGTATTCCATGGGCAAACGAAATCCGTCATCACACTTCATCGACTTGATTTATTTCTATGTCCATGGATCCAGGGTGACAAATGATCGACGCCTCATCATTAATGACATAACCCCTGTCTTATGATGAACCTGGACCTCCCAGTGCAAGTAAAAACCCCGGTGTGCAACTTTTGCCTCCCGGGCTGACGTAACATGTAACCCTTTGATGGATGAGCTGTGATGACAGGGCAGTTAAAGAACCTGTCATCAGTTTCAGACTCTCAGACATTCCGTCCTCCTTATACCCACTTGACTTTTCCTTCAGGCAGCCCTCACTCACATGACGTATCACAGCCAAGAGAGCGTTGAATCGCCGATTACATTCAATCAAACGGCAGTGCCATCATGAAAAAACCCTTGTCGTTTGGTCGTCAGGGAACGAATGTAACGTGGCCATCCATCCTACTCTGTAATTGCTCTCAAATCCGAGAAAACGTGCCAGTCTCCACTTTCTGTTCAACAGCCGTGACCCAGACACGACTGGTGAAGCTTCAGTGTGAATAGACAGTGCTGTAGGGATAGTGGAGAGAACTGGCCAACGTCTTGGACGCCCCCCCCCCCCAAGCCCCCCAGTCACATCACCATCTCACCCCACCCTCCTTCCTGCACCTCCTTCACTGTTCCCTAACCCGGACCAAGGAAACCCGATCACAGGCGTGACATTGAATTATGGCGGGGTTGCTGTGTCTCAATACCCACACCACGACCGTTATCCCAACACTAACGGATGTTTATGGACCACAGTCACACGGACACACGACCCGTTCCTCGCCTTCCAATTGGATAATATCCCAGACGCTAATTCTCTTATCTTGGCTATCCAGCAGGACCGCCTGCG